>NW_022196535.1:0-521876 GCF_008641045.1 Pistacia vera
TGATAAAGAGAAACCTCAAGACTCACCCATGTTGATACCGGTGTTGAGAGAAACTGTTTGATATGTGTATGTAACCATATCATCTAAACCTCATCACAACTTCTCCTTTTATGTCACTTTTGGATTAAGTTTTAGGTTTTTCAAAGAGGTTAATTGAAATTTCAATATAGGAATTTTTGATATGGTGAAAAACTGAATGTTGAATTTCTTGATCCTATTAAGATGTATAAAAGAAAATTTATTGAAATCTCACCAATCCGTGCTCCTCTATGCTTTCGTGCCAATTTTGAGAAGACATTTAACCAATTTGGTCGAGCAAAATGTGTGCGTACCTGAAAGCTCCACAGATTATAATGCTTGTTTTACATAATGAAGACATCAAATTTTCTAATATTAAGGTGACTTTCCCCAGAAATGCTGTTATCAATTTTGCCATAATGAGCATTACTACTGGTAAACTATGAACTAGAACGACACTTACTGGTGTTCTGGAGACAATGTCGATTCCAGTTTTGCGATAATACAAAGCTTGAATTATACTTATCAAAGCTGACCGCACGTTGCCCTCCTGGTAAATGCTGGTTAAAAAGTTGTGTATCTCTATGACAGACTACACAAACAGCCAGAGCAAACAAAATGGTTACAATTATCACATTTTGCGGTGAAATTCACAAGGGTATCTGCTTATCTGAACATGTACCTGCTTCAGGTTTGGTTTTGATATTTCTTTCATGATATCTCTAAACCAGTCAAAGGAGCTTTGCTCTCTTGTAACCCAGTAAAGATAGGCTTTTAATGGACCCTTTTGGCTGCTACAAACCTGCATAAACTCCAACAGATACTTTGTCAAATGGCTACAATATACAGGGCAGTTTCCTTCTGACCTTTTTGATGCATACTGAAACAAGAATTTTACTTGATCAAGCTGTGTGTTCTGGAGACCATTAGCTATATCTTTGAGGATGCTAATGAAAGGTGTGGCTCCGATGCCAAGGCCGATGAGTATGACAATGTCATACTTGATGTAGTCTTGAGATGCAGCACCATATGGTCCATCAATGTAAATTTTTGGTAACTCCTTTGCTCCAGTTAAGACTGCCTGATAAAAAAAAAAAAAAAAAAATGTTGATTCTCAACTAATATGTGGGGTTCGAAAAATCGGAATGCGGTTCTTCCCTTAACCAAATTTTACCTCTTGGAAGAGACTGTATAGCTGATAACTCCAGTCTCCAAGAGCTCTGATATGTACACTTAAGTGATCGTCTGCTGGTCCAGAAGTAAGTGAAAATGGGTGCCTGAAAAAGGAAGAGAAAAGCAACAAAATTTATAAATCTAATTAGAGTTTAGACTTTATGATCATCAAAAAAAGTTTGGTTTGTCAGGTTAATTACCATTCAAAGGGTGAAATTTGCGGGCACTGAAGAAATGTATACATCCCACCCTTGTGATTGAACCCTTTTGGTTTGTTCAATTTGAGAGACAACACTTTTCCTGGATAAAAACTTACCTGGATATGCAAAGATTTTAGAATTTCGTAGTGTCAAATATGAATTTTTTTATCGGAACTCTTTCTTCTTATAATAGTTTGTAATGATAAAACACCTTCAAGACTTCAATCTCATAAAATCTTGATCTTACAGCTCGAAAAATCCGTTCCCCAGCATACAGTAAAACTGGAATCGCAATGTAAATCCACGTCTACGCAAGAAGATTTTTCCATAAAATTTTTAATCATAATCAGTATGACTCAATCAATTTGATGCTGCAAACATGGAAGTTGGCAGATGCAGGCTCACCGTTTTCTCGGTTACATTGCTGGTTAGAAACAGGAACATGGAGTGAACAATGAGCAAGGCATACACAAAAATGAAGAGGTGGTGAGAGTACCAAAATGTATTGTATCCAGTGACTTGTCTGACAGATCTTGGTAGTGAAGGTGACTGCCGGCGAGGCCATTTTGTTGCCAGTGAAAATGCAATGCTCATTAGGACAACCATAGCAATTCCTGTTGCAACCTCTGTTGTGGCCAAAATCTGGATGTATGACGGCTGATGGTACCCGAAACTCGCTGCTATAGTTTGCCGGAAAATTGAGCTGTCAGAGCCACTGATTCTTGGGAAATCACAAGCCAGATGTGTTCCCCCATGTAAAATCACACCCACTACTATTCCTCCTGCAATCAACTATACCCAAAAAAAGAGCAAACAAAATTGATGTCAATGCAAGCAAAAAACTCTTCACTAGGACAATTTACAAGCTACATTACCTTGTGGAAGTTGATGTTGTCATTAAACGGAATAACTGAGCTTATGCGACGGTTCTTGCGGAGCCAGGTGATGGAATTCCGGCAAACAGGGAGCAAAATTATAGCCATGTTGAATTTTAAGGTTTCTGCAGCTCCTTTTGCAGTGGAGAGGCAGTAACCCATGACTTGGAATGCTGTTCTGTGACTATATTGAATGAATTTCCAGGCAAAAAGTGCAACGCAAATCATCAACCAGAACAAGATTATCCATCCGCGGCGCCAGTAAGATCGAAACATGATTTCAGCTCTTGAAATTGGTTCTTGATACAAGCCATTCTGATGCTGAACATTACTAGCATAGGATGAGCCTTGTGGCATACTTAGTTCGAACAAACTTTCCAGCTGTGGTGCCTGCAAAATGGTTCATTTAATTACCTTATCAATTAATCCGCTCAGGGAAATTCATTTCATTATAATGAAGTGTAAATCCGACACCTGAAGATAGCCTTGATTATGATGATGAGTGTCAAGTGCTTCCATAACTAAACCGGCATGTTCTTCTGCTTCCTCATGAGTTACTGACAACTTATTTGCAGTAGCACTCATCAAAATTGTCTGCAAAATTTTGCCAACAGAGTTATTAGCATCAATGAAAGAAACAAACATTTTCAGGATTTGTTCAACCAACCTGCTTAATATCCACTTCTGTGATTCTTCCATCCATATTTCTATCAATCCTGAAGCATAATATTAAACTTCAATCAGAAAAGATTTAACAAAATGATTCAAATTATAAAACAAAATGGAGGTCCATGGTGATTAATTACATGTCAAAGAATAATTGTATTCTATAGTTTATAGAAGGGTCAGTCATGCGAAGCCAGTAGCGATGAAGTTCCTTCTTTGTAATATCAACTTTACACTCTCTTCTTCCTCTTAATGCCTTCAGAATTTCATTAGAAATTTCTGGTGATCTTTGTATCCCTGCAACATGAATAAAAATTACATGCTATTTAATTTACATTTATTAATAAAAAAAATTCATATTGTAATGTTTTAGATGACAAGGTGTCAAGAAAAATCAGGCTGATCTTCTTGAGGCATACGTTACATTCCCCTGGAAGACGGTGCCGCTTTTGTGCCGACAATTTAACATTCATTTCCTGACACTCTGGCTTACCTACGCAGTAACCAAAATCCGACCATTTGACCACGGGTTCAGGCACATTCCGGGTTGAAGCAAGGCGGTCGAAACGGTGTTCAACGGTGGTCCAGTCGAGCTCTGTAAAAGTGAGTCCAGTGACACCGAACCCGGCCACTGAAGAGTAGTGATCCTGATCCCCATTAGGCTCCACGTGTCTCCATGGCGGTCCCGCTGTTAGAGCCGGAGAGAAAGAGAAAGGGACACTGCAAGAGGAAGAAGTAGAAGAAAACGAAGAGGAAGTTGAAAGAGCTGAATGATCATCATCATAATGTTCTCGCTCTGCTTCCAACTCCGCATGCATTTTTTTTTCTTCAATAATGCATTTTTTCTCTGTTTGGTGATAGGTATATTATTTGTGAAGAGTATAGTTGAGTGGTTGAGTGTTCTGGAAAAAGAAAGCTTAATTAAGTAAAATGAATTTGGTTTGGTAGATAAGAAATAATAAAAGATAAGTAGCTATGGTTTTGTTAGAAACCGAGAGAGAAGGTAAAGTGAGAGCAGGTGGAAGATAGCTAGGGGGGAGTAATTCATGAAAATGTGACAAAATCTAGTCAAAACTCTTTCTTGCTCATTCGGGTAATGAGCTGTTTTTGGTTTGAATTAATGTAACTCTTTATAAATTAATTAAATTTTCTGGGTGTGCAAGCATGCGTGTCTCTGCAGATTATTCCGTGCATGGATAGTTGTTAGAAAGCTTCTGGTCCTTGTTTTATAATGAAGAAAATTGGGGTTTTGTGAGAGAAAAGGCTAGGGATACACTGCTGTTAGTTTTTAGAATAACTAATTTATTATTAATGATCTAATATCAATATATTACTTATGCCAAAATTTATCTCAAATTTCAGGGAGAACAACATTTTCCACCCAAGGTTTGGTGAAACAACCCTTTCCCACATTGCCAAGTTTCAAAATGACACTTTCCCACTCATTGTTTGTTAACTTTAACTTAAGAAGGACGTAATGGTAAATTTAAAAACAGTCAAAGGTAATTATGTCATTTTATCTCTGGAAAAAAAAAAAGAGCAAAAACCTTGAATTCAAACACTTTTACTTTCTTCGCCACCCCACCGCCCCAAAATCCTTCACCCCCACCAATTGGCCAAAATCGCAATCAGCCCAGTGCGATCCGACCGAATTGCATTTGACCAAATTCAAACCTTGATTTGGTGTTATATTGTTGTTATTTGGGATAATGGGTTGTTTTTTTTTTTGTGTATTTAATTGTTGTGGAAATTGATGGGATCGGAGAAGGGATGGTAAAAACGAAATCGCACCAGATTTGCGTTGATTTAGTAGGGTGCGATTCCAACCGATTCGCACCTAGTCGAGTGCGATTTCGGCCAATTAGTGTGAGAAGATTTCGTGCATTGATTTGTGTGAGAAGATTGTGGTGAGAAGGCTAGGTATGATTCCGACTGATTCGCATTTGGTCAGGTGCGATTAGGTCGAAATTGCACACGCCAAGTAGGAATCTACTGAAATTGTTTTGTGTGATTTCGGCCAACTATTTTTTTCTTCCTGTTTTTTAATTTTTCTTTTATTTGGATGATGTTGTTGTGTGTTGATTTGGATAAAAGTGGAGATTTTGTGTGTTGATTTGTGTGAGAAGGCTGGGTGCAATTCTGACTAATTCGTGCCGGACCTAGTGCAATTCTACCATAATCATTGGATGCGACTCCGACCGAATCGTTGGGTATGGATTTGAATTTGGATTCAAACAATAAGGGTATTTTCTTCTTTATACTGACTATATTATTTCAGTTAACAGATTTTACTAATGGATGAGTGGAAAAGCGTCGTTTTAAAACTTGGCGTGTGGGATAGTGTCGCTTCACCAAACCTTGGGTGGGAAAATTTTTTTCTCCCCAAATTTCACATCTCAACATAAATGTCATTTATATTGACACGTAAATAAAAATGATGCTACATTAAATAATATCTCAATACCATATAAGGTGACAATCATTTGAGATATGAAATTTGGAATAAGTATTATTATTCTTAATATACTCTCCCTGCATCAAGTCTTATATATCAAAGTCTTCTTCTTCTTTGAAGTTATACACAAATAATAAGGTAACTGAAATTGACATTAATTGAGCACCATTAATTTGAGAGTTTGTGATATTTTTGTTATCTTCATGTAAAACACATAAATAGATTTTAAATAATAAGTTGCCATGTGTAAATTTCTTTAAATAGTATTTAATTAATATATTAATTATTGTTTTAAGTTTTGGGAAATTGTCGATTTGAAAATAATATTTTGTGAAATTAAAAAAAAGACACAAGTTTTAAAATAACTTAAAAGGGACAGAACTTTGTTAGTAACCGTTAAATCTAACGAATAAAATTAAAAGACTTAAATATCTATATACTAATATTTACAGAAAATATATTTAAAAAAATAAAACTATAAGAAAAAGTGAAAAAAACCAGCTAAATTAAAAAATAATTTAATTAAACCAAGGAATTTAAAAAATAAAAAACCGTAAATAATAAAAAAACCAAACTAAAAAATAAGTAAAAATTGAAAGGTATAAAAAAAAAATAAATAAAAAATAAAAAAATAAAAATTAGCCACTTATGGTAGGCCACCGCCGTTGGTGACAAACTAGGTGCAAAGTAGCGGTGAAAGACTTAGGACCTTTACCTTATACCTATGCAAATTAGAGAGACAAAAGCTTGGCTAGTGAAACAAAAGTTCTAAAGGCAATGGTACACTGATTAATGCATCTATAGAGGAATTGCCCTCTGAACTATCTGTTTATGAGATGTATGGCGCGAATATATATAATAATCAGGGTATTCGGATCAATTTACGTGTATCTCAATTAATCTCCAAGATTCATTGAATACCCTATAAATCTAAAGGACTAGATAATCTATAATGTTATGGTGATAAGTAGCCTCAAGGTTTGAACCCAAGAACTCAGGAAAGTAAACAAATCTCTTTAACTGTCAGGCCATCCCTTGAGGTTGTATGCTACTATCTGACATGAGCGAAAACCAGTGGCAGATTTACTTAATGACGAGTGGGGACCATGGCCCCCACTCAAACTTTAAAAAACTTCGATGGTATAAATATTTATATTTAGTTGTATTTTACCCCCTATAAGACTTTGACATTTTGCCCTTACAAATTTTTTTTGTTTATTTTTTGCCCCCATCAAGTGAAATTCCTGGACCCGCTACTGGCGAAAACCCTAATACATTCTCCCCCCCTTCCCTTTTTCTTTTTTAATCATTACAATTTTTTTTAATTATTATTTTAATATAAGGGTATTTTTTAAACTAAAACTTTTAAGATAATATAAAATTATAAAATATTATGTACTTATCCAATACCATTTTTATCCTTACAAAATGTTAAATCTCACCATCTCTAGCATCTTTTTGTCCTTTTTAAAGTTATAATTTTGTAAAAATTTTATTTTTCTAACATTTTCCCATAAAAAGATAAAACCCATCATCATTATAGTTTGGGTTATAAATTATGATTCAATTTGGACTATGGAGGAAACGTGATGGAAAGATATTAAAAAAATAACCATTAGTGGGTACCCACGGTAAAAGAGCAAAAAAAGCTTCGCGAGCTTTTGAGTTCAAGTGTCCACAGGCACTAATAGCGATGATCACTAAAGGGTTTACTTAGTCGTCAACTTCAAGACCCTGAAAAATTAGTTGAGGGGTCCTAATAGTGGTGACCACTGAGGGGTTTACCTGGTCGTCAACTTCAAGACTTTAGAGGATTAGTTGAGATGCACACAAACTGGTTCGGACACTCTCAATCACCAAAAAATAAAAAGATATTAACAAAACAAAAAAAGAAGAAGAAAATGACATAAAATAAGTATTGCGTTATTTATAGCATTAGGGATTAATAAATTATCAAAATATATTTATTTAAAAAGAAAAAAAAATAATACTAAAAAGGGCTACTAATGATAGGGACTAGAGTTTTTTTAAATAAATTCAAACTTTATCAGAGTTTTTTACAATTAATCCAAATTATAAGGACCGTAAAAAATTACACTACTCGAGTAGTTATCTCTAACCTTACCAACCCCATGGGTATGTGTGCAAAAAAAGTAAATATTTGGTGTAATTAGTAATATTTAAATTCGCACTGCGCAAATACCATCTTCTTGGAGGCACTCTTTTAAAATTTTACTACACATACAATAAACACTCTCCATTAATATAAAGGTGGGATCTTTGCAAGTTTTCACCAAACATAGGAGAAGCTGCAACGCAAAGTAAAGCGAATCTTCAGTTGCGAGAAATAGCAGAAGCAGATCTAAGCTTACAACACCAACTACTATTTTAACATTAACAGATCTTGGCTTGCGTACGAAGTGGTAATAATCTTTTTCTTTCTTCTAAATTTTAAAATTTTTTTTTCCTTTTCGTTTCGGCTTTATGTGTAAATGGTTTGGCCGCTTTTTTGTTCTGTTGCTGTTGTTTGGTTCGTGAGAAAACGTTGGCAATAGAAATGGAATTGATTTTTCTTTCTGGGTTGTTCTTTTCAGGGCCTAGAATGACTAAAACTATCTTTTTCTTTGGTCCCATTTTCTTTTCTTTTCTATGGCTTTCTTAGCTGTCAAATAGAGGATATGTGTGTTTTTCTACATTATAGCATTTCTCATAGATTTAGAACGAGTGTGAATTATGAATGAGTCACCAAATTCATATTGCTTTTGGTTCTATTTTATATGTTTACGTTTATGTGTTAATTGTTGGTTTTGTTTTTTTTTGTTTCTGATATATAAGCTGTTGTGTTTTAGTTTATGTAGATTGTTTTTTATTGGATAGTTTGTACTCAAATCATTTGATTTTAGAAGATTTCTCATTTTCATTTTTGATTTATGGGAGGCAGATATTTTGATGGAAGGATTGGTGAATTCACGTACTACCTCAATTGGTCCTCAGTATAGGCAACAGCACTATCTTTCTGTTCCCCCGTTTTCATTGCAATTGACTAAGAATTTGAATAGAAGTCGAATTTCTTTTATGAATAATCATCCTAAATCATTCACTTCAGTTGCTGCTTCGGTTCAACCAGTAGAAGCCTCAACATTGAATCGCTTCAATAACACACTGCCTTCCCAAGGTTATCATCAGTTCCTTATGAAATA
Organism: Pistacia vera; assembly: GCF_008641045.1. Lineage (NCBI taxonomy): Eukaryota > Viridiplantae > Streptophyta > Magnoliopsida > Sapindales > Anacardiaceae > Pistacia > Pistacia vera. The sequence continues at coordinate 8,588 of NW_022196535.1, forward strand.
TATTCTATACGTTTCAATTGTTTGATATTTTGGTTTGAGTACGAAGAAAAAGAATGGCATTCTTGTGGAATTTAACATAGTATTGTTCAAAGAATTTATAAACCCAATTGGCTCACCCAGAAGCTTAGCATTCTATATCATGTTACAGGTTTCTAGTTCCTTAAATTTAAATAAAAAAAGTGTGTTGTGGTGGTTGATATTGCAAGATTGTTTTACTTTTGTTGATGGTTGCTTTCTTAAATTTATAGAGGTTCTTGATTTGTGGAGAAAGACTGATGCGGTGTGCTTTGATGTGGATAGCACGGTATGCCTAGATGAGGGCATTGATGAACTTGCAGAATTTTGTGGAGCAGGAAAGGCTGTTGCTGAATGGACTGCAAGGTTGGGGGTTCCTTTTGTTTGTTGCAGATGATTCATGATTGATATTCTTGGGTGTTCATACTGACTTCAATTTTTTTATTTTGCAGGGCAATGGGTGGTTCTGTTCCTTTTGAGGAGGCCTTAGCTGCCAGACTTTCTTTGTTCAAACCTTCATCATCCCAAGTTCAGGATTTTGTTGAGAAGAGGCCCCCAAAGTATGTTTACTGCTGATTAACCTGGTTAATGCCATTTTTTTCTTTGTCCGTGGGTTGGAGCCCAGGTTGTGTAGGGGATGTTGTGGTGGTCAGCTTGATTAGGTTAACTAGCTTATGGTATTTTACATGGAAGTTGAAGACTTGAGCTAGAATACAAATTCCTTTAGTGCTCTAGTACCTTGTATTGCATGAAAAGATTACCATCCTGTGGCATAGAGTTGTTCCCTTCAGTTCATGCAACATAACGTATCTCTGCATTGCATTGGGATGTGTTATTCTTCTTCTTTCTTTTTTCTTTTTCCTCCACAATCACATTTTTTACTTACACTTCTATGTTGCCAAATTTGAAATTTGTTTGCTGGATTATGCGTTGCTTTATATTTGAATTCTCGAAAAGATTTCATTTGGAATTTTATGCATCAGAGGACCCTTTTCTTTTTCCTGTTACAGGATATATTCCTGATAACATTTAATTCCTTTTTAATAATTAATGGCTAGGTACTAAGAATGCTGATGTGGAAATTTTTCATATTTTGTTTTAATTATCAAGATCTTTCTGTGAGGCTGATCTTTATACTGATTCTTGTTAGAATAGCTGATGCCAGCGAATTTGTTTCATTTTAATACCTTGGTCTGCTTAATTAACTATATCACAATCATTTTTAAAAAAAGTTTTCCTTCAGCTGTTATTTCAACTAATGCCATTCTTTTTACAACCAGGCACCATCACTTTACTTCTTTTTCAGCAAGGCCCTTGTTATTTCAAGATTTAATGTGTGAAGCCGATATTTTTAGATGACCTAACTAGTGTAGCTTATGTTACTATCTTTCTTCTTTTAGATTGGCCCCACTTTTTCATTCTGTTGTTACATAATAAAATAAGTATTATCAGTAAATTTATCATGTAACTAGTTATTACGATCCTCAACTAAGGTATTATGTGGTGGCGTTGCTGAAGTTTTTTAAGTAAAAGTTTTCAGTTTCAGCCATTCTTCCTTAATTTCCTTTATAGTGGGCAATAGTCATTTACTACGTCATTCAAACCCTATGTCTCGCAGTTTAAGAGGGTAAGGGCTGATTTTATGACTAGTTTTGCTTAATAATACTGTCTCAACATTCTTTGAATCATGAATACTTTTAAAAAGGAGGAACTAGGAAATAGATGAGGCATTCTAGAATGTTTATCATCCACCAACTTATCATGCTATTTGGTTATTCTTTACTTTGATGATACATGATTTTGTGATTCTTGTTACAACTATTTATTTTCTTGTGTTCTTTCCTTTTTCTCTTTTTGGCAACAAAAAGAATGATAGTATTTTCATGAGTGTTAAATAATGCTATTTATTTTCTTTTTCAATGTTTAGACTTTCTCCTGGCATAGACGAGTTGGTCAAGAAGCTGAAGGCTAATAACATCAATGTTTATCTGATCTCTGGAGGGTTCCGTCAAATGATCAATGTAAGCAACTGATAATAGGTTTCTGTTGAACATTCATCAGGATTTTCATTTGTTCTGCACTTAGCTGTTTCTAAACAACTTTTATTCAAAAACGAAGTTAGAGAAAATGGTTGTAGTAATTGTTAATACTGGATAATGGGTCTTTAAAACTTGAAATTACTCTTGTCAAATATAATTAGATATTGTATTGGCAAAGTCTTAATGAAGATAGTGTAATCCAGGCAACATGCTAAAGATTTTCAAGTCTGGAATGTCTAAATTTGAGAAAACTGCTTTTTAAAATTTTGAGATCTTGAATTGCAATCTTCTAAAGTTGGGATGGTAAAGAAACACATGCCGTGTTTTGTATAGGTGGAACTCTTATATAGCATATACATTCTATGTTGACAAGGGACATAAATTAGACAGCACTGCTGTCATTGCAATTTTCTTTTTTACTTTTTGCTCAATTTGTGTCTGAGCTTTCAGCACCTGACTAATTGAGGACTTATTGCATAGATTCTTAATTGAGTATTTTCCTTTGAAGCCTGTTGCATCAGTACTTGGGATTCCACCTGAAAATATTTTCGCTAATCAACTGCTGTTCAAGAGTTCTGGAGAATTTCTGGGTTTTGACGCCAACGAGCCTACTTCAAGGAGTGGTGGAAAAGCCGTTGCAGTGCAACAAATAAGGAAGGTCAGTCTCATAGCTGTGTTGTTTATGTCTGGTTGCTGAATTTGTTGCTAGCAAAGTTAATAATATTTGGTTGTTTCAGGCTTATGGATACCAGGCACTAGTCATGATTGGAGATGGTGCTACTGATCTTGAGGTTAGCAAATTCATCTGAACTTCTTAAAAGTGAACTTAAAATTGTTGGGGATGTTGCTATCAGAGTTGATAGTTATATTGGTTTCTTTCTCTCTTTTATTTCTTTTCACTCACACTATGGATTGATTTTTGGGTCAATGTTTCTGAAATTATGGCTTAAATGGACCACTTTGGTGTGTTGAAAAAGCAGAAACAGAGCCTACAAAATTACAATGATCAATTGCTGTCTGTCCACATAGTTGGCGAAAATTGTGATGATAAATTGCTGTATGTTACCGTAGTTGAATTTTTTTATTAACTTTTTTTCAAGCCGGAGTGTGTGAAACAAAGAACTACAATTTTCATAGTACTATTTTCTGCATACTTTAGCATGGAGTTCCCTCCCTTTCTAATTTTCATGTTCTTTTTTATATTTAGGCTCGTCAACCGGGAGGTGCTGACATATTTATTTGTTATGCCGGTGTACAACTTCGTGAGGCCGTGGCTGCAAAAGCTGATTGGCTGGTGTTCAACTTCAAAGATTTGATAAATTCCTTGAACTAGCTTTGTCTTCTCTGAAATCATGTTAACTATATACTGTATAATCTTTATTATAAGGCCATAGCAGCTCCTGCGTTATTAACTAGTATTCTTTCTGTTGTCGCGGCGTTGGGAAAACCATGTAAAAACTGAAATTGAAATATGAATGAAGAGTGTGCAATTGCTATTCTATTTGTCCTGTAAATACAAAATGAATACTTCTTATCTTCTCTGGTCAAGTTTCCTTTTTCTTTGGCGGAGTTACCAATTATATGCTAATACTTGTGATAATATGAAGAACACTAAAATATTTTGATTCTTAGAATAAGTTCTCATATAATTTCAAATGATAGTTTAAATTCTCAGCAGAAATAATTTACAGTAGTATAAATGAATATTATCACTATCTATGTATCAATTTCATTAAAAATCCGAGCAGTTTCTTCCTTCCCCATCAATTCAACTTTAGTAACTTGTACAGCAAGCAATATCTTGAACTCTTCCTTCCCTTCACTTTTTGCCACTGTTTCTGCAACGATTTCTGTCATCTCGGCCCTCACGAACTCACCAACATCAGGATCAAGATTCAAACTGGAGACCATGTTTTTAATGTAAACAGTTCTTGAAAGCGGAGTAGGAAACTGTAAAGGAATGTTCAACACAAAGTGGAACTCTGGACTAGTAATGTCTTCAAGAAGAACAACATCATCTTCCTTGGGTTTGCACTTGAGTAGATATCTTTCTTTAATAAGCAATTCAAAGGAGCCTGAAGGGTTTGAAGACGGGTTGGTGTTGGCTGGGTTTCTTGAAATGGAATTGTAGAGATTTGAAGCACATTGAACTACCATTAGAGACATTGGAGAGAGCTTGGGGTTTGTGAAAGAGAATGAAACTTAATGTTGATGTAAAGAATAATGAAGTGAAATCAAGTGAAGAAGTAAAGTATATTTATAAACAAGAGCTTGGATTCCAAATTTTACAACGATTAGTAAACTTGAGTAATTCTCATATTCTATTTGTGGGTAGGATAAGGAAGATTCCTAAAGGAACACTAAATCTACAGGATTTGGAAAACTAGTACATTTTAAAGAACCGATAATAAAAGGAATTAATTTTAGTATTGCAATCCATGTAAAACACAACTGAATAATTCAACATAATCAAGTTACCTCACACCCTTATATTGTATCAAATGCAGTTTGTGTAATTTTTCTTTCTGTTTTTAAGAAAAAATATCCTCTGAATAACAATACTTCAATTAGAAAAATATTAAAAGTGGTATTTTGAAGGTAGATAAGAGTTCATTATCTTTTCAAATTCTATTTAAATTAAATATATTTAAGCTTATTGATGCTGCAATTTGTACCAACAAGAAGTCCGTGATGGAATCTACGTAAAAGTTTGTATAAAACTTGCGATTTCAATGTTGAATTGATTGATGAATAAGAAATTAAACAATGACAGAAGGAAACAATTTCTAAAATGGTTCAGATGTTAAGTGCAAATGTTTTGTCCATTATTCTTGTATTGTTTCTATGCACAAGTATAACTTATGAAATATTAATCAAAATCAAACCCCTAATTTGAATGAAAAGTAAGCTTATATACTATTGCAATAACAAATTTGTAAATAAAGTTAACCTAAAAGAACGACACGTGGTGTGAATTCATGCGAATTTATCGCACGACAGAACTCATTTTTAAAATTTAATAGCGTTAATTCTTAGAAATAGAAATTTATGCTGGAGTAATGTACAAGCTCGTTCATTTATTTATTCAATATATAGCCCCTTACCCCGATATTAATAACAAACTTGAGGGTAATTTTGTATTATTATAAACTTAAGGGATTCCAATGATATATTCAACTGTTAAGACAGTTCAGTTTAACTTGAACAAGAATCAGAACGTTGCTTTATTATCCTACAAAGAATAGGAGAAAGTTAATACTGATTCTTCTGCAAATTCTTCTTTTATAAATTCTTTCTTGTTAAGCTCATCAAAATGCATTCTTCATTTCATTCTTTGCTGTAAAACCAAGCTCTATCTCTGTCTCTCTCTCTCTCTCAAATAACTGACCACAACGTCTCTAATGGCAGTTCACTGTGCTTCCAAGCTTTAATATTCCAATTCAAGAACACAAACCGATACCGACCCATCTTCAAACCCTTCAGGCTCCTTTGAAGTTCGTGTTAAAGAAAGATATATTCTGAAGTTTCAATCAGACGATGGTGTTGAAGTTGTTCTTGAAGACATTACTAGTCCAGAATTCCGCTTCGTATTGAGCATTCCTCTACACTTTCCTTCGCCGCAAGCAAGAACGGTGTACATTAAATACATTGTTTCGAGTTTGAATCTGGATCCTCGTGTTTATGAGTTGGTGAGTGGTGAGATGACAGAAGTTGTTGCGGAAACATTGGCAAAAACAAAGGGGAAAGAAGATGCTTGCCGTACAAGTTACCAAAGTTGAATTGATAAGGAAGGAGGAAACTGCTTGGATTTTTAAATAAATTGTTGGAGTTTAATTGATACAACATTGTTTCATATATTAATTGTTGTGGTTCTTGTTTTTGTTTCCTATAAACAAGTGATTTACATTTAGAACATTGGTTCTCGTCATACATCAAAAAACTAAGCACTACACGTTTATTTTGCAATTGAATTAGATTTTGTTTAGTACTAGGATTTAGTTGCTATTTCGGTTCAATCTGTCAAGTTAATAGTACGTTGACAAACATTTCTTATTAACTTTTTTTTCACAACCGCGATATATCAATTAATAATGGGTTTTCCCTGACCAAATGCGAACTGTCACGTCACGTTTGTGAAAGAAAGTTGTGAGAAGTATTTGTCATTGGAGTTTCAACAATCACAATTTGGGTTTGATTAAAGAGTTTATAAATGTGTCTTTTTTTTTTTTTTTTTTTTGTAACCGTCGTGTCCGAGCTAGCTTGCGCGTACCTTAACTAATTTTTGGAGTCTTACAAATGTAATATGTGATGTCAAGGTGGTTTAAACCCAAAAATTCAACGAAGACCATCAGACCAATCCCTTGTGGTTAAATTTTTTCTTTTTGGTATGTGGGATTGGATTAAATTGAATACATGATGGTTGTTCTATTTCCATGGATATGATATGTTAATGTCACTCAAAAATCACAAATTAACTTCAAATGTATAGTATTACTTATAATCCATAATAGACAAAATATTTTTCTTTTTTAAAATTTCTCCCAAGCTAAAAGATTCAATCTATGAAATAAAGGTCAAAGAAATTTTCATTTCATAAAAGAATTATAATAATATCATCAGCTTAAAGGAATTTTACCATTAATTTAGAGATTTTGTCCCACATCCAGCTTTTATTTATAATCAGAATTACACTTACTACATTTTCGTACAACCTTGATGTGGCAGCTCGCGATTGGTCAGCTCGTAGTGGATCCCATCTACCCAAATGTAAATTGACTAATCGCGAGCTATCACCTCAGGTTGTATAAAAAAGTTTGTATGAAAAAATTGTAAGTATAGTTTTATTGTAAATAGAAACCACCACTGGGTGGTCAAGTGGTCAACTAAGACTCTTTGAGTGTATTATTCAAGAGATCTTAAGTTCGATTCACCTTGACTATTAATAGGGGTGGCTACTAAAGCTCTTACCCATCCAGTAGTTCCAAGGTTCTAGGGGATTCGTTTTGGTGCACGCAACCTGACCCAGACACTCCCGATCATTAAAAAAAAAAAAATAGTAAAAAATGTTAAACTTAACTCTTTTTACTATTGGAAGTTCGACTTCTCCAAAAATATCCCCATTCTAATTTTTAAATTTTAATCATACCCCTTAGAGTCTTAATCTTTATGAGCAATACTATACTTACAACTGAATCATACAACAAAACAAAAAACAAAGGACAAAGTAATTATTTTATATAAATTTTGTACAATTTTTGTCTGATTGTATGACTCAGTTGTAAGCAAATCATTATTGAATCTCTATTAACCTATTTTATTTAGGTTTTTATTTTACATTTATTGTAGCAGACATAGTTGATACACAAAACTAAAAACTAAATCAAATTATTTGCAAAATTAAAATATATTCGTCATATTTTATCAAATTTATAATTTGTAATACAAAGTATAAATATATATCATACTTAACATTACCCAAGATATCTATGTAAAAATGCTAGGTTTCAGATATTTAAAATTTGTAAAAACAAACACTTAATACTTATAATCAGATATTAAAAAACTACAAACAAACATATCATAAATATTTATTTCACTCTTATTCATTTAGATTTATTCAATTGTGAGCACCAATGTTTTGAAACCCGGTCTGGACCGATCAGTTCGAGACTGGGACTTGGCCACTTTGCCAAGTTTCACCTCAGGTCAGTCATTATAGCTAATGATACAGGCCGGGTTTATACTCAGCTCGAACTGGTTGAGGCTCCAATTCCTGATCCAACCAGTCAAACCATCCGATCCGAGCCAAGTCTCAAAACATTGGTTTCCTAATCCTTCTACTATTCAAAATCCAATTTGCTCTTTATAAATACTTTTCTTCTTTAATTAAGTTGATTTCAACTCATCACTCATTAAATAACATTACGTCCCAATGTCTCTTACAAAGCCAACTGATAAGAGCTTGAAAATACATGTTTTGTTAATGATTCAGTTGGATTATTTGTGGGAAAATGTATTTAAATTGTGAAATTTGAGTTAATTATTTCATAAATACCTTTTATGGGATCACACGTGTATTTTGAGTGTTTTCAGGTTATAAATAATATTTGAATGAAGAAAAATGATGTCGATGAAAATTATGACAAGTAGAAACAAATAGTGCAGAATCAGAATTGAAATGAGGAAGTTATGATGCGTTGAAGATGAGACTTAAAACCTGGAAATTCTTTAAGATGAGCATGCCTCAATGTTTTGATCATAACTTGAACTGTAAAAATTGAATTTCAATGATTCTTGTGCTGTTGGAAAACTTATTCAGAGGACTACAAAGTTCGTGTTGATTATTTTGCCAAATTCTAAAGATTCAAAACTCGTGGGACAAAAAGAACGATCATTGTAGCAATCGTTTCTGTCGTTGCAGCAATTGAATGCGGGCTTGATGGGCTGTTTTATTTTCCTAGTCTGAATATGACTTGTCTAAGGCATTTAATTCTTTCCTAATTAACCTCCAAACCTTAGCACTATAAATAAGGGTCTTTAATTAGTTTTTAGGAGGATGAAGAGGAGAAAAGAGCAGTCACTCTTTGGAGATTAGAATTCTGAGAGTTTTGGTTCACAAATTAGAGAAGTTTTTTTATTTTTCTTTCTTGCTCTCATGTTTGCTAATACAATGATTGTTTTTATTACTAAAAGTATGGACTAAATTTATTGTCTAGGGCTAAGATGTAGCCCAATTTTATGAATATGCATTGAATTATTTGTTGTTAATTTTTATCAAGTTTTGTTCTAAGTTTTATAATTGCACTTAATGCTTCAATTCTTAAAGGCCTGAGAGTTGAATGATTTTATGGGTTTGGTTGAGATCGAGAGATGAAACCTAATTAGTCTAAGTTAATAAAACTATAGATTGAGCGAACGCTAGAGATATGTTACCGTGATCTATGAAGCTCTGGTAAATTCTATAGAACTTAATAATTTTTTAACTTCTGAATCCAACTTAGAGATATTTTGGGTTGTTGCTTAAGAGTTAATTTGCTAATTGATCGAGAGAAAGCTAGTGAAATATGAGGGAATTTGGCTTTTAGAATACGTTTGATTAAGTTAGCAATATTTGTCAATGCATAAGATTAAATTGGTATGAAATCAGTACCCTAAGTTTAATATCTTTTTACTAACGTATTAATACAATTCTGCTCTTGTTTTAGTTTTTAGTTTGTTTTATTTTTCATTAAATCATTCTTAAAATTCTGTTTTATCAAATAATAATAAAATAGATTAGTTTGGTACTTAGTAAGTAGTTTTATTGGGATTCGACACTCGATTACTCAAGCCTTATTACTTGTACAATTTCGTATACTTGCGAATAGTCTGTCACCAACCTCTTTCACAAAAACCACCACAATGTCTCTAATCCCAGTTCACTGTGCTTCAAAGCTCTACAATTCCAATTCAAGAAACCCAACCAACACTAACCCATCTTCAAATCCTTCAGGTTCATAGAGTTGCGTCTTAAAGAAAGACATCTTCTCAAGTGTCAACCAGAGGAAGATGTTGATGTTGTTCTTGAAGACATTACTAGTCCAGGGTTCTGCTTTGTATTAAAGATTCCCTTTACGCTTTCACACACTGCTTTCAAGAACATTTTACATTAAAGACACGATTTCAAGTTTAAATCTTGATCCTTATGTCTGTGGGTTCGTGAAGGCCGAGATCACAGAAGTTGCAGAAACACTATCAGGGAAAGAAGAGTTCAAGAAATTGCTTGCTGTACAAGTTACCAAAGTCGAATTAACGGGGAAGGAGGAAACTGCTCAGATTCTATTAAACAAATTAATGGAAGATAGTATGGGTTATAGTTATAGACATAGAGCAAGAAAGTAGTTCTTTCTGTAGTCAAATTGTTTCATATTTTATTTTATACGATTTCTTTTTTTAACTTATAATTAATTGTTGTTGGAGGTGATACTCTTTATTTTAAGAACATTTTTCATATAAATAAAAAACATCTTGTTTAATTTCTAAATATAAATAACAATTTTTTTTATTCAAATCTAATGAACTATTTAAATTTAATGAAAATGCTCTTTATTTTAAAAAAAAATACCTAATATGAGAGAGAATTAATAAATAAAATACATAAAAACTTGTAATTTTTTAGTTAAAACTAGAATAAAGAGTAAAATTTAACTTTTTAGATGTGAAGAGTTAAATTTACTCTTTAATTTTTATTTACAAGATAAAGAATCGGTTAGACTCTTGTTTTTATGGATAGACTCTTTATAATAAAGAGTTTGAGTCATATAAAGAATTATTTAGAGATGCTCTAAGTGGATGATTTGCTATAAGATTAGTTATTAAGGGGTGTAAACGAGCCGAGTCGAGTCGACATGAGTTTTGGACTAATTGAGCTCAGCTCATTTGCTACAGTGTCGAGCTCAAGCTTGGTAAGCTTGAAAATTCAAGTTCGAGTTCAAGTTTGAGCTCGAACTCACAAAAACTCTTCAATTCTTGATTTTTTTGCTTTTCCAATCAAGCTTTTCGAGCTCAAGCTTGAGTGGAGCTAAAATCTAACCGGCTCAAACTTCACTCGACACTATAGCCGAGCCGAGCCGAGCCGAGCCAAGCTCGAGCCGCTCAGGTCGGCTGACACCCCTAGTTCTTATTAAATGCAGCACTGTTAATTTTCAATTAGTATTGAAACTTAAAGCTCTGCAAGAATAATAAAACTTAACTGAGGACCAAAGGATAACGAATAAATAAATATATGGTAAAACAATGTAACGAATGCAATAGAAAGATGTCCAATTTTATGAATTCCCACAGAAAAAAAATCACACTCAACAATCCTAACATATAGCAACAACTTGATACACTTAACAGTATAGCAAAGAAATATATTACAAACATACTCTAATTAAATAGCACCAAAATCTAAAGCATTTTCAATCCTTGAAAACATCTTCCACTACTCAAAACTCCTAGTCATTCTAAAATACAATTCAAAACTATCCAATGCACACCAATTTGGGCACCCTTCTCAAGTAACTTAATTACAAGATGTTTGACTTTGACCAACAACTATGTTCCCATTTTAATGATACAATGGATCAATTTCTAGTAAAAAACTTGTATGAGAAAAACGTTAAAATCTCCAGCACATTGAAGGTAATCATGAAGTCATCGATGTCTTTTTTGCTCAAATCATATTTCAATACTATCTACAACTCACTTGCATAATGAAGCAAACCTGCAAGAGCAAAGAAATAGACCCATAGATAAATAAAGTGATTAAAGGATTTACAAACTCATCCACAGAAAAGGCAAAAGAATGATATTCTAACATCCTGGGAATTGTGTGAATGGTAACATAGATTGGCTCCCCAGACCCATGGCTTAAGAACAATCTCACCACTTAGCTTTGGAAACTGAAAACATCACCTCGATCTTTCAAGTTCAGAAGTTTAATTTAACTAAAGAAGGGTATTAGTATCATTTTGTCTATACATATAACATTAAACATCATAAAACATTCATGCTTACTTTAAAATTAACCAATTATGGGCATAATAAGTGGAGGAAAAAGAGAATAATGTCATATGGATGACATTCTACCTGTCCTACCCTCCAGGACTTTTACTAACGGCTACGTTTACCAATATGTTATCAATTTCCAAATTTCAGAGAAGATGGAATTCAAACATAACTTTATGAGGACAATAAGATGCGGTCCATGCTATTATATAACAACTCTGAATCCAGTTTAACTCCAACCCTTCTTCATGGAAATTTTTTTCTTCAACAGAAAATTTGATATTGAATTTAACTTAAACAGAGAAAGACTGTTGTACTAGGGACTTTTGAATATTGTAAAAGGGATACTGCCATAAAGACACCTGCCATGGCTTTCTAATTCAAAATTGCCTCTACCCCTCCTTAGAATAGGCTTCTTGTCATCTCATATGCCATACAATGAAACATCACCTCCAAAAATAATTTTGTTGAAGAATTCCGGAACAAACAGAATACCTTGTACAAATATATGATAAATAATTTTCTCAAAAATTCAACCTTTAACTTATTTAACATTCCACTTTATATAGATAGTTTATGAAGTTCCCTATCACAAGATTCAGAAGTTTCTACATCAATATGCAGTTCTCATCATTCTCTTTCGATTTCCAGAGACAGGTTACTGAAAGAACACCCCGTGACCTGACTTTTTTCTTCCAGGTTGTGTCTCTCTCCTTAGACTAAGGCTCTTGCATACCCCCCCAAAAAAAAAATCTAAATTGTATAAAATGTAAATCATGGATTTGTGCTCAATAATAGATCACAGATACCAAGTTAATAATAATATATCATCTAATAATACAAAAGGTGATTGAATAGCCTTAACTTCAACATTAATATGTGATATCTATAGCTTTTTAGGGCATTATGCCTAACAATAATTTCCAATAGGAACTAGAAAACCCAGTGAGTCCTAAGGTCCCCAAAATTTTTATAAGCATAATCAAGGGATGAAGACACAACTATATAACACTACAAGGTGTAACAGAAGATAAGTAAGGCAATTGATGGTTTGATCTCAAAACCTAGCTACCTGATGGTGGTAAAGGCTTGTCCTTCACCATTCCAACTCAATCTCTCATTATTTCTCTAGGATTTTGAAGAGTTGAAGTTCTTAGACACCAGATGACTCAAGGTGCAGAGCATTGGGTTGAAGTTCTAGGTAGAAGGAACTCAATTTATGAATCAGATGGATTTTGCTATTAAAGATATAGTTGTAAGCATTTATAAGCTCTCCAATGCTTCAAAAGCATACCAATATAATATGTGTATCAAATAATATCATTAAATATCAAGCAATGAAACAAAGAACTGATGCAAATTCTTTAAAAAAAAAAAATTATGATTTACATAACTGTTAGTAAGAAAATCCTTTATGCATGATTTATGATATACACAATTGTTGGAATAATCAAATTCCATGTATTACTTCTTTCACGTTAGAACATTGATGTGAGCAATGTCTCTCCAATTTTATTGTCTTCCACTAGGATCAAATTATTGTTTCCCATCATACAAAGATGGATCATGTAGGAAAGGCCTAATTCATATCAATGAGTAATCAACCAAGCAAACAATAACAATTGCCACACGACCCTAGCTGAAAATCAGAGTACATAAAATGATCCATAGGAACAGAAGAATATCCAAATGGAACACAATTATGATCGAGTCTCAGAGAAATTACTATTCTGTATGTTACCTCCATCTTCAACCCATTATACAACATTTCAAAATAAACATTACAGCTTAAAACAACTAAGCAAATAATCAGAAACAGAACAAGAACCGACCAAAAACAAAGACAAATAACATATCAAATCATACAGAAACCAAGTTCATTCAACAAAGTCATAGAAAATAGAATGTTTCTCAATTTAACACCAATTCAGTAAAACAACACATACACAGTATAAGCAACTAAACATACATGTGCACTGAATCCAAAAGAGGCGGATTAATACAAGTACCAATCTGTATTAACAGAATTAAATCCCACATGCAAGATTAAGCATAACTAAGAATAAGATTTCACCTGCACAGTTGAATCACTTAGAAACCAAAAGAATTTCAGGCTTCTTCGCCTTGCTAGGCGTATTGACATTGGAAGATGAATTAGCCTCGGTGGTGGCGGCAGCAGAGGCCTTTGCAGCAGCAGCAGCTCGCTCTCTATTATCAAGCTGAATCAAACTCCTGGTCGCTATAATCGCCTGAGGGACCAAATCATGAGAAGCCCTAGCATACAATCGCCGAACAGCAAGGGAAGCCGAGTCCTTAACATCTTGAGAATTCATTGGCCCCAACAAACAATGCCCCAGTATCCTCAAAACAGGCTGCAAAAATTCCCAGGGTAAAGGAATCCTCACTCCCTTCAATTCAACATTTCCATTTGCACCCCCTTTTTCTTCAATTCCCAATTTCTCCAAACCGTCAACAACTAAATCATCAATATTATGGCCATGGCCGTTCACATTTTCACCCTCAAAATCCAACCTATTTTGACAATCACAATCTTGCCCAGCCCACACCGCCGCGAATTTACAAAATTCAAGCTGGGACCAACTCGGCATCTGCGAGATCTGCTTATAATAACAATCAAAAGCGGTTCCAAGAATACAAGCACGCTTCGTTGACTTCACAGCAATCTGCGGCTCCAAAGGGGCCGATAAAACTCCAACGGACGGCCTAGATTTTTTCTCCTTAGCTGACTTAGTGGGCTTGTTTCGAGGAGTGTGGTAGAGTGAGGGTTGAGATAAGTCCGGGATTTGAACGAGCAATGCTTTCCCCCCACGTGACTTGGCTTCAGAGCTATAAATCGCGAGAATTACGGCTTCGAATCCTGAGAGTGAAGGAATTGAAGAGGTTTCGTGGGAATGGAGACGAGAGAGATAAATAGCGGAGAGGAGAGGGACGAAAGAGAGGACGATGAGTCGGAGATGGGAATCGGACGAAAGATACGTGTCGTAAAGCCATTGGCAGAGGGGATCTGAGCCGGAACCGGAGAAAGGAGCCGAAAGGGCGGAAGAGATGAGGGAGAAGGCCTCGGGGGAAGAGAGAAGAGAGAGAGCGGGACGGTCGGAGTCGGCGAGGGAGGAGAGAGAGAAAGAAGAGGAGGAAGAGGAAGAAAGAGAGGAGAAAATGTTGGATAAAGATAGGATTCGAGAGCGGGCCTTGGAGACAGACTCCCACCAAGAGTGCATAGGGTCGTGATCGGAGGCAGTGGTGGTGGCAGTGGCGGTGGTGGTGGGGTGGGGATTAGAGGAAGAGGTGGAGGAGGAGGAAGGGGAGTTGGTAGAGTGGTGGTTGTGGTGGTAATTGACGGTGAAATCCATGGTGGTTGGAGTGGGATTTGGGTGGTGTTCACTAGGGCCGTTGATACTTAAGACTACCGGCTAGTTCAACAGCTTGCACAGTTGTCTTATTCTCTATTATAAGTTATTAATGAATTAATAATATTAATTTTGAACTTTAATTAATAACAAAAAGAGTAACGTCCCACGTCCCAAAATCACTTGAATTATCCCTTTTTAAAAGCCGAATTAAAACTTAACTCCATTTTTAAATTGATTATGGACAACATTATCCTTATTCTAATTATCACACATACACAAATAAGAGAAAATCAAAACGCAACATCATTTTGCCTCCAATTGAAATTCAAAATTTATTCAGTTTCGATTGGACTCAGTTCTCAATGGAGTTTGCTTAGGTATTACTTGGGTTTGTTGTTCTTTTGATTCCAGGATTGGAAGAAGAAAGATTGGGTTTTGGGTTAAAAATTCCTCCAGTTTCCATTGTAAAGGTAAGTGATTCATTTTTTTTTCTCCTTTTTATGACCAGGGGTGTCCGGGCCAATTTATACGCAACTTAACTAATCTCTTAAGACCTTAAAACTAGCAGTTGGATAAGAGCTCTAGTCACCCTTATTAGCAATCATGTGGACTCAAACTTGAGAAATCATGTTAGATCCTCCTCGTACATTCTGTTATACCTAAAAAATCAGGGCTAACGTTAGCCTATGTCAGTAGGCAGCAATCGGAGTTCAGGAAGGTTTTGCACCGCTTGGGAGCTGTCACATCGGTCCATGACAGAAAGAATATGGTTATCACCAACCTGACAGATTCAGGTTTTGTCTATGAATGATTGAGGGCCGCACACCTGTCCAAGCCCTAGGTAATTTGAGGATATTTCCTAAGTTATCAGTCAATGAGAGGCAAGGAAGGACTTGCATGACACCTACCCATTTGCAAATTTGTAATCATCACCTTGAATTCCTCTATTATAAATAAAGGACTCCCTCTCTCATTTTCGGGATTCTGATCCTGAACCCTCATTCTGATTATAATTTTTATTTTTAGAGCAAAGATAACCCACGAGAAAGAGACTAATTTGATATTCTCTCTGAATACTCAGTTATTGTACTTTTGCTCGCTGTTCGCTATACGCGACCTCTTGTAATCTCTCATATATAAAAGAAACAGTGGACGTAGGATTCGCTTTAGGCATCCGAACCACTTTAAAAATCATATATCTCATTTATTATTTAGTCCTTGTATCTGATCATAATCATTCACGTGTAATTTCTAAGAACAACTTAGCACTTTGCACGTGCAAATCGTAGGTGTCAAAATCAAGCATCAACAGTTTGTCGCTAGAAGGAGGGTATGATTTAGTATCTGCTCTTCATCAAGAATCTCTGATCAATCAGCTTTACTCAAGAACAAATGGCTCGTGGTCTTGAAACCGAGCAAACTAACACCAACAACAAAAAGATCCCCCGGGTACAGGATGTTACTTCTCCTGAAGTACCTTCAGTTCCGCAGGGTACCGCGACAGATATCCCCTTGACCTCTCAGTCGACCCAGCTGTGATGAATTACTTAGAAAGGTTCAACAATACTCTCCAAACGGTTAGTCGAAAGCTAGATCATTTGGATCAGGTGGTACCGCCCAATTCCGACAAGGCAGTGCTGCTACCAAAGACGCTTATAGGTCGCGTTAAAGTGCAGAAATGGGTGAAAGCACATGTCGCGCACACTACGACGCGTAAAGACAAGGGAAAGCAGGTGGTAGATAATAGGCCAAAGGGCTTGAAGGGACCAGTAAATACCAGTCGTGAAGCAAGTAAAATACATGTGGCTTTGCGACTTGGTGGTATGTCACATCATGAGCCGTCCCACACCACACCACATCGCATGGCATAGGCACCCCCACAAGAGAGCAAGGTAGGGAGACTCCCATTATCACCGGAATGATGGTTCCGACCATCACTACGAAGGAAATGCCCACCATCCACGGGTCGATTCTAACCACCATGGAGGTCGGGATAACTCCCCTAGTTATTCAGTGCCTTCACATGACTCTAGCTAGCATGTGCCAAGGTATGCCAAAGGCTCCAGCTGAGGCGTAGAAGAGTCCGATTTGAGGTCTTTCCTCAATCGCAATCATGGGGGTAAATCTACTTTACGGAAAGTGATCCCTAGGTAGCTCTGCTTCCTCAGATTGAGGAGTTGCAACGAGCTCTAGATCATCGTAGAGCTCAACAAAATGAGCGAGGGTAGATCACTGAGGCATCTCCCTCTTCTCCGGTAGTGTTGATTGCTCCCTTCCCATCAAGGTTTAAAATGCGCGATATGCGAGCATTCGATAGGAATTCTGATCCGTAAGATCATCTCTATGAGTTTAATGACCTCATGGAGCTTCACCAAGTTTCCAACTTGGTGAAGTGTCGCTGCTTAGCAATGACTCTGATTGCCCATGCCAAGCGCTGGTTTAAATCACTTCCACTAGGATCTATTAACTCCTGGAAACAGATGAGCTCGTTATTTTTGAGACACTTCCAAGCTAATAGGAAGTTCTCAATGCCATTGAGTTATCTAAGTAACATACGATAGGAGATGAATGAATCCCTCCAATCCTATATTGAAAGGTTCCACAAGGAGCTGAATAAGGTGGCTAATACACCCAAAGATTCAGTTTGAACTCTTATTATTGCAAGAGTTCGCCCAGAAATTGACTTGTGGAAGAAACTGCAATCTGAGGACGATATTTCCCTAACTCGCTTCTACAATCTCACCAAGAAATATCTTCAAATTGAGAATTTTGTGGCTGCTCTGAATCGCCATGACCCTAGTCTTCTGACCAATGCTTTTAGTCGGAGGGAGGAAAACTAGGGAGAAAGTAATAGAAAGTTTAGTCACAAATGGGCTAATGACGATTAGAGAAAGGGAAAGAAACAACGATTTGAGCCCAAAAAGTCTTATACTGAGGTCCCTCATCGCAATCACGGCAAGAATCAGTATACTCCGCTGAATGCATCGGTATCAGCTATTCTAGATAAATCAAAAGAAGCTAATCTGCTCAAAGAGCCAAGGCCCATGAATAATCCCTCTTCAGTAAGAAACAACAAGAAATATTGTCGTTATCATCAAAATAATAGGCACTGTACCGATGAATGTCGAGTTCTTAAGCAGGCAATTAAAGACATCATTAAAAAGGGCCACTTCAATGAGTATGTTAATGGTCCTACTCCCGTTCAAGAGAATGATCAAGGGGACCAGGGGAAGAAGCGTCGTGGTCGCAAGGGTCTCTATTTTGTTGGGATCATATTCGAAGGACCACACCTTGTGGGGAATTCTCAAGGTGCTCAGGAGAAGTACTCTCGAGAAGCTTGCCATGACCCCATGAGTGTGATGAACACGGTGTCGCAACCTGCTAAGATGCGTAGAAAGGAGGAGATTACCTTCTTAGAAAAAGATGCAGTACGATTGCATCACCCTCATGAGGATGCACTTGTCATCGCAACTGAAATAAGTAGGTGCGAAAGTCCACAAAATATTGGTGGATAATGTGAGCGCCGTGAACATCCTATTTCAGCGAGCATTTAAGGAAATGCAATTGGACGAGGCAGATTTGAAGCTTGCCTCTATCCCCCTTTATGGTTTTACTGGGGACTGATTTCCAAGGGAACGATTGCACTTCCTGTCACTTTGGGTGAGACCCACGAAGTGACTAGGATGATAGAGTTTCTGGTGGTGGACTATCCATCTGCTTTCAATGGTATATTGGGATGATCTCTACTACGAAACTTTAAGTTGTCACCTCCATCTATCATTTGAAGATGAAGTTTCCAACACCAATGGGGTGTGGGAAGGTCAAAGGGTCTTAGCGTAAGTCTCGCAACTGTTATGTAAGAGTAGTGCAGATGGCATGCAAAAGGAAAGAGAAGCCAATGGGCATCCCCAAGCAGGATATGACGATTAGTAGGATTGAACCACAGCCAGGTCCAGTGGAAGACAACATAGACCCTTGTGTTCAAGAGGAGTATTCCCATAGTAGGCTTGTTGAGACTCTATCTGAGGTATCAATTGACTAGAGTGAGCTGACTCGTGTATTAAGAATCAGAAGTAATCTCACCCCTCAGCTTGTTACAGATCTAATGAGCTTTCTCAAACAGAATATAGATGTTTTTGCATGGACTCATGCTGACATGGTTGGGATCAACCCGAATGTAATATGTCATGCACTCAACATCAGCAGAGAGGTCAGGCCAGTTTCCCAGAGAAGAAGAGTCATGGACCTAGAGCAATATGCTACTCTTAAGATTGAGGTGGATAAGCTCTTCTCAATCAAGTTCATTCGGGAGGCTCATTACCCAAGTTAGGTCGCCAATCTTGTTTTGGTGAAAAAAACCAAATGACAAGTGGCGAACTTGCATTGATTTCATAGATCTCAACAAAGCTTGTCCGAATGACAGTTTCCCTTTGCCAAAATAGATTAACTCATTGATGCCACTTCCAGGTATGAGCTGTTAAGCTTCATGGATGCCTACTCAGGGTATAATCAGTTCCTGATGTACACACTTGATGAAGAGCATATCTCATTCATCACAGATCGATGATTGTACTACTATAAAGTTATGCCCTACGGTTTGAAAAATGTTGGGGCGACCTATCAGCATTTGGTTAACCATATGTTTTTTTAGCAGATAAAAAAATCGATAGAGGTCTATGTCGATGACATGCTGGTCAAGTCGCATATTGTTTCAAATCACATAGCCAATCTCGTAGAGACGTTCAATGTACTCCAAAGATATAGAATGAAATTTAATCCTCTTAAGATTTCATTTGGAGTATCCTTAGGGAAATTCCTAATGTATATGGTTAACCATCGGGGGATTGAAGTCAACCCCGAAAAGATCCAAGCTCTCCTAGATATGAAAAGTCTTATCAATCGAAAGCAAGTTCAGAGCTTGAATGGGAGAATAGTTGCTCTCAGTCGCTTCATATCGAGAGCAACAGATAGTTGTTTGCCATTCTTCAATGTACTCAGGGCCGATAAGAAATTTGAATGGACTTCAGATTGTGAATGAGCCTTCCAGAGCATAAAAAAGCATCGTGGAAAGCCACATCTCCTGTCCAAGGCCCTTCCCAAGAAAATCTTATTTCTCTACCTATCCGTCTCTCAGTATGCAGTCAATGCAACTCTTATTCGGGAAGAAGGCAGAATTCAGTGGCCAGTATATTACATAAGCAAACGACTACTGGGTGCCAAGACACGGTATCCAGAGATGGAATGATTAGCTTATGCCTTGCTGATTGCTTCTAAGAAGCCGCGACCTTACTTTCATGCCTACACCATGCATATATTAATCAACTACCCACTCAGACAGGTCCTTGAAGCCAAAGACTTCGAGTAAGTTGCTTAAGTGGGCTATGAAATTGAGTCAATTCGATCTGCATTACAGACCGAAGACAGTAGTCAAAGGGCAGCTTGTTGTTGACTTTATTTCGGAGTTCTCTAATCAGCCAGATCGGGAATCTAAACAGCCAGCCACAAAATTGTCTAGGAAACCATTCAGAACTTGTCAACCTAAAGCCTCTACATTGATGTGTCTTCAAATAGAAAAAGAGTCAGAGCTGGTCTTCTACTTATCAGCCCTGAGGGAACTCGCATTTATAGAGCCCTCAGGTTTGGATTCAAAGCTACGAATAATGAGGCCAAGTATGAAGTAATATTTGATGGTCTGCGGCTAGCAAGAGAAATGGGATCAGATATGATCGACATTAATAACAACTCCCAACTGATTGTCAATCAGATTTTGGGACAGTATCAAGCAAAGAAAAGAATATGATCAATTACTTGAAGAAAGCCAAGACCGCACTCGAGCCCTTTAAGCACTATACAATCAGGCAAATCCCAAAAGATAGTAATTCTATCGCAGAAGTTTTGGCAAAGATAGCCTCATCACTGGACTTCAATGTTCTAGATAGTATTCCAATCAAGTACATTGAAGCTCCAAGCATCAACTCACCTGATCAGGTCGTGGCAGTAAATGAATCTATTTCCTAGATGACTCCAATTGTTCGGTGTCTCAAAGATGGGGTTCTTCCTAACAGCAAGACTAAGGTAAGACTCTTGTGAACTAGAGCTGCCCGTTACACTTTCATTGAAGATCAGTTGTATAAGCAAGGGTTTAGCACTCCCCTCCTTCGATATGTAACAGATGATGAAGCAGACTATATCATGAGAGAGATACATGAAGGGATCAATGGTAATCACACTGCTGCATGATCTCTCGCCAATAAAATTATCTGCCAAGGATATTATTGGCCTCTACTTTATGAAGATGCCTTCAACTTTGTAAAGAAGTGTGATAAGTGCCAAAGATTCACGAATATTCCGCGAGCTCCTTCCCACTAGCTAACAATGATAATCAGTCCTTTGCCATTCTCTATGTGGGGAATTGATCTCATCGGACTCATGCCAACCGGTAAAGGGGGTGTGAAATATGCAATGGTCGTAGTGGATTATTTCACTAAGTTGGTCAAAGCGAAGCCTTTAGCTACGATCACTACAAAGAAGCTTAAAGACTTCGTCTTCAAGAATATAGTGTGCCGCTATAGGATTCTTCATACACTCATCTTTGATAACGGGAAGTAGTTCGATAATGTGGAATTCAAGCAGTTTTGTGAAGAGCTAGGGATTTATAAGAAATTTGCCTCAGTAGTAAGACCGCAAGCTAATGGTCAAGTTGAAGCTGTCAACAAGATTATCAAGCCACATTGAAGGCTAAGCTCGGCGCAGCCAAGGGTAATTGAGTCGATGATCTTCCATAAGTTTTATGGGCATATAGAACGACTCTAAGAACCTCTACTTCAGAAACACCTTTCTCGCTAGCACATGGCTACGAGGTAATAGTTTTAGTGGAAGTAGGAGCTGGTTCACTTCGAAGGGAATTCTATAATAAAACAGACAATGAAGTACTCTTACGTGCAAGTCTAGATTTAGTTAAAGAACACCGCAACAAGGCTTGGTTAAGGATAGCTTCCTACCAACATCAGACAAAAAGATTCTTCGACTCTAAATTTAGGAGAAAAGACATCCAGGTTGGTGACCTGGTGTTAAAAGAAATCCTTCTCGGCATAAGAGAGCCAAGTACGGGGGTATTGAGACCTAATTGGAAAGGTCCATATCACATCGGTAAGGTGATACAGCTTGGAACGTATCACCTCAAGAGGCTAAATGGTTCTAAAGTGTCATGAGCTTGAAATGCTGAACATTTTCGCTCTTATTATCAATAATTCCAAACTAGCTTATAGCTTCATCATTTTTGCTTGTAAAGTTTTCATTGTTGTAAATATTATGAATAAGATTATTTCAATTCCGCTCAAAGAATTACTTGTGTCGTAATCTCAAGTTTTAATAATCTTGTTATTTATAACATTTTACAACTTTGATGATCATATATGCTATATTCGTTTTGTAAAGTACTTAGGTTATAAAAGTTATCACAAGTGGTCAAAAGTTCATTCTTATATATCTAAAAAATATGTACAAGGGACAACCAGGAGCTACATTAGAAAAGAATAAGCACAAAAGACTCTATTCAGGTACAGAAGAGAGTGATCACTGGTCTTCATTTCCAAGATCCCTGGCTGCGACCTCTTGGTTGTCTGGCTGATCATCGACCTCCGGGTTGATTGCTTGATCTTCAGGGACATTTGTTTCTTGTTGATCGTCCTCCAGGGCAGACTCTTGTTCTTCTTACTCTTCGGCCTTGACCATGGAAGCAAGAGCAACTTGATAGTCCTTGGGGAGGTTGGAGATATCCATGTTTGGATTATTTGGCCGTAAGTTGTAAATAGCTTGCAACGCTCAGTGAGCAGCCTTCGTCTCTAGTTTGAGGTTCTGTTGCTTTTTATGCTCGGTCAGCGAAATGATTCGCCCTTGAGCAGCTTAAGATTTGTCTGCAGCGCCCTCTTCTCCTCCACTAAGTTTTCCTATAACTTAGCTCGAGTATTTTCTGATGCTTTTTCACGTTCTAAGCATGCTTGCAGCTCTTTTTCTGTTTGGCTTAACTCTTTGGTGAGCCTCACCATTGTTCATTGGAGCTCTTTATTGTCGTTGTCTTTTTGCTCGAGCTCGACCTTATGAAAGTTAGCTATTCACATAGCAGAATTCCTTTCAATCAAGTACACGTTGACTTGAATGTGGGCAACCTTTGCCTCTGCATCTGAAGCTATAAGATCTTGTTTCAGTTTGACAATCTCTTCTTTCATCTCGTGAAGTTTGCTAGTATAATTGATCTTCATCTTTTATTGGGCCATTCAAGGCGAGCATAGGCTGCTTGGAAAAGGAATAAAAGTTAGTTTTTTTCTTAAAAAACTAAAGGGTCAACTTGTATGAAAGAAGTTCTTGAAGAGAACAAGTCATTTTACCTGACTTTACATTTGAAGTACAATGGCCACTAGGTTGGTAGGTTAAGAAGTCATGAACCTGTCAAAGGTCTTGGCAAGTTGGCATTCTAAAAGGGTCTATCCCACTGATCGTAAAAGATCCGATCGTTGCCCTAAAAGATCTAACATGGTCAGGTCAAGCCTCGTTACGGCAAGGACCCCTTCAACCTGTTGCTCGCTTGCTTCCCCCTGAGTAGTCGCGGTCGCTCCCTCCTCCTTTTGTGAACTCCCAAGGGCAATCGAAGTTTCGGGAGCATCCGTCGATGTCGTCCTAGCAAAGAAGGCTTGATAAGGCTGAAACTTATCTAGCAATACCCCGAAGCCTTTTGATTTAGATTCAGTTTCCTCTTCGATGGGTATTGTCTTTCTTTTCTTGGACTTCTAGCCCACAATCTTCTTCTTCGACAAACGAGCAGCAATGGGCCGGGGAACTTCTCACGTCGCTCAGCTAGTTGTTGCCTTTTGACACCAATTTTTATCCCCCTCGCAAGGATATCGCTAGAGGTCGCTCCAGCAAGTTCAATTGGGTTAATCCAGGGGAATGTGAACCCCCCAGGCTTCTTCAACGTCTTTGAAACTTCGGTGGTATAGTTGCTGTATGGCATGAAGATGCGTCAGCAAAGAAGGTATCTTTTGTTTAAAAAAAAAAAAAAAAAAAAAACTTAGCATTTTTTATGTATAAAGAAATGCTTCCGAGATGGACCTTCCAAAGATGCATCAGGAGTGAAAAACCTATACTTTCGAAGGTTGGCGATAGTTATGAGCAGCCTTGCATCGCGACTCTGGTCGGGCAATCGTCAAATGCTTCGATGCAGCTAAGATCAATAATCTAGTCGTCTTGTTTTCTACAAGAAAGAAACAGAGTTCGTTAGCCTAATTTACTAAGAAATAATCAAAGTTAAAAGATGAGCGATCTGGAAATTGGAAGGAAAACCTACTTAGTTCCTTAAATTTACAGACTTCATCGTACTTGAAGAAAAAATACTTGGTTTCGTAAGCCCCAATGTTGTTGGGGTAACCAAATATCCCTCCCTCGATCGTTGATCGCTTGGAGAGGTAGCACGAATTATTATCTTTACTTTTCTTTAAATAGTAGGCGCAACTGAGCTCCTATGCTGTTGGCTCACCGAATGTGATATACATAGCAATTGCTATCATATATGCATTTGGTGTCAGCTAGAATGGCACAATCTGGAAGTGGTCGAGGATTGACCTGATGTAGGGGTGGAGGGATATCCTCACTCCACATTTGAAAATCGCTTCTAAGATCGCAGTCATTCCCTCGGGAAGATCTTGAGTAGTGTGCGACCTGTGTTGGAAGACGTTTATGTTGATCGCATATTGGTTTATCAGTTTTTTGCACTTTGTCTTTCGTAACTGTTGTTTGTATCACCTTTTTGGGACCTGCTAAGGTGCCCAGAGGTTGCGAGCTTCCCTCTTCGGCTATTCTCGCCTCAAAGGTGTCCATTGCTCTTGGAGTCTATAAATGTGCGACATGTAGAGGTGACTTAGTCTCCATATACATTACCTCGTACGGCAACTCAGAAGAGTAAGAGAACCTTGGTTTCTCTTCCATAGTCGCCAAAATCCTAAAAACCCTAAAAATTCTTAAGGATGATTTTCTAAAGATCTGTGTCCTAAGTTTTGATTCTTAATAGTGTTTCTTTTCAAACACTACCCAAGAATGTTCATCGTCTCAGCCTATTAGACGTCCATACCAACCATTATTGTAAAGACTAAGTTTTTGATAGAAATGAAAAAGAGAAAAAAATTTCTTTACCTCTTGATTGTTAGGAATGGCTGCTCTGTCGTAGCGTCGAGTGCGCATCAATGGGGAAGGGGATGAACTGATCTTTTGAGCGCAAAAAAGTCATTTTTCTCTCAGAAAGTTTGAGTTCTGTGAAAAAATAGAATGGGGTTTGCATTTTATAGGGTGAAAGACGACGCTTGGCTTTTTTTATAAGCGACGTTTGGGCGAGAACGTTTTTCCAGCCATTGATTTCATTGAAATCGTCAAATATTGATGTGATTATCTCGTCCACATTAAATGTGCCCTCATCCGCATTTAATGTTTCAAAAAGGAATGTCGTTTCAGCATAGCTTGCATTTAATGCTCATGGCTGACACTTATTACGTAGAGACACATCTATCAGATAAAGCTTATTTTATTGACCAACACAGCTGTCAAGCGCAACATAAAACATCTGAGGAGGTCGTTCGAATAAGACTTTTGTTCCACATGTCAAACTCGAACATCGAGAAAAATGATTCTCAATTTTCGACAACAAAATATTCTAAGTGTTTTCAAGTCGTGAATGACATGTAGAGTTCGAAATACATTTTCATAGCACTGATCATGATCTAGGCCAGGTCATTGAACATTTGTGAAACGATCACGTCAGGTTGCTTGTGTAGTTCTCGAAGACCCATGTCATGATCTACACTCAGTTCCTTGGACGAGTCAAACTATTAGCCTCATGTCGTTTGTAATAATTTGGTTGTTTTTAACTGTTACTTTGGGCAAATACTCCTCGAGATAAGTCAGGTTGCGGCATAATCATGAAGTTCTCAAGATTCAATCTTTGAACCTTAAGAATTGAGGAGCTTCTGTTATGCCTAAAAAATCAAGGCTAAAGTTAGTCTAAGTCAATAGGCACCAATAAGAGTTTAGAAAGGCTTTGCACTGCCTGGGAGCTGCCATGTCACTCCATGACAGAAAGAATATGGCTATCACCAACTTGGCAAATTCAGGTTTTGTCTATGAGTGATTGAGGGCCGCACACCTATCCAAGCCCCAGGTAATTTGAGGATATTTCCTAAGTTATCAACTAATGGGAGGCAAAGATGGACTTGCACAACACTTACCCATTTGCAGATTTGTAATCATCACCTTGAATTCCTCTTCTATAAATAAAGGACTCCCCCTCTCATTTTCGGGATTCTGATCCTGAACCCTCATTCTAATTGTAATATTCATTTTCAGAACAAAGATAACCCACGAGAAAGAGACTAACTTGATATTCTCTTTGAATACTCAGTGATTGTACATCTGCTTGTTGTTCAGTATACACGACCTCTTGTAATCTCTCATATATAAAAGAAACAGTGGACATAGGATTTGCTTTAGGAATCCGAACCACTTTAAAAATCATATATCTCATTTATTATTCAGTCTTTGTATCTGATCATAATCATTTATGTGTAATTTCTAAGAACAACTTAGCACTTTGCACGTGCGAGTCGTTGGTGTCAAAATCAAGTATCAACACATTCTCTATTGTTTCTTATATGGTTCTTGAAATCTTTTGTTGCATTTGGATGAAAAACATATTAGGTTTGAAATTATGAAAATTCTTTGATTTGGGGTTTTAGGCTTGTTTATTGTATGGTTATTGAGATTTTTGTTGCATTTTGAGGTTAGTTGTTGTTGATATTAGTGGATGTTGTTTGAAAACTTTGGTTGATAATATGATTGAAATTTGAAATATGAAGAAAAATTTTTGTTGAAACTAGGGATGATAATGTAATATAACGGATTTGTTATCGCTAAAACTATCTTTAGGTGGCTGAGTGGTTTGATAGGGATTCTTGGGTGTATTATTCAAGAATGTCCTGAGTTCGAGTCTCTCTTCAATCGTTAATAGGGATAACTACTAGAGTTTTTTACCCGACCGGTAGTTTTAGGGTCCCAAAAGATTAATTGAGGTGCATATAAACTAGTCTGGTCTGGACACCCCAAGATAAAAAAATAAAAATAAAAAATTGTGGTCGCTAGAGTCCTGTTTGCTTTGGCTAAACTCTAGCGTTTTGGAGATGCCAGAGTCTTGTCAACTTGGTCTGACCAGACTGTAGCGATAGTGGGATGCTGAAGTCTTGTTGGCCTAGGCCAATTGGACTCTAGCGATATGAGAGTGCTAGAGTATGGTCGGCCTATGCCAATTGGAATTTAGGAATTTGGGCTACTAGAGTGTTGATTGATCGATTGGGCCCGACGGAGCTCTGGCGATGTGAGTGAGCTAGAGCCATGTTTTACTTGTATTATGTTGATTGGTCTCGAGTAATGTTGAACTACTAGACTCTTGTCGGTATAAGCATCCTCCTAGTCTTAAGTTCTAGTTGTAATGTTGTATCAAGAGGTAGGGGCGAGCGGTTCCGGGTACCCTACATTTTTCGGGGGAACCAGAATCGCACAATACAGGTTCCCAAAAAAAGGAACCGTAACCGTATAGTGCAGGTTCTTAAATTCAAGGAACCGAAACCTAAAATGTAGGTTCCAGTTCTTTTCCCGGTAACCCTGTAAAAAGTCAATTACCCCCTATTAGTTTAAAAAATGACAAAAATACCTTAAAAATTTACAAATACACCCCTAAGAAATTTTCATTACTCATTCACTTGTATCCAATGTGACTTATAAATCCTCTAATCTCTAGGCAACACTTGAATTCAATTAATTCATCACAAGTCACATAAAATTCCTCAATAAAAACCAAAACACAAACAATTAATTAAATTAATTAAACAATCATACTATAAATATATAATTTAATATTATAATTAATTAAATTTCTAATCATTTAATTAAGTATTATACTAATGTTTATAATGGAATATTATAATTAATTAAGTAATCATACCATAAATCTATAATGTAATGTTATAATTAATTAAATTTCTAATAATTTAATTAAGTAATGTAGTAAATTACTAATGTTTATAATGTAATGTTATAAATTTATAATTAATTAAATAATCATTTAACTATATTATGTTATAATTAATTAAGTGATTATAATATAATGTAATGTTATTATCAATTAAGTAATTATTTAATTATAATGTAATGTTTTAATCAATTAAATTTCTAATTATTTAATTAAGTATTGTACTAATGTTTATAATAGAATATTGTAATTAATTAAATAATCATACTATAAATTTATAATGTAATGCTATAATTAATTAAATTTCTAATAATTTAATTAGGTATTGTACTAATATAGTAAATTATTAATGTTTATAATATAATGTCATAATTAATTAAATAATTATTTTATTATGTAATGTTATAATTAATTATGTGATCATACTATAATGTAATGTTATAATGAATTAAGTAATCATACTATAAATCTTTAATATAATATTATAATTAATTAAATTTATAATCATTTAATTAAGTATTGTATTAATGCTTATAATGGAATGTTATAATTAATTAAGTAATCATACTATAAATTTATAATGTAATGATATAATTAATTAAATTTTTAATCATTTAGTTAAATATTGTGCTAATGTAGTAAATTACTAATGTTTATAATATAATGTCATAATTAGTTAAGTAATCATTTCATTATGTAATGTTATAATTAATATATGATCATACTATAATGTAATGTTATTATGAATTAAATAATCATACTATAAATATTTAATGTAATATTATAATTAATTAAATTTTTAATTGTTTAATTAAGTGTTGTACTAATGTTTATAATGGAATGTTATAATTAATTAAGTAATAATTTAATTAAATAATCATTTATTTATAATGTAATATTATAATTAATTAAGTAATTTATACTATAAATCTATAATGTAATGTTATAATTAATTAAAATTTTAATTATTTAATTAAGTAATGTACTAAATTATTAATGTAATGTTATAAAGTTGTAATTAATTAAATAATCATTTAACTATAATATAATGTTATAATTGATTAAGTAATCATTTAACTAGTAATGTATTAATGTTTATCCATTTATTTTATATAATGAATTAATTACTAATTTATTACATATATACTTAGAACTTGATAATTGAAGTAAATAACTAAATATTATATTATTATTCAATCAAATATACTATTCTATTCAAAAATAATTCTTTTAATTGGACTTAATTCCAATTATACACTTAATTAATCAAAAATATTAATATATTATAATATATTAAAGTTTTTTATATGGTGTAGCTTATATGTAATAAGTATAATTGTATATTTATTTAATTAGGTTAATATAAAAATTTGACCTCTTCCATTTTAATTTTTTTATATGTAAAATTACAATAGACCCCCAAATCTTCACAGATATTTCATTTCAGCTCAGATTTCAAAGCCGGGTATCCCCTACAAGTTCCAAGTCGGATACCTGCTGTAGGTTCTTTTTTCCAGGTTTTGATTTTGGTTCCGGTTCGCCCACATGTAGGAACCGGAATTGGAATTGCACAATGTCGGTTCCAAAAAAATGGAACCGAAACCTACCCGCACAGTGTCGATTCCGGGTAGATTCCGTTTCCGGTTCTACCCGCTACCTGTGCTCACCCCTATCAAGAGGTATCCAATTATCATAGCAAAAAAAGAGTTGATTCAAAATTTAATTTATTATATAAATAATAAATAACTAAAAAAGTTCGGATTAAATTGAGTAACTATAAAATAATAATGACATAATTTATTTATTTCAAATTAAAAATTCAATTAACTAATGTACCTAGAATTAAGTTAAAAAAGAATACTTATGTAATACAAATATTATTACCAAGTAAGATTTAAGTAATTAACATGTTATGTGAGACGAATAAATCTTATTTAAACGATTTGATAAAATTTGTTTTATAAAATAAATTACTTGAGAAAATGTTAAAAAATTACTTAAGATTATTGTCGCAAGCATTTATTAAAGAAATTAGATAAGTTTCATCATAAATAATTATATTTTCTCCTACTTGCTCATAGTTCAATTTTGATTTTATTATTAATTTAATGTATCTTTTTTTTTTTTTTAAAACAGGGTAAAGCAAAAATTTCTCTCAACGTTGAAGACCACAATTGACAAACATTTCCCAGGTACAGTTTTGTTATGCCTGAAAAAGTAGGGCTGACGTGGAGCCAGGTGCGGCCACGTCGCGCCTAGCGCAAGTGGTATGGCTCCTGTCAGTGCAGCAGGTGAGTGTCAGGCCAGCAAACGGCTGGAGATCGCTCACATGTCAAAACCTTGCTTTAGTCGAGGAAATCCCTCGGGCAGCTGACCAATGGGACGCAAAGAAAGGATTTCCACGGCACCTACCCACTTGCAACTTTTATAATCATTACCTTGAACTCTCCCACTATAAATAGGGGACTTCCCTCTCATTTGGGAGGATTAGCTAATTTTACACTGAAATAGCTCTCTCTCTCTCTCTCTCTCTCTCTCTCTCTCTAAACTATAACTCAGCTCGCTAAACGCGACCTGACCTCTCCCTCTTATTAATACAATAGCAGTGGACATAGGATTCGCTTTTGAGCATTCGAACCACTTTAAATATTGCTCTTCACCTTTTTATTTAATTCAATCCCCTCATATCACGTGTGACTTCTAAGTCTTTTTAGCATTTTACGTGCAAGTAGTTGGTGTCGAAATCAAGCATCAACAGTTTGGCACTAGAAGGAAGACCTAATTTAGTACCTACTTTTCATCAGAAAAATCTCTGACTACCCGGTCCCACAACAGCAAATGGCTCGCGGTTTCAAATCTAAGCGAACCAATTATGGCAATGAAGAAATCCCTTAGGTACAGGAGGACACTTCTCCCAAAATGTCACCAATCCAATAGAATATCATGGGGGATATTCCTTCAAGCTTGTGGCTCGACCCAGTCGTCATGAGTTACCTAGAGAGGTTCAACAATACTCTTTGTAACGCCCCACTTGAGGTATGTACTTAAGATTTACTGTATTACTTAACAGTTCATTGATTCAGTTTCAATTGAGTTTGTATGTTGTATTGGTTAAGTGTTTGCCTTGGTTTTGGTTGAGATTTGGTGAATTTTGGAAATCCAATCTTCGCTGGGGCGAAGGAGAATCTTCGCCGCGGCGATGAGGTGCTGCACCCATGGGTAGGTTCTGCCGTGTTTCGCCGGGGCGACAGAGTGTTCTTCGCCGCGGCGAAGAGCTTAACAAAAAATTTCTTGAGTTTTCTAGAGAATTCTTCCTTTGGGGCATAATGACCTTTCTACCCCCAATTAGTAGGAAATGTGGGGAGTAAAATGAAAGGAAATTTAGTAGAGAATGTGTTGGTAATAAGGATGTATTTGTAAAGAATCAAAGGATATAGATGGAATTTCCAAGGAAGAGCAAGGGCAAAATGGGAAACTATATATATATATTATTATGTAATAAGAGTTCAAGAGTAGAAACCCTAGCCACTCTATCCCTCCATTCATGTCATTCTCTACTCAAATTCTCTCAAATTTCTTCACTAGATTTCCAAGGAAATTCATAGATTTTGGGTATTTTTGAGTGGATTTTCAATCCTAAGCATCCAAAGGTAAGATTCTTGCATCAAGATGTGAGATTAAATTTTAAAGTTTTGAATTCTTATGGTTTTATATGCTTAGGGTTTAAGAGGAAAAGGAATTCTATCAAGGAGAGATTATAGTGTTGGAGTTGCTCAAATTCAAGGTAAGTAAATCCAACCAAGTTGAGATTCAAGAAAGTAAATGAGTAGAGATTTATTTTAATTGTGTATATATGTTACACTTACTGAAAAATTGAGATGAGATGTGTGCTTAGTCATAGTTGTTGGATATGCTTAAATTATAAGTGTTTTTGATGTGTGATGAGATAGTGAAATTGAGTTGAAGTTGGAGGAGTTTTGTATGAATATTTTTGGGAGTGTTTTCCTTGGCAGGAATTATGACTATATAAGGGAGTTTTCCTCCCATTTTGGATGATTAAAGAGAAGAGTAGAGTTATAGATAAGTAGAGCTTTGGTATGCACATAAGTTGTTTGATAAAATGCCTAAGTGAGAAACTACCCTGTCACAGCCGTGACCTTCTGAGTGGTTTTTGGGCATTTTCCGAATTGAACTGGGTCTAGACTAAAACATCAAAGTTGTAGCCCTGTCTCTAAGCTTTAAAACGAGACTAATACCGTAGGAATCCGATAAGTATAACGCAAGTTATCCCTTTTTTAGTGTGACCTGTGCAGAATGAAGATTTTGGAGCAATATTGCATTTGTTCATTTCATGAGTGCATTAATGAACATGAATGATCCATATGCATTAATTATGCATTAGAGAAAGAGTAGAAAAAGAGTAGAGAACTTCGAGTGTGAGCTTTTGATAAGAGTATAATTTATATATTTTTATTCCTTCCATATTACGTTTTTTGTC
The DNA here is from genome assembly GCF_008641045.1 of Pistacia vera. Taxonomy (NCBI): domain Eukaryota; kingdom Viridiplantae; phylum Streptophyta; class Magnoliopsida; order Sapindales; family Anacardiaceae; genus Pistacia; species Pistacia vera. The sequence goes on from NW_022196535.1 coordinate 41,108, forward strand.
ATGTTTTATGCCTATTTGAGTTTATTAGAGTTTATTTTGTGAGTTTGGCATAATTGGATAAACTTTAGGAAATAAGTGATAAAAGATTAGGAAATTCCAGATTTTTGTTATTCTGACCAGTGCTACGTTTTTCAGGTTTTTCATGGAGTCAGAGTTCTTGATTGCAACAGTGTTCTTCAGAAAAAATAAAGTTGACGAATCAAGCTTTCCAGAAAAGTATTATGGCCGAGAATCCGAGTTCGTTTGTGTCTTCATTAGTTGTTGCAAAACCGGACCTGGAATCCTAGTCGTGGAAGGATTTCCTGGCTGAGTATTGAATCTTCGAACGGGCCTAACTGGAGCGTCAAATATCGAAAGCGGGTGATTCAAAAGCCCAGATTCATCTACACATCCGGGACTACAATGTTTATGAAGTGACCGAGCCCAGAAAAGATCTTTTACATTGCAAGAATCCTGGTGCAAACTGGAGACAAATTCTGGAATCCATATCTAATAAGATTTTGTCAAATCTAGAAGTCTATCTTTTAGGAAACGTCTAGGAAAGATTTTCCGTGATTCCTGGGGTAGAATTAGGAGAAAAACATGTTATTTATTCATGGGTTATTAGGTTAAATGGAAGAGAGACAGCAGTAGTTTTTAGTTTTTTTTCGGTTTTCTTTTACTTTCTACGTCAAGATGTGAGGTTGATCTTTCTTCTTCAGTTCAAGGGGATTTTGAAGCCTAAATTCATGTCATTGGTGTAGCCTAACTTCAGTAACATGGTTCTTAATCTTGTTTTTATTGGAATTGTTTATGTTATTCTGTTTTAATTGTTTATATGGGTGATTTAGTAATGGCCTGCTGAATTATTTCATCGGAATTTTATCTGTTAGAGTTAGGAATTGTGATCCGTAATTGTCATTTTTCTATTCAACGAGTGACACATGATGATAGCTGATTATGGACAAGTTTTCGGTCTATTGTCTTGAATAACATAACCTAAGTTAAATAATCCGAGCTTGCGTGATTGTTGCTTAGATTGATCTATTCTCCTAATTCTTAAGGCTGCCATTGAATTAAATTTAGAGAGCTTGTTCTAGGTTGTTCAAGGGTTAGTATCTACTCGAAGAGCTTGTTTCGGTAGTGACAAACTAAGGGAGAATTCGGGTAACAGAGCTTGTTGTTTCCTAGGGTCAGTAGTTTCATAATGATGAGATAGAACAGTGTTACGGTTACTTTATGTCCAATGCATGTTTAGGTGGATCTTGAACCGAGAACTAATTGTGTTTAATTTGATATTTTCTACCATTTGAGATTTCTTTGTTTTACTTTAGTTTGCGTTGTCTACAACCCCCTTTCATTACCATTGTCATGTTTACTGTTTAGGATTTTATTTTTTTTGTTATTTTTGTTGTGGTTATTGGATAGAACATAGGAATTAATCGAACCATTCCCTGTGGGATCGACCCTTACTTACCCTATATATAATTCAGTAGTTAGGTTAGGAAGGTTATTAATTTGGAGCATTCGGCACGCTACCAGCTTTATTAAGAGAATAGAGTAGGTTGTGCGATGGGGAACCCGTGAGTTATGGGTAGAGTATTCCCGCATGTACGCCGCATTGAGAGAGCGGCATGAGTATGAGAGAGAGAAGTGGTGTAGCCCGTGAGAGTGCATGCGGATGAGGGCTATACCCAAGAGTACCCGAGAGAGAGAGATTATACACTCACATGGCCAAGGGTTCTGAATCCATGCATAACCGAGTCCGATCGGCTATAATGAGTAGAAGTCACGTAGAGTGGGAGCGAGTCCCGGCCGTGCCTCTGGTAAGATGAGGCCGTGACTACTAAAGAGAGTTAGTAGAAAAAATTTATGAGAAAGAGAAAATAGAGAGAAGTGTAAGAGAGAGAGTAAACGAGAATTGTAAAGAAAGAATTAGAGAGAGATAGTTACGGGGATAGATGCGTAGAGGATTTACTTACTAAGCATTATTTGTGCTCACCCCGTTGTTTTTCATGTTTTGCAGGATCTAGGTGAGGACACGGTCCGATGGACGTCGGCAAGCGAAGGGAAATGGCTACACTGTCCATCTTATTTTTGATGTTTTGTACATGTTACAATGTTTGTGAAAAGAATATTTATGTACATATATATGTTTAATGAAAGAAAAATTTGGGCCCAACTATTTACGTTATTTTACATGTGTTTTCATTATGTACATATTTTATGAGTATTTGCATAGAATGGAGTTATTACACTCTTTAAACGGTCAGCCAAAGGCTAGACCGATTGGATCGGGTTGTGCCACCTGAATCCAATGAGCACGACCAGAAACGCCAGCAGGTGTCGTGAAAATGCGAAAAAGGGTGAAAGCCCATATCGTGCACACTGTAGCGCATCAGAGAAAGGGAAAGCAAGTGGTGTACAATGGACCCAAGGGCTCGGAGGGACTAGGAAACACCGATCGCACCCCGGGTAGAATACCTGTGGCATTGTGACTCGACGATATGTCATAGTGTAATCCGTCCTGCGCCACGCCACACGAGCACGAGCATAAAAGTGCCTGCGGGGAGATTCTTAATATCGCCAGAATGACGACTTTGATCATCATCGTGCAGGGGATTCCCATCATCTGCAGGTCAGTTTGTACCATCGCAGAGGTAGGGAAGACTCCCCAAATCACTCAATGCCATCACACGGCTCCAGCCAGCGTGTATTGAGATTGGCTGGAGCTTTCGGCCGAGGCGAGGAAGAGTCCGATTTGTGGTCTTTCCTCAACCGAAACCATGAGGGTCGAACCCACGTTACAGAAAGTGATCCCCAGGTAGCTTCGCTGCCTCAGATTGAGGAACTACAGCAAGCTTAGATCAGCTTAAGGCTCAGCAGAATGAGCAAGGATAGTTCGTAGATACGTCTCCCTTTTCTCCAGCAGTGTTAGTTGCCCCTCTCCCATGAAGATTTAGAATGCCCGACATGCGAGCATTTGATAGGAATTCTAATTCGCATGATCATTTATACGAGTTCAATGACCTCATGGAACTCTACCAAGTCTCTACTTGGTAAAATGTCGTTGCTTGGCAGTAACCCTTACCACCCATGCCAAGCGCTGGTTCAGGTCACTTCTGGCAAGATCAGTTGGCTCATGGCCTCAAATGAGCTTGACATTTCTGAGGCACTTTCAGGCGAACAGGAAGTTTTCAATGCTGCTAAGCTACCTAAGCAATATACAACAGGAGAGGAATGAACCCCTTCAATCTTATATAGACAGGTTCTATAGGGAGCTCCACAAAGTGGCTCATACTCCTGAAGAGTCTATTCGGACTCTCATCATTACGGGAGTTCGTCCACAGACAGACTTGTGGAAGGAACTGCATTCTGAGGATGATGTTTCCCTCACTTGCTTTTACAACCTTACTAAAAAGTACCTCCGAATTGAAAGTTCCGTGGCAGCTCTTAGTCGCCACAACCCCGATCCTTCAGGCAATGCTTCCAACCGGGGAGAGTATGAGGGCTGATTGCAAATGGACTAATGATAATCAATGAAAAGGAAAGAAGCAGCGGTACGAGCCTAAGAAATATTATGCCCCAGTTCCTTATCGCGATCATGACAAGAGTCTATACACTCCTCTGAATGCCTCGATATCGACTATTCTAGATAAATTAGAGGAGGTCGGTTTGCTCGGAGAGCCCGAGCCCATGAAAAATCCCCCTTCAATCAAAAACAATAAAAAATATTGTCGCTATCATCAGGATAATGGGCATCACACCGATGAGTGTCAGGCCCTCACGCAGGCAATTAAGGACCTCATTAAATAGGGGCACTTCAAAGAGTATGTTGATGACTCAGCCCCTGTTTAGGGAAAAAATCAAGAGGAACCAGGGAAGAGGCGTCGTGGTCGCAAAGGTCTCTACTGTGTGGGGATCATCTTTGGAGGACCATACCTCATGGGGAACTCTTGAGGTGTCCAGAAAAGGTATGCTCGGGAAGCCCGTCATGACCCCATAAGTGTCATCCCCATGACGATGGTCTCGTCATCATGCCTGAAATAGGTCGGTGAGAAGTCCACATGATACTGGTGGATAATGGAAGTGCCGTGAATATCTTATTTCAACGAGCCTTCGAGAAGATGAAACTAGACGAGGCAGATCTGAAGCCTACCTCTATCCCTCTATACGGTTTCACCAAGGATCATTTGATTCCCAAGGGGACGATCTCGCTCCAGGACTGAGTTTTTAGTAGTAGACTGTTTGTCTGCTTTCAATGGCATTTTGGGATGACCTCTACTATGAAGCTTCAAGGCAGTCACTTCAATCTACTATTTGAAGATGAAATTCCCCACCCCGACGGGGATAGGGGAAGTAAGTGGATCCCAACGCGCATCTTGCGATTGCTATGTAAGGGCAGTGCAGATGGCGTGCAAGGGAAAGGGAACACCAGTTGGCATATCTAAACAGGCAATGGCGATCAATAGTATTGAGCCACAGCCTGACCGGTTGAGGATAACATGGATCCGTGCATCCAGGAATGCCCTCATAGTGGGTTGATCGAGGACCTATCTGAGGTATCGGTCGATCAAAGCGAGCCGACCCGAGTGTTGAGAATCGGGAGTAATCTCAACCCTCAGCTCGCCAATGACCTGACATGTTTCCTTAGGGAAAATGTCGACATATTTGCATGGACTCATGCTAACATGGTCGGGATTAGCCCGAATGTTATGCCTTGAATATTGATAATGCAGTCAGGCCGGTTCGCCAAAAGAGGAGAGCAATGGACCTCGAGTGGTATGCCACCTTAAAAGTTGAGATAGATAACCTCCTCTTGAACGGGTCCATCTAGGAGGCACTTTACCCGAGCTGGGTTGCCAACCCGATCTTAGTAAAGAAGCCTAACAGCAAATGGCGGACCTACGTCAACTTCATCGGCCTCAACAAGGCATGTCCAAAAACAAGTTCAGAGTCTTAATGGGCGAATAACGGCTCTTAGTCGCTTCATATCAAGAGCAACAGATTGCTGCTTACCATTTTTCAATATACTCAAGGTCAACAAAAAGTTCGAATGGACTTTGAACTGCGAACAGGCTTTTCAAAGCATTAAAGAGCACCTCGGAAAGCCACCTCTTCTGTCCAAGCCTTTCCCTCAGGAAATTTTTCTCCTGTATCTATCTGTCTCTCAACATGCAGTCAGTGCAACTCTAATTCAGGAAGAAGACAAAGTCTAGTGGCCAGTATATTATGCGAGCAGGCATCTGTTGGAGGTCAAAATACAGTATCCAGAAATGAAGCGATTAGCTTATGCCCTGCTGGTCGCCTCCAAAAAATTGCGACCTTATTTCCATGCCCACACTATCCATGTATTGACCAACTACATGCTCAGGCAAGTCCTCTAGAAGCCAGAGGCTTCAGGTAAGTTACTCAAGTGGGCAATGGAACTAAGTCAGTTCGATCTACAGTACAGACCGAAAGCAACCATTAAAGGGCACACTTTTGACGATTTCATTTCGGAGTTTTCATACCAACCGATTCAGGAATCTGAGCAACAGTCCAGCAAAGTCACCTAGGAAACTATTCAGAATCTATCGACCTGGAGCCTCTATGTCAATGGATCCTCGAACAGGAAAAGGATTGAGGAAAGCCTTCTCCTTCTTAGTCTTGAAAGGACTCGCATCCATGGTATTCTTCAGTTTGGGTTCAAAACTACCAACAATGAGGCCAAGTATGAAGCACTACTCCCTGGTTTGTGGTTGGCAAAAGACATGGGGTCAACCGTGATCAGTATTCATAGCGACTCTATGCTGGTTGTTAATAAGATTTTGGGAGAGTATCAAGCCAAGGAAGAAAACATGATTAGTTATCTGAAGAAAGCTAAGGCCGCACTCGAGTCTTTCAAGCACTTCGAGATCACGCAGATTCCTAGAGATAGTAATTATGTCACAAATGTCTTGGCAAGAATAGCCTCGTCACTGAACTCAGATGCTCCAGAAAGTATTCCTGTTCGGTACATAGAGATCCCTAGTATCAGCTCACCCGAATAGGCCGTGGTTACTATAGAATTAGTTTCCTGGATGACCCTAGTTATTCAGTATCTTCGAGATGAGACCTTGCCTAATGACAAGATAACCAGAGCTGCTCATTACACACTCATAAAAGATCAGTTGTACAAGCGAGGGTTAGCACCCCTTTCCTCCGATGTGTAACTGATGAGGAAGCAGACTATATTATGAGGGAGATACATGAAGGGATATGCGGTAATCACACTGATGCGCGATCCCTCGCTAACAAAGTTGTTTGTCAAAGGTACTACTGACCCCTACTTCAAGAGGATACCCTCAACTTTGAAAAAAAGTATGATAGGTGTTAGCGATTCGCGAACATACCACGAGCTCCTTCCCACCAACTGATAACAATGACTAGCCCTTAGCTATTCTCCATGTGGGGAATTGATCTTATTGGACCCATGCCAGCTGGGAAGGGAGGAGTCAAGTATGCTGTGGTCGCGATGGATTATTTCACCAAGTGGGCCAAAGCTGAACCCTTGGCCGCGATCACTACCAAGAAGCTCAAGGACTTCATCTTCAAAAATATAGTATGCCGCTACGGAATTCCTCATGCACTCATCTCTGATAATGGGAAGCAGTTTGATAGCGAGGAATTCAAGCAGTTTTGCGATGAGCTTGGGATCCATAAAAAGTTCGCCTCAGTTGCAAGACCGCAAGTAAATGGCTAGGTTGAAGCTGTGAACAAGACCATCAAGCATACTTTGAAAGCTAAGCCTGGCGCTGCCAAGGGTAATTGGGTCGACGACCTCCCAGAAGTCTTATGGGCATACAAGACAACTCCAAGAACTTCTACTTCGGAAACACCTTTCTCGCTAGCATATGGCTGCGAGGCTATGATCCTAGAGGACGTGGGGACTGGTTCACTTCAAAGAGACCTGTTCAATGAAACAGACAATGAAGCACTTTTGCGTGCAAATTTGGACTTAATTGAAGAACACCGTGGCAAAGCTCGGTTAAGGATAGTAGCCTACCAATAGCGTGCAAAAAGATTCTTTGACTCTAAAGTCAAGAGGAGAGACTTTTAGGTCGGTGACCTGGTTTTGAAAGAAGTCCTTCTCGGTACAAGGGAACCAAGCGCGGGATTATTGGGACGACGCTGGGAAGGCCCCTATCACATCACTAAGGTAATACTACCAAGGACTTATCACCTCAAAAGGCTCAATAGGTCTGGAGTACCGCAAGCTTGGAATGTTGAGCATCTTCGCCCCTATTATCAGTAATTTTGAACTCGCTCTTTTAACTTCCTTGTAAAAATTCCCTTGTAAGCTTTTAATTAAGATCACTTTTAAGCCAAATTCATCTTGTATAAATGTATGATCTTGTTCCTCGCATTATTTTTATCTTTCTGTTTGCATATGTAATATTTGTGAAGTACAAAAATTTATAAGTGTTGTCACAAATAGAGGAAGAACGTCTTTCTGTTCGCATGTGTAATGTTTGTGGAGTATGAAAAATTATAAGTGCTACCGCAAACAGTTTAAAATAATATTTTCATTAATAAAATTCTAAATACATAGGCAGGAATGAGCGAGGATGTCAAAAGCAAGGTCGTGGGAAAAGTAAAAGTAAAAGCGATCACTGGTTTTCATCCCCAGGCCCTTCGGGTGCGACCTCGGCCTCTCTAGGTTGGTCGTCAACCTTCTAGTCAGTTGTCGGGTCCTCTAGAACATACTTCTCTGGTTGATCCTCTTCCGGATAAGGCCCTAGATATTCTTTCTCATCATCAGCTCTCACCATGGAGGCAAGGATCGTCTGATAATCATCCAAAAGGTCGGTGAGGTCCATGGTTGGGTTCTTTGGCCAAAGGGCATAAATGGACTGAATCGACCAGTCAGCGACTTTCCTCTTAATTTCTTGCTCTCATCACTTCATCTCTTCAGTTAAAGAAGCGACCCACCCTTGGGACATTTCCAGATTTGCTTCAAGTGCCTTCTTTTGCTTCTCGGTCGTCTACCATAATTGAGCTCTCTCTTTCTTTGCCTACAAAGGCCCGTTCAGAGTTAGCCCAAAGCTCCAACTCTTTCTCGCCACACTCTTTAGTGAGCCTGGCCACTGTCCTCTAAAGCTCTTTAAGCTCCTCTCCCTTCTTCTCCAGCTTGGCCTTCTGGAAGTCTACCGCGCGAAGAGCAGAATTCCTCTCTGAATTATACTGGTTCATCTAAACGGGGAATAGGCTCAACTCTTTTACTGCAGCTGCTAAGTTGTGCTTCAGCTGCGTGTTCTCTTCCTTCAGCTCGAAGAGTCCCCTAACCACTTCCAGTTGGATCTTTTATTGGGCCAGATGCATGGCGAACAAAGACTACATAAGTGAAATAAACAAGCGTTAGACTCAGTCTCCTTGAAAAGAGTAAAGGAAGTATTGGAAAGTCTTCGAGGAGGACAAATCGTCTTACCTGGCTTTGCATTTGAACCGCCCTAGTCATCAAGTTCGCAGGGTGGGAGGCCATGAGCTCTTCAAATATTTTGGCAGTTGACACTCCAGAAGGGTGAACGCCATCGACTGTAAGTGCTCTGGAAGTTGACCCATAGAGTCCAACACTGGTGTGCCAGCTCCTAAAGTAGAGCGCACCTCGCCAGCCGGCCCTTTGCCTTCTCTCCTCCCGGGAGCCGCAGTCTCCCCTTGTCCCCTGCGCAGACGACTCGAGACCAGTGTAACCCTGGTTGTGCGCCTCAAGCTCCCTCTCGAGCGAAAAGCCTGATAAGGCTATGACCTCCCAGGCTACACCCCCAAGCCCTTCAGCTCAGACTCAGACTCAGACTCCTCGGGCTGCAGCACCTTTCTTCTCTTGGACTTTTGGCCCATAGTCTTCTGCTTTGTGTTAGTGTATATTAGTGTATGCCCTAGAAACCATTCGTGTTGCCGATTTCAGAGCATTTTGTCTTGTATCAATATATATCATAAATAATAGAAGAAAGTGTTCTTCAATTCATATATATAAATTGTTTACTTTATTTAGTCATGCATTTAAAATAAAGTATGTATATGAATTGTCCAGATGATTCATTTAATCGGTAAATGAATTATCAAAAAGGGTTCCCTATGGAAGCAATATAATTTGGGCAATTATATTGCATAGTAGGCATATTGGATGCTTCCGAAAGATATCATGAGTTGATATAAGTACGGATGACGATGATAGTCATGTCACTAGGGCATTAGTATGGATTAGCGGTTGGGGAACTGTTTTTCGAACATGACCGAATAATGATAAATCACTTGGAAAAGCATATAGTCAATATTCTATCGTTTGGTTATATCAGTGCACGATGTAGTCCTTTGACCTGAGACATTGTGGTCGGATCCGATACGGATGTGTATGGTTCATACGGTGTATAAGTACAAGACTGCTCGTGTTTTGTATGATAAAGCCTATTTGGTCATGCATTGTTCATATGCGGAAATGAACGGTGGTCAAGAAGGGATCCATTGACTTGAAAATATAGGATCAGGAGTACCGCTGACTCCATCCAGATTCGAGTTCCTGGACGAACGTCGATAAATGTCAGAAATTGAAATCTCTGGCCAGAGTCTATTATTAGTCATATGAAAGCAAGTTCATGATGACAAGTTCTGGATATATTGATCGACGATTCGGTAGACGATCGAGTTTAGGTTTTTGATGTTCCATGAATCCGTACTCGATCAGGATATATCAATGGAGGGACTTTACCTGCATGGTACATATGATCTGAAATAGGTTCGATTAAGTATTTCTTCATCTTGGTTTAGGGACTATGGCACATTGCTAGATGTTTACCATAATCGTTGGGCCTCCGAACATGTTTTCGAATTTATCCAGAACCAGCTCACGGCTAATCCACAGTGGACCTACATGGTCACACCAACAGCCTTGAGAAGTTAGAGAAAAATAAGAGAGAGAAATGATTATCCGAAGAGGGCTAGCACCTTCCGAGGTAATGACAGGATTTCTATGGTAATAGTTATATAGAAAATTATTTGTGACATTTTAAGGGTTAAAATGGTCAACTAATAATTAATTGTATTTAATTATTATATCTTAAAGTGTTAAGATAAATAAGATGAACTAAAATAACCTTTTAATAGTTAAAGGGCAAAAGGATAAACTTGTGGGTTGTTAATGTGAACTAGTTTAGTTTACATGGGCCCTTGAATAATATTAATTATTCAAAGGGTAAAATAATAAATACTTGGGCTCCTTTTAAAATAAGATTTTATTGGGGCATAGAAGTGAAAAACAACTAATTACAAAATGACCCATGTATATATAAATGCAAATGGTTGCATTTTAGGCTAAGAATTCATTTTGTTCACTCAAAAGAAAAAGAATCTCTCTCTCTTAGGTTTGGCCACTCTCTCAAGGTGGTGTTAAAGTGTGGAGGATTCATCATTTTGAATCTTGGCTTCATCAAACTTAAGCAAAGGAGAAGGTATAATGTTTTCAAGCTTTATTTGAAATTTTTTTAATCCTATTAATCCAACTCTTTACATGCTTTCAATCAACATTTTCCCCCACCTCTTCATGGTTTTCTTTCAAATGGTATCAGAGCTTAAAAGCTCCATGCATGTCGTTTTTGAGCAAAAGTCATGACATTCCATGTGTTCATATGTTCATCATACATGGTTGAGTTTGCATGTTAGTGTTTTGGTTCAAAAATGAGTTTTCCATCCCAACTCTCTACATGCATGTCTCGGCCCCACTTAGATCAAAGGTAAATGTTTATTTTTCATGTCATTCTCATGTGATTTGGATGATGGTAATATTGATGATGAGCATGCCTTTGTATTGAATGAGTTGTAAGTTGGAATAAGCATGTTTGATGCATGTATGTGATTCGGCCATCTCCTTACTTTGTGAAAATATGTTTTTCATCTTACTCTAATATGATTGGATGTGTTAGAATGTGATTTAAAGCATGCTTGGATGATGGTTATTGCACGAGTTGTATTGAGAATAACATGCATGTGTATGTTATGGTTTTCATCTTTGTCATGTTCGGCCATGACTAGTTTTGCCATAAGAATTTGTCATCTCATTCATGCATTGATGAATAATGTTTTGGGAAATGTTGCACGATGATTTATTTAAAGAAATATTCATGCATGTTCATTTCCATGACTTTGATTAAATTGTTTATGCTTTGACATGGTAAATGTGTTATCCTTTAATTTGATTAAAGTATATTTTGTATGAAGAGTATGCAAATGTTGCAAGTGTCTAGTGGTGGAAAATGATGTTAGCATAAAGTTGTGAATTATTAATTCATGTAATGAATTGTGATATTATGTATACATGATAATGATCATTTTAAAGTATGGTATTTAATTTGATTAAATTATCATATAATGCATCATTGCATGGCATAAATTATTATATTTTTTAAATGTAATAATTTGGTTTTTTGAATAGTTTCAAAAATTTATGATGCAAGATGATATGATTGTCTTTGAGAAGATAAACGTGTCATAAAAAATATTATTTTATTTAAAGTTAACTTGTGTCGTAGAATGATTACTCTCAGAGTAATAAAACCCATTTATCTATGTCATGCATGACTTTTGTGAAAAGTATTGAAATGATGTTAATAATTAAATAATAAATTTATTATTATATCTTTGGGTGGAATATGACAAAAAGTGTTTGTGTAATGATTCCCCTGAAATGTGTACTTGTTGCATGCCCCAGAGTTATGATTAGTGAATATATATATTTTAAATTGTTTATATTCATACCTTTAAATAATTGTTTATTATATTTGGTATGAATGTTTAATATTTATTTATGTAATGGATGAATGTTAGATTAGATGGTTGATCATGGCGCCATTTAGTTTTCAAAATATTCAAAAGGGTTTGTAATATTCTTTTATTAAATGGCTTGTAATAATTAAATTTTATTTATTTATTTATTTTAATTGGGTCTGTGTGCCTAAGATCCAATTTGTAATTGAATCAGCTACACGGGAACCCGAAAAGCATCCAGATGACGATCCAATCGAAGATATAGGATTAGGGTAAATAGTTTACCTTTAGGATGTATTTTCGAAAAGCCCCATGGTCAACTCACATGCTTTAATTTATGCATATATGTGATATGTATGGATATTTAGTTAAACATGGCATGTTAAAAATTAATTAACTAAGGTTAAACCTAAATCTCCTCAAATTAAAAATTATTAAATCCAAGTCTCCCATTGTGGGATAACTGAATTCTTTGATATAAATTTTAATATCCCAAGATTTCTATTATGTGAGGGATATGATCTTTATATCATAGAATTAAGTTGATCTTGTTCTTGGATGGATATTTTCACCTTGACCAAGAATTCTATTATGTGAGGACATGATGAAAATGTCATCCAAAGAAAGCACAATGGTCCGGATTTAACTAGCCTAGGGTACCAAGAATTCTATTATGTGAGGTATCCGAAGCTAGGACAAGGAATATGAATCAAATTTATACAGTGATATAAAAGGAAAATAGTTCCCTACTTATTAGACTTAATTAACCAAGAATTCTATTATGTGAGGTTAATTGAATTTAATAAGAAATTGATTCCCCACTAAGAAATTTAATCCAACGAAAATTTTCGGATCCTATTTAAGGGAGTGTATGACTCGAATAAAATAGTGGGAGGTAATTTGATTATGCAATAAAAGGTTTAAAAGATTACAAGACACTAATAAAATTATTTTTCTTTGCAGTTTCATCTTTGTGATATATAATCAAAAATGACCAACAATGTTTTCCTAAAGATACTGGATAATAACATGTTAACCGAACCCAACCTTAAGGATTGGCTATGAAATCTCATAATCGTTCTACATTTTGAAAGGATTGCTTATGTCCTGGAAGCACCTCTTCCACTTGATATTGGACCGGATGCTCCACAAGATGAGAGTGATGCTTTTGAAAAGTAGAGAGAGGATAGTAGGAGGGCTAGAAATTACATGCTAGCCTCAATGAATAGAGAACTTCAAACTAAGCATGAAAAGGCTTCGAATGCTTATGATATCCTCACAACTCTACAAGAGTTGTACAGCGAAAATCCAAGAGTGGTTGAGTATGAGTTATGTGTATCCCTCTTTAGAGTGAAGTTGAGGGAAGGGGTACCTCCAGATGATCCTAGTATTAAGATGATCAATGGATTAGGCCGACTGGCTGGATATGGGGTGGTCATGCCAGACCACCTCAAAGTGAATTTGATTCTTCAATCCCTTCCTTCAAGTTATAAACCGTTGATAACTAACTACAATCTCAATAGGATTGAACGAAACCTCTCTGAATTGCTAAATGAGCTTAAAGAATTTCACAGGCAGAATGTGAAAGGGAAAGGACATGAGGATGTCTTTGCCGCCTCCACCAGCAAGGCCAATAAAGGCCCAAAAAGCAACAAAAGAAAGGTCCAAAAGTTGGACCAAAAAATAAGAGCTTCAAGAAGCCAGCGGCGAAGGCAGAGAAGGCCAATGCAAAGGGAAAATGTTTCCACTGTGGAGAAGATGGACACTGGAAGAGGAATTGTCCTCAATACCTGAACAGTCTGAGGAAAGGCAAAGGAAAAGCAGGTACGAAGCAATGTGTTATGATTGAATATGAATTAAGTGTTAATTCAAATAGTCATTCCTGGATACTAGATTCAGCAGCAACATCTCATGTTTGTATGTCTTTGCAGGTACTTCAAAATAGTTCTGAGGTGACGAAGGGGGAGATCATTTTGAGGATGGCAAATGGGGCACGAGTTACAGCCGAGGCTATGGGGGCTTGCCCAATAAGACTACCCCTATTTTGAATTTATTTAAAGTATTGTACTTTGAAAAAGCCACTAGAAACATCATTTCTATTTATGCTTTGTGTAAAGCAGGTTACTATGTACTGTTTAATAGAAATGAATGTTCAATACATTTTGGAAATGTTTTAGTTGGTAAAGTTGTGAATACAAATGGTTTGTATGTCTTAGAACTAAATGACTATGTTTCAATCAATACCATTTCTAATAAAAGAACTCGATCTGAATCAAATCCTAAAATTCTATGGCATCATAGATTGGGTCATATAGGAGAGAGAAGATTAGTATAGCTTGGAGAAAGTGGGATCCTAAACTCATTGGGTTTTAAACCCTGTCCAACCTGTGAATCATGTCTCCAAGGAAAGATGACCAAGTCTCCTTTTAAGAGTAAAGGAGAGCGAGCTAAAGAACTATTAGGACTCATACATACAGATGTGTGTGGACCATTCAGTACTTTAGCTAGGGGAGTATTTGAATACTTCATTATCTTTACAGATGATATGTCACCATATGGGTATTTGTATTTAATGAAATACAAATCTGAATCCTTTGAAAAATTCAGAGAATTCAAGAATGAAGTAGAAAATCAAACTGGAAAGAGTATTAAAATACCACGATCAGATTATGGGGGTGAATACTTGAGTTCAGAATTTCAAGAGTTCTTAAAAGAAAATGGGATCATCTCACAGTTGACTCCTCCCTATACACCCCAGCTTAATGGAGTGTTTGAAAAGAGAAATCGTACCCTATTGGATATGGTATGATTAATGATAAGTTTTACAGACTTGTCAATGTCTCTTTATGAGTACGCTGTCCAGACCGCTGTGCACATCCTTAATAGGGTGTCGTCTAAAACTGTCCAGAAAATATCATATGAGATAGGGTATGGAAAACGTCTAAGTCTGAATTATATAAAGATTTGGGGTTGTCCAGCTTATGTTAAATTAGTTAAATCTGATAAGCTGGATGTTAAATCCGAGAAGGGTTGGTTCATTGGATATCCTAAAGATAGTTTAGGATATTACTTTTACTTCCCAATTGATCGCGTTTTCTCAAGAACGAGTTCTTGGAGGAAGGCAGTGTTGGAAGAAATATTGAACTCAAGGAAGAGTTCGAAGAGCCAAAAACCAAGATTGCTGAAGCTGGAACGTCCACTCAGTGAACCTCAGTATCAGATACTATGGTTCCAATACGAAAGTATTCTAGTATATCAAAACCTCCAAAAAGATATGGGTTCCTACATGAGCAAGATTTTGAATCTTACTTAGTGGGAGTAGATGATCATGGTGATGATCCTAGAAGCTACGAAGAAGCAATACTGGATAGAGATTCAGGAAAATGGCTGGAAGCGATGGACTATGAGATAGAATCAATGCATGCCAATCAAGTATGGTCACTTGTGGATCCATCAGAGGGAATAGTTCCTATAGGTTGCAAATGGGTCTACAAGAGAAAAGTTGGCAAGGATGGGGAGGTAGACACCTTCAAAGCTCAACTGGTGGCGAAAGGTTATACTTAGAAACAAGGATTGGACTATGAGGAAACCTTCTCGCCTGTAGCTATGATTAAATCCATCCGTATAATGCTAGCCATCGCAGCATACCATGATTATGAAATTTGGCATATGAATGTCAAGACAGCTTTCCTCAATGGGTTTATTGAGGAAAACATCTATATGGAACAACTGATAGGTTTTGTATCCTCTACTGAAAAGCATAAGGTATGCAAATTGCATCAATCTATTTATGGATTGAAGCAAGCTTCAAGAAGCTGGAACATTCGATTTGACGACATAATCAAATCATTTGGTTTTGTTAAGAATCCGGATGAACCTGTGTATACAAATGGGTTAAAGATCATGCTATCACATTTCTCATACTATATGTAGATGACATACTTTTGATGGGAAATGACATGGGCATGATGATAGAGGTTAAAGTTTGGTTGTCCAAAACCTTCTCGATGAAAGACTTAGGAGAAACGACCTATGTCCTTGGCATTCGTGTCTATAGAGATAGAACGAAAAGGGTAATTGGATTATCCCAGAAATTGTACATAGAGAAAATGCTAAAAAGATTTAGCATGGAGAACTCTAAGAGAGGTATATTGCCATTCACTCAAGATCTACATCTTTCAAAGGAGATGGGTCCAAAGACCGATGAAGAGCGACAGCGGATGCGTAATATGCCTTATGCGTTTGTCGTAGGCAGCTTAATGTACGCAATGCTATGTACAAGACCTAATATAGCTTATGCTGTAAGTGTTACGAGCAGATATTAGTCAAATCTAGGGGAGAAACATTGGTCGGTTGTAAAATCGATCCTTAAGTACTTGAGAAGAACTGAGGATCTAATTCTGAGTTATGGATGTTTAGAGTTAAACATTCAAGGATACTCAAATTCTGATTTCCAATCAGATATTAATGATAGAAAGTCTACGTCAAGGTACATTTTTATATGTAATGGAGGTGCTGTTAGTTGGAAAAGTTCCAAATAGACAACCACAACAGACTCCACTACAGAAGTTGAATACATTGCTGCTTCAAAAGCAGCAAATGAGGCTGTTTGAATGCGAAAGTTTGTAATTAAACTTGGTATGGTTCCGAACATGGCTTACCCGATAAGCATGTTTTGTGACAATACTGGAGCTATTGCACAAGCAAACGAACCAAGGGCACACCAAAAATCTGAACACATTTAGCATAAGTATCACATTTTGAGAGAATCCATCGGAGCTGGAGAGATTATAATTCTGAAGACACCTTCAGTAGAAAATATAGCTGATCCACTGACTAAGGCGATGACACTGATGCAATTGGACCATCATCTTGAGAAGATGGGTATGAGATACAACATCAAATGGCTTTAGTGCAAGTGGGAGTTTGTTAGTGTATATTAGTGTATACCCTAGAAACCATTCATGTTGTCGGTTTTAGAGCATTTTGTCTTGTATCAATATATATAATAAATAATAGAAGAAAAAGTTCTTCAATTCATATATATAAATTGCTTCCTTTATTCAGTCATGCATTTAAAATAAAGTATGTATATGAATTGTCCAGATGATTCATTTAATCAGTAAATGAATTATAAAAAAGGGTTCCCTATGGAAGCAATATAATTTGGGCAATTATATTGCATAGTAGGCATATTGGATGCTTCCAAAAGATATCATAAGTTGATATAGTACGGATGACGATGATAGTCATGTCACTGGGGCATTAGTATGGATTGGCGGTTGGTGAACTATTTTTCGAACATGACCGAATAATGATAAATCACTTGGAAAAGCATATAGTCAATGATTTATCGTTTGGTTATATCAGTGCACGATGTAGTCCTTTGACCTGAGACATTGTGGTCGGATCCGATACGGATGTGTATGGTTCATACGGTGTATAAGTACAAGACTACTCATGTTTTGTATGATAAAGCCTATTTAGTCATGCGTTGTTCATATGCGGAAACGAACGGTGGTCAAGAAGGGATCCATTGACTTGAAAATATAGGATCAGGAGTACCACTGACTCCATCCGGATTCGATTTCCTGGACGAACATCAATAAATGTCAAAAATCAAAATCTCTGGCCAAAGTCTATTATTAGTCATACGAAAGCAAGTTTGTGATGACAAGTTCCGGACATATTGATCGATGATTCGGTAGAAGATCGAGTTTAGGTTTTTGACGTTCCATGAATCCGTACTCGATCAGGATATATCAATGGAGGGACTTTACCTGCATGGTACATATGATCTAAAATGGGTTCGATGAAGTATTTCTTCATCGTGGTTTAGGGACTATGACACATTGCTAGATGTTTACCATAGTCGTTGGGCCTCCGGACAGGCTTCCGGATTCATCTAGAACCGGCTCACGACTAATCCACAGTGGACCTACATGGTCACACCAACAGCCTTGAGAAGTTAGAGAAGAATAAGAGAGAGAAATGATTATCCAAAGAGGGCTAGCACCTTCCGAGGGTAATGACAGGATTTCTATGGTAATAGTTACATAGAAAATTATTTGTGAAATTTTAAGGGTTAAAATGGTCAACTAATAATTAATTGTACTTAATTATTATATCTTAAAGTGTTAAGATAAATGAGATGAACTAAAATAACCTTTTAATAGTTAAAGGGCAAAAGGATAAACTTATGGGTTGTTAATGTAAACTAGTTTAGTTTACATGGGCCCTTGAATAATATTGATTATTCAAAGGGTAAAATAATAAATACTTGGGCTCCTTTTAAAATAAGATTTTATTGGGGCATAGAAGTGAAAAACAACGAATTACAAAATGGCCCATTTATATAAAAATGCAAATGGTTGCATTTTAGGTTAAGGATTCATTTTGTTCACTGAAAAGAAAAACAATCTCTATCTCTTAGGTTTGGCCACTATTTCACTCTCTCAAGGTGGTGTTAAAGTGTGGAGGATTCATCATTTTGAATCTTGGCTTCTTCAAACTTAAGCAAAGGAGAAGGTATAATGTTTTCAAGCTTTATTTGAAAAATTTTTAATCCTATTAATCCAACTCTTTACATGCTTTCAATCAACATTTTCCACTACCTCTTCATGCTTTTCTTTCACTTTGGGCAAGCAGCCACAGGCTAAAAAGGTTCTGCTGGTTGTTCGGTGGGTGGCTGCACCCTCACCTGCGCTTCTCCGATAGAGGTGTCACTAGGGCCCGCCTCGGCTGGTTTCATGGCACCGACCTGGGGAAAAACGAACCCCCTCTCTCTCAACGACCTTTGCACTTTTGGGTGGCATATTCACTGCATGTAGGAATTGTCAGTAAAAAAGTTCGCTAAATGCAAAAGCAAATATTTTCTAAGACTGCAGACACTTATGAGTTAAGGTTTCCAAGGTCGCTTTCGAATTGAAAAAGTCGCACTTCCTCAAATTTGCAGTTGTTCGAGTAGTTTCACGTCGCAACAATAATCTGGCAAGTTACTGAATGATACTATTCAGTTGAAGTCAGTGAGATCTATCAAACTGGTTAACTTGTTTCCTATGAAGAGACAAGAAAGATCGTTAGAAAGCAAAGCCAAAAAGAAAAGACGAAATTCATTAAGTACAAGAAAGAAAAACCTACTCGGTTCCCTGAATTGGCAGACGCTGTTGTAACGAAAAAAGAAAAATTTAGTCTCATATGCCCTGACATTACTGGGGTAATTAAAGATGCCTCCCTTGATCGAAGATTGCTTCGAAAGGTAATAAGAATCCTTATCCTTGCTCTTCTTCAAGTAATACGAGCAAGCGAGCTCCAGCGTAGTCAGCTGGCTGAGGTCGTTCTTGGTACAAGCGATATACATAGCTACGACTATTATATATGCGTTCGACATCAGCTACTAAAGTGCGACCTCAAAGTAATCGAGGATCAACCTGATAAAGGGGTGGAAACAAATTAATGTCCTACATTTGAAAATGGACTCGGAGACTATGGCCATTCCCTCTGGGGGATTTCAAGCTGTGTACGACCTATACCGAAATGTGTCTATGTTAAGTGCATACTAGTCTACCACTCTCTATCTCCTCCAGGGTGGCCACTGACAAAATCTCTTGCGAAGAACCCACTAGGGTGTCTTGCGCCTGCGAGCTCGTCCCCTCATTTGTTCTGGTCGTTGTAAGGTCCATCTCTTCTATGGTCTAAAAAAGGGGGACACGCAGAGATTACTCAGTCTCCGTACATAATTTTGTATGACGACATGGAAGAACAAAACCCTAACATATCTTCCAAAAACCCTAAAAAATCCTTGGGGACCACCCCTAATGATTCGTACCCTAAAAAACCTATTTCTTACAGAAGACTAGCCATAAACACCCACCATTATCCCCTAAATAAGCTACATTCGAAGCAGAAAAAAGATAAGTAACAGAATGATCTTTCTTACCTCTTGGCTATGGAGGGTGTGCTATGAACAAAAAATGCGCACCAACTTGAAGGATTGAAAATCTAGTCTCGCGAAAGCTTTTTGCTTTTTCTGAAAGTATAAGTGTTGTGACATTGCTTAAGGCAAGCTCGGGGTTTTGTAGTGCAGGAAATGGCGATTGGTCTTCCCGAAGCCAAGCGACGTTTGGGCAGAATGCGTCTCTCGCCGTTGATCGCAACCACATGTCATCAATCGACGAGAATGAGTAACCGTCATGCTTCGAGAAATTCAATCATCACTTCTCTCCGTTGAAATAATCGAGTGACGGCTCGATTCTCTCCTCCACATTAAATGCGCTCTCATCCACATTTAATGCCCTTATAAAGAATGTCGTTTCAGCATGGCTTGCATTTAATGTGCATGGCTGGCACTTATTACGCACAGGACATGTTTGTCAAAATAAAGGATACGTCATTAATGGATTAGCTATCAAGCGCAATGGAGAACATCTAAAGAGGTTGTTGGAATAGAACACTCTGCGTCGCATGTCGATTGTGGAGCGATATGATTCCTTGCCTCCAGCAGAAATATGCTAATTGTAATCAGGTCGTGAACCTTGGTTAAGATAAGAGGCATATCAATACGGCATTGAGTAGGGTCTAATCCAGGTCGTCAACTTCGCGGAAGAAGACCATCTCAAGTCGCTCGTAGAAAAATGCTCTGTGACCTCTTTGTAGCCAAGTCAACTCGACCAGGCATCATTTGGGATATGTCAAATCATGGCAAAATTATGAAGTTCTCAAGGTTCAATCCTTAAACCTTAAAAATTGGGGGACTTCTGTTATGCCTGAAAAAGTAGGGCTGACGTGGAGCCTCGTCAGTAAAGGATGGTTAGAGCTCAGAATGGTTCTATGCCATCCAAGTGCAGCCATGTTGCGCCTATCGTAAGTGGTATGGCTCCTACCAGTGCAGCAGGTGGGTGCCAGGCCAGCAAGCGGCTAGAGATCGCCCATGTATCAAAACCCTGCTTTAGTCAAGGAAATCCCTTGGGCAGGTGACCAATGGGATGCAAAGAAAGGATTTGCATGGCATGTACCCACTTGCAGCTTTTATAATCATTACCTTGAACTCTCCCACTATAAATAGAGGACTTCCCTCTCATTTGGGAGGATTAGCTAATTTTAGGCTGAAATAGCTCTCTCTCTCTCTCTCTCTCTCTCTCTCTCTAAACTGTAACTCAGCTCACTGAACGCAACCTGACCTCTCTCTCTTATTAATACAATAGCAGTGGATGTAGGATTTGCTTTGAGCATCCGAACCACTTTAAATATTTCTCTTCACCATTTTATTTAATTCAATCCCCTCATATCACGTGTGACTTCTAAGTCTTTTTAGCATTTTACACATGTCAGTAGTTGGTGTCAAAATCAAGCATCAACAAGTTTCAAATTTATCTCTTACCAAAATGTTAGAGTTACAGGAAGAAAAATTAAGAAGTATACGTGTTTCGAGAAATTTCTAGATATGAATATGAAGTTTCAAGGGACACTACTACATTGTGTGTTATTGAGGGAATACACATTCCTGATGCTTTGCCAATGGAGATTTGGTTGGAGGTTGATGGTAAGAAACATTAGATTTGGCCATTATGAGTTTGGGTTAATCTCTGGACTACGTACGTTTTGAAACTATCCCAGAAGAATATTCTTTTTTACTATACAGAAGAGCGCGAGGTTGTGCAGAAAACTAAGTCAGGGAAAGAGATTATAAGGCGGTAACAGGAAGGGATACATAGGCTACGAGATAAAAGTTTTAGTGGGCATGATAAAATAAAGATTGAGGACTTCAAGTATTAATTATTTCCTATAGATGACGAATGCAATCAAGCTATCTTTGATACTAGTGTTGGAGATTGTACTACGTGTTAGAGACAAGCGATGTTATATTTAAGTGGAAAAGTTTAATTCTTATCCATGGGGTACCGCTGTTTGGGTGTACTTGCATCGTTCTCTTACTACTGCTTTGGTTAGCCATACAGAAAATTATGCTAAGAAGTAAGAAGAAAGTGATCAATAAAAAGCAAGAGAAGAAGTATAATTTAGGTGGATGTCCTTTGTTTTTTTAGGTACTTACTTTTGTCATTAATTTTTTATCACTACAATAAAATTATTACTAGGTATTATCTAAATCATTCATGTTGGTCTGGATGTGTAAAACAATTACATTTTGTCAAAGAAAATACGGGGTTTCCAACAGCAGCCCTCGTGTTCCATGCATTATTAAGTGGACCTTGATTGGCACTCATTTAGAGGTGGCGACGGGCCATACCGTGCCAAAATTTTCATGGTCCACAAAAATGTGGGTCAAGGCCCACAGCACGACCCGTGGGTAGTGTCGTGCCTTTGTGGGCTGGCATAGGCTGTATAAAAAATTTTTAATTTTTTTTAAATTCGTGAGCCGTGTCGTGCTAGACTACATACCAAACTCTAAACCCACAGCACATTCATGAGCCATGACACGGCATAAAATTTTTGTGTTGTGCCAAAATAATTGTGCCATTGCCACCTCTACACTCATGGTTATGAGGACATCCAGGCACATCGAAAGAGTATGGCCCTTGTTGGATGTTCCATTTTGTAGAGACACAACATTTTCATATCACTGTGGAATGTTTCCAATATCATTTGAAAATCGACCCATAGTAACATAATCAGTCATCCCATAATCAAACCCATGACATAAGACAACACGACCATCATCAACATCATCGTAATCATCAGGTATATCATCCAACATTGGATCCATCATAAGAGGACTGCTAATAAATGCAGCACTAGCTTGTCTAAATCTGCTACCATTAGACAATTCAGATCTCTTGCCTTAGTATAGATATCGAATTGAGAACCACAATTTTGAACTTGATTTTTGTCTCGTCGCATGGATATATAGAAGGAACGAGACAACTAACTTGGTTACTACCACTTCTTGACTTAAACGGTGGCACCATTGAAATGTCTCGAACAGGACAAGGATTTTGTTGACATGGCGTCACACAAATAGAGTACATGTTAGAGTATATTCTTTCACTGCTTGCCAAAAAGAATTGAAGACGTTTGTCATTGAAAATACAGATTTCTATGGATGGTAAATGGGTTTTGTGTCAACAAGCTTAGCTTGATCTTAACATCCTCAAAGAGTTATATCCAAAGCCATATAAACAGCTTGAAGAAATTCAATGTACGTTCATGTCTTCTCAATCATTAATGGAACACGTGTACTGCCCACTTATATCCTTTCATTATCAGAAGCTGTTTTCCACTGACCACTAAGGGTGAAATCAAGTCAAGTCGAGTATTTGGTAAATTGGACTCGACTCGATTATTAAAATATCGAGTTCAAGTTTGAGCCTAAGAAATCAAGTTTGAACTCAAAGTCGGTACTTGAAATTGGAAATCGAGCTCGAATTCGAGTTCGTATAATTGAGTTTTTTTCGAGTTTTAATCGAATTCGAGTTCGAACTTGATTTCTAGCTCATCTAATAGGGGTGGATTTGCAAATTTTATAACTTTTAAATTTGTTAAATAACTGAAGCCTTATACGCTGTCGTTTTGGCTTAAACTCATCCTGCATTTTTGGCCATTGATTTCCAAGCAATCTAACGGCTAAAGACTTAAGGCTGGTCAAATAATATAAAAGCTAGACCTTTCTCTCTCTCGCGATAGGCTCTCTCTCTCGATCGAATACTCCCTCAAAATTGCTCTGCTAGGGTTCATGTAGGGCTTCTGTTTGTGTGTAAATCAGTGGATAATCCACCCATCAAAGTTGTGTTTCTTTGTGGTGTAGAGAATCAGGCTTAGAGTTCTCATTTGGGTTGTAGATTTACAGGTATAAAAGTGAAGTCTATGTGATTCTTGTTAGTAAGGGTTGGAAGAGAAGATTGAGTGGTGTGTTGCAATCTTTGGTGATAATAATATTAGTGCAGCAAGCCTCTATATTCTTGTTAGTGTATATTAGTGTATGCCCAGAAACCATTCGTATTGTCGGTTTCAGAGCATTTTATCTTGTATCTATATATCATAAATAATAGAAGAAAGAGTTCTTCAATTCATATATATAAATTGCTTCCTTTATTCAATCATGCATTTAAAACAAAATATGTATATGAATTGTCCAGATGATTCATTTAATCGGTAAATGAATTATCAATAAGGGTTCCCTACGGAAGCAATATAATTTGGGCAACTATATTGCACAGTAGGCATATCGAATGCTTCCGAAAGATATCATAAGTTGATATAAGTACGGATGACGATGATAGTCATGTCACTAGGGCATTGGTATGGATTAGCAGTTGGTGAACTGTTTTTCGAACGTGACCGAATAACGACAAATCACTTGGAAAAGCATGTAGTCAATGATTTATCGTTTGGTTATATCAGTGCACGATGTAGTCCTTTGACCTGAGAAATTATAGTCGAATCCGATACGGACGCGTATGGTTCATACGGTGTATAAGTATGAGACTAATCATGTTTCGTACGATAAAGCCTATTTGGTCATGCGTTGTTCATATACGGAAATGAACAATGGTCAAGAGGGGATCCATTGACTCGGAAATATAGGATCGGGAGTACTGCTGACTCCATCTGGATTCAAGTTCCTAGACGAACGTCGATAAATGTCAGAAATCAGAATCTCTGGCCAGAGTCTATTATTACTCATACAAAAGCAAGTTTGTGATGACGAGTTCCGAACATATTGATCGACGATTCGGTAGAAGATCGAGTTTAGGATTTTGACGTTCCATGAATCCGTGCTCGATCAGGAAATCTCAATGGAGGGATTTTACCTGCATGGTATGTAGACCTGGCAAAACGGGTCTAGACCCGCGGGTTGGACCATACCCAGGTAAATAATATAGGGTACGGGTCTAATTTATTAAACCCGTTTTTTTAGACCCATACCCGACCCCGGCCCAAAAACAAACAGTTTATACGGGTGAACCCGCGGGCACCCGCAGGCACCCGTATTTGCAGAAATGAATTTTTTAATTTTTTTGAATCCCTAATTTTTTTCACGCAGTAGTCACGCTCACGCCTCTCACTCTCTCAGTCTCATCTCATCTCTGATCTGATCTCTCACATCTCTAATCTCTCACTCTCATCTCATCTCTGATCTCTCACATCTCTGATCTTTCACTCTCATCTCATCTCATCTCTGATCTCTCACTCTCAGATTCTTAGCAACTTTATCGTGGCCGCATCTCAATCTCTCATCATTCTTCTTCGTCTGAAGTTCAACTGAATCAACTCCCTATCTTGGTGTCTCCATCTTCGATTAATAGTCAGTTCGTCACTCGTCGGCTGGTAATGAATCCCTAACCCCTAATTTTGTGTGTTTGTTTTTGTTTTTTTGACAGATTTTGTGTTTTCTTTTTTGTTTGAATGGTTAATATTTTGTATTTTAATTTTTGTTTGTGAGATTAACATTGTTTACACTTATATTGTTGTCTGGTTGAGCTTTCCATGTACGTAGATCTATAGAGTTGTTTGGGTTGAGTGTGTTTGTGTTTGGTTCCCCTGGTTGATGAGTTTTCCTCTTTGCAGATTATTACATTGATATAAAGACAGGCTTCCAAGTAAAAGAAACTGTGAATTGTGGAAGGATAATCTCTTTTGGCAAGGCAGAATCGGAATTACCTTCTTCACAGATCCCTAATCTTGATACAGAGGTACTAAAATTTCAGTTTTGCTGAGTTAATCGGAACTGAGTTAATTTGTTGCAAAACATGTACAACTCTTTTAGGCTAGATGTCGTAAGTGAGGCTTGGTCCAAATTTCCCTGTGCAGCATTCATACAGAGTGTTATTCACCTTTGTGTAGATCTTTGCTTTGAATAGAAATAGGTATCAACATGTGTAATCTAAATCCTGAGCAAGGGATGTATGACGTATTGATGTATCATGTATGTAGTATGTATAATATGTTATTTAATTGTGCTCAAAGTCTGTTCACCAATACTACTAAGCTCATCACATAAACTAGACAAAAGCATCTTGAACACATTAGATTCAGGCAATTAGGTTCATAGAATTTCTGCTTTTGCAATCAAGATATATTGTATGCGTCAACTACTGATAATTTATGCTCAATGTAATGCTACAATTTTACTAGGTCAGTTTGGGAAAATTTTCTGAATAAAGCCTTTCTCATTCTGAGAGGAATTTTCTCAGGATTAAATGTTTGAAAATTTTGAAAGGAAATAACGAGTGATCCACTTGTGTTTAGAACATTGATGCATTGATGTTTTGGGTTTTGTGGAAATCCCTTATACGTGTTATAAGATGATAGCATGGTGTAATTGTGCTATTTTAGATCCTGCACAAATTTGTGTTTTGTTGTTGTTATGGGATTGGATTTGCTTGTGAAGATAATTAAATTCTATGAAGAGGTCAAGAATTTGGATAGTTTTTTGTGACTTTCTACTGCACGCTTTGTAATTATTGATAGCCGTTTTCCCTATGGATATTTTAGGATTATGCTAAACATACATGCCTATACTGCTATAATCTTTTACTTTGAATTTTAAATTACTCTTGATACTGACTGGAATAATTCATCGGGTAATAAGAACTTTGTTTCTAATTTTAGTTTAAAGGCTGAATAACCTAATCTGTTTTCTTGAGAAGAATTTTCATCAGCCTAATGTGATATCACATTTAGATCTTTCATTATTTTGCAACAAGAAATTGCAAAAGAATGAAATAACTAATTGGCAGAGATATCCTTCATCTTTGTGGTTTAATTTATATTTTTTATTATGAGCCACAACATATGTGCAATTTAATCTACATTCCATGGATTAATTCATCACATAAAGTCTGTTCACACAAGAGCAGGTTCTTGTCAGTTTGATTTCGAAAGGGTGAGTGTTGTTTTGTATTATATGTTATTGTTTGATTGTTTATGTATTATTTGTTTATTTTGATTCCTATTGGTTTAGATTCTAAATTGAATTGAATTTAGAGTAGTTGATTTAGGGGGTGTAAATGTAAAAAATTAAAACTATAGGAATTTTGGGGGTGTAACTGTCATAATTGAAAATTATTAGCGGTGAAATAAAAACTAAATTCTGGAGAGAGAAAATACAGGTCCACCCGTACCCTTATAGGGTAGGGCACGGTTCCAACATTTCGGACCCGTATAACTCGACCCGTATAAGGACCTATACCCATTTGACCCGTACCCGTTTGACCCAAACCGTACCCGGCCCACCCACTCGTTTTGCTAGGTCTAATGGTACGTATGATCTGAAATGGGTTCGATGAAGTATTTCTTCATCGTGATTTAGGGACTGTGGCACATTGCTAGCTGTTTATCATAGTCGTTGGGCCTACGGACAATTTTTGGATTCATCCAGAACCAGCTCACGGCTAATCCACGGTGGACCTAAATGGTCACACCAATAGCCTTGAGAAGTTAGAGAAGGATGAGAGAGAGAAATGATTATCCAAAGAGGGCTAGCACCTTCCGAGAGTAATGACGGGATTTCTATGGTAATAGTTACATAGAAAATAGTTTGTGACATTTTAAGGGTTAAAATGGTCAAGCAATAATTAATTATATTTAATTATTATATCTTAAAGTGTTAAGATTAATGAGATGAACAAAAAATAACCTTTTAATAGTTAAAAGGTAAAAGGGTAAATTTATGGGTTGTTAATGTAAACTAGTTTAGTTTACATGGGCCCTTGAATAATATTGATTATTCAAAGGGTGACATAATAAATTCGTGAGGTCCCCTTTTAAAATAAGATTTTATTAGGGCTTGGAAGTGAAAAACAAATAATTGCAAAATTGGCCAAGTATATATAAATGCAAAAGGTTACATTTTAGTTCATTCTTCACTTGTTCACTCAAAAACAAATTAAAACTCTCTCTCAAACCCATGACCACTCTCTAATCTCTCAAGGTGGTGTTAAAGTGTGGAGGTCTCATCTTTTTGAGGCTAATCTTCATCAATCCAAAGCAAAGGAGTAGATATAATCTCATTTCCATGCTTTGTTTAAAAACCCTTTTTTGAATCCATCCTTTCATGCTTTCTTCTCCATTTCCACCACTCTTCATGCATGCATGCTGTTCTTTCAATTATGGAGCTCAACGTGGACGTAGCTTGTTCAATCTTGAACAAGTGAACCACGGTAAAACGATTGTGTGTTGATTTGTTTTTGTTCTCTGATCTGTGATTGTTTGTGTTGGATTTTGATTAGGCTTAGGGTTACTCGAATTTACAACAGTGGAATCAGAGCTTTGTTTAGGGTTCCGCGAATTTGTAATTTTAGGGTTTCTTGATTTGGGAATTTTTCTAAGGTTTCAAAAATTTGGGGCTTTTTCAATTAATTAGTTCCAAGAGTTCTAGGGTTCCAAATACAACTAGAATTTCCAAAAAATCCTCAGTGAATCGAGTCCATAAAACATAATCTTGATCCATTAGGGTTTGTCTCTAAACCCAAATCATGAGTATCATGCGCATGGAAATCTCCCAATATGATGGGAAGATTGATTTCAACACCTAGAAAAAGAAGATGAAGGCCTTCTTATCCCACAATAAGGTGGAAATTGCACTGGAGAAGGATAACACCAAATGGCGTGAAGAAAAGCTAAAGAAGAAGGTAGAGGTGGACGAAGAAGCGTATAATGTGATCATCATGAACCTGTCCGACACCGTGCTGCGGAAGGTGGATGGCGTGGAATCTCTAATTCATCTCTGGGGTAAACTCGAATCTTTATATGCTCTTAAGTCTGCTCCTAATTTAGCTTTCTTAAAAGGTGCATTGTTTTCATATAAAATGGACTTAGCCAAATCTTTAGACGAAAACTTGGATGAATTCCTAAAGATGACCCTAACCCTAAAAGGTATGACCAAGAACTAGGAGATTCCAACCTTACCATGATTATGTTGAATTCCCTACTAGAAGAGTACCTAGTTGTAAGGAATGCCCTACAGTATAGTGGAACAATACCTAATATGGATTTGATAGTTTTCGGGTTAAAATCTAGGGAATTAGAGTTGAAAATTCAAAAACAAAATGGTAATAATCTGTTTGTAAAAGAGAGATTTGAACTGCACAATCTGGTAAAGAAACTGGAAAGAACCCTCAGAGACACGTAGGCTCTCAAAACAGAAAGACTAGTAAAAGGAATGGGAAACCTAAAGGTGAATCTAGGAAGTGTTTTTTTGTAACAAAACTGTTACGAATGGATTAAGAAGAACAAACAATCCAGTACTGAAACCAACCTAGCCAGCACTAGTAGTAACATAGAGATATCTGAAGCACTTACCATTTCCAATACATCTAGGAGTAATTAGTGGGTGCTAAACTCAGGTTGTACCTTCCACATGAGTCCAAATAGAAATTGGTTCCAAAGACTTAAAATTAGGGAACAAGAAACTGTATCCATGGGCAATAACCATTCTTGTGAGGTTCAAGGCATAGGTGAAACAACCATTAGGCTAAATAATGGTAAGTTGGTTCTACTCACTAGGGTTAGATATATACCCGAGCCTAAACGTAACCTAATTTCACTTGAAACCTTAGATGAATCTGGCTGTTCCTATAAAGCACAAAATGGATGCTTGGAAGTGTACAAAAATGGAAATGTGTTGATTAAGGGTGTTAAGAAGAATGGTCTCTATATCTTATGTGACCAATACTATCCTAATGTGTTTAATACTACTTTACTTTCCACTAATGTATCTGCTGCAGAGAAATGGCATTTGAGATTGGGCCATATAGGCCAAAATCGCATGAATGCATTGAAACAGCAGGGTTATTTTGGTAATGATCATATTTCTACTTTAAGCTTTTGTGAAACATGTGTTCTTGGGAAACAACACAGGATGAGTTTCCACAAAGGAACTCATCTTGCTGCAAATTGCTTAAACTATGTGCATACTGACCTTTGGAGTCCTAAAAAGGTCAAGTCATATGGAGGGAACATATACTTCCTCTCCATTGTTGACGATTACAGTAGAAAGGTATGGGTATACCTTCTCAAGACTAAGGACGAAGCCTTGACTAAGTTCAAAGGTTGGAAAACCCTGGTAGAAACCCAATTAGACAGAAGAGTCAAAGCCCTTAGGACTAACAATGGGTTGGAGTTCTGTAACCTAGAATTTGATACTTACTATAGCAGTCAGGGGGTATTAAGTCAAAGGATTGTCAAGGCAACCCCATAACAGAATGGGGTTACAAAGAGGATGAACAGAACTCTTCTAGAAAAGGTTAGGTGCCTTATATTACTACTGGACTATCCAAAACCTTTTGGGGAGAAGCCCTAATCACTGCAGCTTGCCTAATCAATAGGAGCCCCTCAAGTTCAATAGGCTTTAAGTGTCCAGAAGAGAGATGGTCAGGAAAGAGACCAAATCTCGACCACCAAAGGGTGTTTGGGTGTGCAGCATATGCATACACTCGAGATGGTAAGTTAGAGCCTAGGTCCCTAAAATGTGTCTTCTTAGGGTATCAAGAAGGGACCAAAGGCTACAGGTTGTGGGAAAGGGATGCCCCAAGGGTTAGGGTAATAATTAGTCAGGATGTAGTTAATGAGATCATGTTTCCTTGCAAGCTTTCTAATGACAATACAGGTAAGCCAAGAATTGATCCTGAAATGCTTGATCAAACTTAGAGATCTCAATTTTAGGTGGAGCCAGCAAGCTTGATAGAACATCCTAAACAACCATAAGCCACTGAACCACAAAGTCCCACATTGCCAAACAATGGGGACCAAGATGAAGAAGAGGAACAGCTAAAAACATTGATGAAGCCCATAATGAAAACATTAATGAAGCCCAAAATGAAAACTTGGCAGAATACAAGTTAGCAAGAGACAGAGTTAGGAGGGAGATAAGGCCCCTAACAGGTATAGCTATGCTGACTCAATCTACACAACCCTTATTGCTAGGGTAGAGATACAAAGGTCTGAACCTGAAACCTACCAAGAAGCCATTAGCTCCAAAGACAAAGACAAATGGTTGGAAGCCATGAAGGAGCAAATGAAGTCTTTAAAACTGAACAGAACCTGATCCCTGGTCCCAAAACCAACTGACCAGAACTAGTAGATTGTAAATGGCTCTACAAATTAAAGGAAGGCATAACAAGCTCAGACCCACCAAGATTCAAAGCCAGACTGGTGGCTAAGGGCTTCACACAAAGGGTAGGTATTGACTTTACTGAAATTTTTTCACCTGCAGTTAAGTTTAAGACTATTAGGCTAATGCTAGCAATTGTGACCCATTATGATTTAGAATTGGAACAATTGGATGTTAAAATAGCTTTTTTGCATGGTGAATTAGAAGAAAAGATATATATGTGTGTCAACCTATTGGGTTTAAAAATAGGAACCTACTTAAACATGTTTGCCTACTGCATAAGTGCCTTTATGGCCTTAAACAATCCCCTAGGTAGTGATACAAGAGATTTGACTTATTCATAGTAGGAATTGGGTTTACTAGAAGTGCATATGATAATTGTTTTTACTTTGCCTGCATGAATAACATGCCTATATACCTACTGTTGTACGTAGATAGCATGATATTAATATGCAAATCTAAGTCAAACATAGATGAACTAAAAGCAAAACTAAGTGTTGAGTTTGAGATGAAAGATATAGGGTCTACAAAAAAGATTTTGGGGATGATGATTGATAGAAACATAAAATCAGATAGGCTGAAACTTCACCAACTACCATACCTACAAAAACTAACTTCTAGGTTTGGAATGACTGATGCTAAACCTATCAACATACCCTTAGCAGGTCACTTTACATTGAGTAAGTTACTATGCCCTAAAACTGATACTGAAAGGATAAAAATGGAAATTATCCCCTACTCTAGTGCCATAGGATCTGTCATGTACTCCATGATAAGCACAAGGCCTGATCTCTCATTTGCAAAATCATTACTGAGTAGGTTTATGTCAAATCCAGGAATAGAACACTAGGTTGCATTAAAATGGTTACCTAGATACATTAACAGCACAAGGCATGTTGGATTAGACTTTTGCAAAAGAAACTCTACACTTGATCTTGTTGGGTATGTGGACTCTGATTTTGCAGGTGATCGAGACTCAAGGAAATCCACCACAGCCTACTGGTTCACCTTAGAAGGAAACTGCATCGATTGGAAATCACAACTACAACCATTAGTTGCACTGTCCACGAAAGAAGTTGAGTATGTGGCAGTGACTGATGCATTCAAGGAGGCAATATGGTTGCAAGGGATCTTGAAAGAGGCAAGGTTGATGGATGGACTTGTGACTGTGTATTCTGACAGTCAAAGTGCCATTCATCTAAGTAAAAACCCCATATATCATGAGAGGACAAAGCATGTGGATGTGAAGTATCACTTTGTATGAGACCAAATCACAAAAGGGAATCTAAATATGTTGAAAATACCAACTGAAGAGAACCCAACCGATATGGGAACAAAAGTTGTAACTCCTGCAAAGTTCAAGCATTGCTTGAAACTTCTACACATCTACTAATCTCATAGAGCTGAGAAAAAGTATGTGAAAAGCTTGCTACACAAGTGTGTTGTTGTCTGGAGAAAGAATAAGGCTTCAAGGTGGAGATTGTTAAATAAGTGAAGCCTTATACGCTGTCGTTTTGGCTTAAACTCATCCTTCATTTCTGGCCATTGATTTCCAAGCAATCTAACGGCTGAAGACTTAAGGCTGGTCAAACAATATAAAAGCTAGACCTTTCTCTCTCTTGCGATAGGCTCTCTCTCTCGATCGAATACTCCCTCAAAATTGCTCTGCTAGGGTTCATGTATAGGGCTTCTGTTTGTGTGTAAATCAATGGATAATCCACCCATCAAAGTTGTGTTTCTTTGTGGTTAGAGAATCAGTCTTAGAGTTCTCATTTGGGTTGTAGATTTATGGGTATAAAAGTGAAGTCTGTGTGATTCTTGTTAGTAAGGGTTGGAAGAGAAGATTGAGTGGTGTGTTGCAATCTTTGGTGATAATAATATTAGTGCAACGAGCCTCCATATTCTGGAGCTCAACGTGGACGTAGCTTGTTCAATCTTGAACAAGTGAACCAAGGTAAAACGATTGTGTCTTGATTTGTTTCTGTTCTCTGATTTGTGATTGTTTGTGTTGGATCTTGATTAGGCTTAGGGTTACTCGAATTTACAACAAAATTACATATGACCCTTATTACTTTAAAACTATCAACTTAACCTTCGAGTTTGAAAATACTCACGAACATATCGAGTCGATTTCTACTGTGATCGAACTTGACTCGATTAACTACTCGAACTTAGACTTTACTCAATTAATGTCGAGTCGAGTTTGAGCCAACATCAACTCGAGTTCGAGTAGCTCGTGAGCGGCTCCACTTGATTTTCACCTCTACTGATCACCACCATACTCAATCAAGGCAGGAATGGCCATAGTCATTATGACCTATATAAACAAGATAATCTCATTAATAAAACAATTTCACATTAAGTTAATGTTTAAGTAATTAATATAAATTATAAGTTTTGATTTTCATATCACAATATATCAAAATTACTAATGTCAAATAATTAATTAATATTATAGTTGTATCAAATTTACGTTACCAAATTTATCACCAAAATAACCAATTCTACGGTATGTTATAAATTTAATATATAATTATTTCTTACTGACATTTTTTACTCATTTATTTTAAAATTACTAAAATGATGTAATTTGGGAGAAAAAACTATTTTTTTTTTTTATAAATTTTGAAGAAAATGGTATTTTGGGTTGACGGGACTCGAGTGTTTAAGGTTTGCTTTAGTCTTCTCAACCAAACAACTTCTAGGGCTCGAGTCTTGTCAACTCAAGTGCTAGAATATGTTCAAACTCGTGCAACTCGAGTCGCTTGAGTCTAGGAAAAAAGTCGCTAGATTTTCTTCAAATTTTCTAGAAAGTAGAATTTTTAAATGGCTTCTCAATACAATCCTAAGTTGATTTTTTCTGTCCAAAAGTCCATCATTTTAACTAAAGTAACCACACATTACATAAATAACACCCATATAAAATCTAAACAAATAAAAAAACCATAGATCTAATTAACTAAATTAAAGGAAAAAAAATGTAACAATTACCTTTATACTTGATTTCGAATATATTGTTCGTAGGATGAGTTTTGGACTTCAAAAGCTTAGTGACATTGGAAGAATGATTCTCACATATGAGAAGTGAAGAAAAGTTGATTTTTAGTCTGAAAGAAAAGGAGACAACGAAGCTTTGTGAAGAGAGAAGATAAGTGTGTGTGTGTGTGTGTGAGAGAGTTATAGTAAGGGCAATTTCGTCCAAAATCAATGTCAAATGTCTTATGTATACTAATCAACTTAAAAAGGATTCAAGTTTTAAATTGGTTTTTAAAAAGGGGTTATTTAAGTGATTTTCTCCAAAATTTGTGTCCTAAATGGTTTGTCATATTATTATTATCTTTTTTTGTGATCGGGGGTGGGTGTCTGGACTAGCTTACACACGCTTCAACTAATCTTCAAAGACTTTGAAATTATTGGAAGGATAAGAGCTTCAATGGCTACCCCTATTAATAACTGAGGAGAGACTCAAATTCAAAATCTCTTGAATAATACACTCAATAGTCTTTATCGAACCACTTGGTCATCCAAAGATAGTTTTGTCATATTATTAAATCACACTTCATTTGCACCTTAATTTCATATATCTATTTCGATCAATATATTCTCGTATGGGCTTTCCTACCCTCCAAATAATAGGAAATTTTCCAAATTTTTATGACTAAAAATGAAAATTTGGATTTTACAATATTAATTTTGAACATGGATTACATGATTTAATTTTAATATTTCATGGGCTCAGAAGAATACAAATTCAATTATTACATAAACAAAAGCTAATTGTGTGATAAAATCTAAAAATTAAATGATATTATTTATAAGAGTAAGCAACTTTTTCCCCACCCAAGGTTTGCCTTAATGACATTTTCCACCCAAAAATTTTTAAAATACCACTTTTCGACCCAAAGTTTATATTCCGTTAATACCCAAAATATACTTCACTTCAAAGCCGACGTTTAGCACCAATTACTACAAGCCAGAAGTCATTTATTGTTAGAGTGAAGCACACAAAAAACGTTGTCGTTGTACCTTTAGTGCAACGGTGTCGTTTTAATCATGTTATCACAAGACACAATCCAAACCATTGAAGGATTTTAGCATCTGACGGCCAAAACTTATTCTCCTCAAAACAGAATGGAAAAACGCGCTACACCTGTTGCTGCGTTTTATTTTGTTTGCTGGGTTTTATTTTAGTTTTTTATTATTATGTAAAAAGCATCTACTCTGTATCGTTTCTTACTTGGTTGTAATCTTGGTGTGGTTGGTTGTAATCACTTGTAAGGGTTGCGTTTCCCTTTGATTCTTGAGGATCTGTTTATAGAGTTCTCATAGGAAAGATTTCAGGTTGTTGTGAGAGTGAGATAAGCTGTTTAAGAGTGGGTTTTGGGTGTAGGATCTGTTTGTATCAGATTGGATTAATCTTTAGTGCAGCAAGCTCCTGAGTTTCTGGAGCTCAACGTGGATGTAGTTTATCCTATATATGATAAGCGAACCACGGTAAAAATCCGTGTCTTCATTCTTGATTTCTTTACATTTTTTATTGTGTGTGTTGAGTGTGAAATTGGTGGATTATTAGGTTGTTAGAAGTGCATATTTTTCTCTACAGTGGTATCAGAGCGATCAATTTAGGGTTTGTCAATTTTAGGGTTTACTGTTGAAATTAGGGTTTGATAAATTTTAGGGGTTTCTTGATTTCAAGATTCAGTGAGGTCTAGAGTTAGGAAATCTTTGAAACTTAGTCCTTAATTTCTTGTGATAACCACAAATTCGAGTGAAACCCTTGTTCTTCAAATCTGTCTATCAAAATTACCAAACACCATTACCATCAGTTACACATAATGAGTTCCACACGGGTTGAAACCACACACTATGATGGCAAAGTTGATTTCAACACATGGAAGAAGAAAATAAAGGCACTCTTGTCACATAACAAAGTGGCAG
Organism: Pistacia vera; assembly: GCF_008641045.1. Lineage (NCBI taxonomy): Eukaryota > Viridiplantae > Streptophyta > Magnoliopsida > Sapindales > Anacardiaceae > Pistacia > Pistacia vera. Next base: position 76,872 of record NW_022196535.1, read on the forward strand.
TCTCACTGGAGAAGGACCAGACCAAATGGCCTGAGGAAAAGCTGAAAAAGAAAGTCGAAATTGACGAGGATGCGTACAATCTCATCGTCATGAATCTGGCCGACAACGTGCTGCGAAAGGTAGATGGTGCTGAGACACCGTTAACTCTCTGGGGTAAGCTAGAATCACTCTATGCAGTTCAATCTACCCTTAATCTTGCTTATTTGAAAGGTATACTATTTTCATATAAGATGGATAGTGATAGGACCATAGAAGAGAACCTGAATGAGTTCTTGAAAATGACCCTTGTACTCAAGGGCACTGATCAAGAACTCAGTGAGTCTAGCTTAGCCATGATTCTTTTAAATTCTATTACTGAAGAATATTAGGTTGTCAAGAATGCCTTGTTGTACACTGGAACTGTCCCTAGTATAGACCTAATTACATCAGGATTGAAGGCTAGAGAACTAGAGCTTAAGGTCCAGAAGAAAAATAACAATAGTCTGTTTGTAAAAGGAAAGGGAGATTCTAGGCAGTCTGGGGGTAATTCTTAGTTTAATAATGGTTCTAGAAATAAAAAGAAAAACAAGAATACTCATAAGGGAAAAGGAGAAACAAGGAAATGTTTCTTCTGTAACAAGACTAGTCACTTGAAGAAAAATTGTTATAAGTGGATTAGAAAACAAAAATAGAATAGTACAGAGAACAATTTGGCCTCTAGTAAAACTGATGTCCAAGAATCTGAAGTCTTGACTGTTTCTAGGTCTGAAAAAGTAGAAGAATGGGTATTAGACTCTAAGTGCTCATTTCATATGAGCCCCAATAAGGAGTGGTTTCAGGAGTTTGAAGCTGGTGAGTTAGAGACAGTTTACGTGGGAAATAATAATGCCTGCAAGGTTCAAAGGATTGGGAGTATAGCCCTAAGTCTTGATAATGGTAAATCTGTCAAATTAACTAGAGTGAGATATATACTAGAACTGAAAAGAAACTTGATTTCCCTAGGCACATTAGATGAATTAGGTTGCTGCTATAAGGCTGAAGATGGTTGGCTAAATGTGTATAAAAATAAGAACTTAGTTCTAAAAGGTGTCAAACGAAATGGCCTCTACATCCTGTGTGGTAATTACTGTTCAAATTATGTTAATTCTACTTTGTTCACTACTAATCTCACTGTTACAGAAAAGTGGCACCTCAGAATGGGTCACATGAGTCAGAAAGGACTCCACATTCTGAGCCAACAAGGTATGTTTGGTAAGGATTCTATTGACTCTTTAAATTTTTGTGAGACATGCATATTAGGTAAACAACATAGGGTGAGCTTCCAGAAAGGAACTCACCTGGCGACCAATAACCTAGAATATCTTCATGCTAATTTGTGGGGGCCTGAAAAAACCAAAACACATGGGGGAAACAGTTACTTTCTGTCTATAGTTGATGACTATAGCAGAAAAGTTTGGGTTTATCTGCTTAAGACCAAAGATGAGGCTCTTGCTAGGTTTAAGAGTTGGAAAGCATTAGTAGAGAACCAAACTGATAAGAGAGTTAAAGTTCTCAAAACTGACAATGGCCTAGAATTCTGTAATAGTGAGTTTGACCAATTCTGTAGTGATCAAGGGATACTTAGACATAGGACTATGAGGAATACTCCACAACAGAATGGAGTCGCTGAGAGGATGAATATGACTCTGTTAGAAAAGATTAGATGTCTACTGTTCACGTCAGGTTTACCAAAATCTTTCTGGGGTGAGGCCCTTAATACTGCAGCTTACTTGGTTAATAGGAGTCCCTCGAGTGCCATTAATTTCATATGCCCAGAAGAAAAATGGACTAATAGGAAGCCCAACCTAGGTCACCTTAGAGCTTTTGGATGTGCAGCTTCTGCACACACCAATGAGGGAAAATTAGAACCTAGGTCTTTGAGATGCATATTCTTAGGTTACCAAGAGGGGACTAAAGGGTACAGGTTATGGGAAAGAGAGGCACCAGGGGTAAAGGTTATTCTAAGCAGAGATGTAATATTTAATGAAAATCTTTTTCCTTGTAGAATCTCTAATAATCCTGCAGGTACCTCTACTAATGAGGAAATTAGTCAAGATCAGTATAATGGGACACAAATTGAGGTGGAGCAGATCAGAGTTTAAACTGAATTGGAAAACCAACAACAAACACCTGTAACTTTAGATCTGGAACATGAATCAGAGGATGATCAAACTGAAATTTCATATCAGCCCCAACAGGAGTCATTAGCACAATATCAACTCACCAGAGACAGAACCAGGAGAGAAATCAGACCTCCTGCAAGATATTCATACGCTGACTTAGTGTTTACAGCTTTGGTTGCAGGTGCTGAAATTTAGAGAACTAAACCAAACAGCTATGATGAAGCAATAAGGTCCAAAGACAGGAAGAAATGGCAAGTTGCCATGGAAGAGGAGATGCACTCCTTGAAGGTAAATGGGACTTGGTCCCTAGTACCCTGTCCTAAAAATCAGAAGCTCATTGACTACAGATGGCTGTATAAGGTAAAGTAAGGTATGATTTCTACTGATCCACCTAGATTTAAAGCTAGGCTTGTAGCAAAAGGCTACATCCAAAGGGAAGGGATTGATTTCAATGAAATCTTCTCCCCTGTAGTCAAATATAAAACCATTAGGACCATGCTATCTATAGTTGCACATCTAGACCTAGAACTAGAACAGTTAGATGTAAAAACTGCTTTCTTGCTTGGTAATCTAGATGAAAAAATCTTCATGAAACAGCCTATGGGTTTTATTGATAAAAACTGCCCTGAACATGTTTGCCTATTACATAAATCCTTATATGGCCTTAAACAAGCCCCTAGACAATGGTATAAAAGGTTTGACACCTTCATTACCAGTATAGGATTCAAAAGAAGTGAGTATGACAATTGTTTTTACTATCATTTAAATTTTGGTATGCCTGTGTATTTACTGCTATATGTAGATGACATGTTGCTAATTAGTAAATCAAAAACCGGAATAAATGACTTGAAGTCTAGGCTGAATTCTAAGTTTGACATGAAGAACTTAGGTAGTGCTAAAAAGATCCTAGGGATAGTCATTGACAGGAAAAGAGAGGACTGTGAACTAAAACTTCAGCAGTCCTCCTACTTACTGAAACTGATATCCAGATTTGGAATGTCAGATTCCAAGCCAGTATCCATGCCTTTAGCTAGCTATTTTACACTGAGTAAGACACAAAGTCCCAAGACTGAATCTGAATTCATTAAGATGGAAAAAAATACCTTATGCCAATGTGATAGGATCAATCATGTACGCCATGATTAGCACCAGACCTATCCTATCTTATTCCATTTCACTTCTTAGTTGTTTTATGTCCAATCTAGGTATAGAACACTAGTTAGCATTGAAACGGTTAATGAAATATATTAATAGTACAATATATGTTGGGTTGGAATACAAGAAAAGAGGAAACTCACTTGATCTTTTGGGATATGTAGACTCTGATTTTGCAGGAGAAATGGACACAAGGAAGTCTACCACCTCATATTACTTCACATTGGGAGGAAACCAGCTTCAACCCATTGTTGCTCTCTCTTCCACTGAAGCAGAATACATTGTTGTAGCAGATGCATTCAAAGAAGGATTATGGCTTAAAGGGACTCTATCTGAGGTGAAGTTGATTGATGAGAAGACAGCAGTGTTTTCGGACAGCCAAAGTGCAATTCACTTGAGTAGAAATCCAGTCTACCACGAAAGGACGAAGCACATGGATGTTAGATATCATTTCGTGAGGGATTTAATGGCTAAAGGAATCATAGACTTGAAGAAGATATCAACTGAGGACAATCCAGCTAACATGGGCACAAAGATAGTAATTGTTACAAAGTTCAAACATTGTTTGAACCTGCTATCTATAAAATAAGCAGCAAATAACAGAGCTGAGAAGGATTCTTGGGAGGTAGCTGCACTAGAGAGAATTAGACTGAGCAGTTTGATTGTTTTTGTTTTTTGGAGCTTCAAGGTGGAGAATGTTAGAGTGAAGCACACAAAAAACGTTGTCGTTGTACCTTTAGTGCAACGGTATCGTTTTAATCATGTTATCACAAGACACAATCCAGACCATTGAAGGATTTTAGCATATGACGGCCAGGACTTATTCTCCTCAAAACAGAATGGAAAAACGCACTACACCTGCTTCTGCGTTTTATTTTGTTTGCTGGGTTTTATTTCAGTTTTTTATTATTCTATAAGAAGCATCTACTCTGTATCGTTTCTTGCTTGGTTGTAATCTTGGTGTGGTTGGTTGTAATCACTTGTAAGGGCTGCGTTTCCCTTTGATTCTTGAGGATCCGTTTATAGAGTTCTCATAGGAAAGATTTCAAGTTGTTGTAAGAGTGAGATACGCTGTTTAAGAGTGGTTTTTGGGTGTAGGATCTGTTTGTATCAGATTGGATTAATCTTTAGTGTAGCGAGCTCCTGAGTTTCTGGAGCTCAACGTGGATGTAGTTTATCCTATATAGAATAAGCGAACAATAATAAAAATCCGTGTCTTTGTTCTTGATTTCTTTACATTTTTTATTGTGTGTGTTGAGTGTGAAATTGGTGGATTATTAGGTTGTTAGAAGTGCAGATTTTTCTCTACATTTATCAATTCAAAAGCATTAAGGTCTTTAATCTTCTTATTCATATAAACCAATTTTATAGAGAGTTGAAAGCACTCAACTCGCGAAATCCACGTACATCTAACACGATTAGACAGATGATACAAAACATATTCTTATTTTTATACATAAAGCTATATATTTCAATATAATGTGAGATTTTATGTGATATTAACCTGTCTTATTTCATAACCACATACCACAATTCAAATCGTGAAAACCATATATAAATCGATATTATTTATAATTTAAAGGAGTTCAATTCAAATTTGTTTGATATCAATCAAAAAATAAATTTCTTTCTAAGTAACAAAAGTTAGAGAAGACCGAGGATTGTGATTACACAGAAAGTTTATGATATACCATAAGATCATACAATATACATTTTTTTTAGAGCATAAAAGAAAATAAAATCTTCAATATATATATAGCCATTTATTTTATATTTCAAACAATAATGAGACTTAACAATGGTTAAGGTAGAACCAAAACATCAAAATCTAGCCTTACAAATTAAAATATTGGAGAAAACCATAAGCAATGTGTTTCCAAATAAGTGATCTCATAGTGAACAGAAATTGGAAATTGGAAAATATTAAGTGCATAGGTTACATTTATTAATTTATGTACCTCTTGAGTGATCTCGTATCAAGATGTCAGGAAGGGATTACTTTCTGACATCTTCAGTAAATTATACCTCTTTTGTGAGGTATATGATAGGCAGCTATGATTTCAATCTAAATGTACTCTTAATATTTTTTTTTTTTTTTTTTTTGTTTTCTTTGTCTAAGTAGGATTCCATATTTATTCAATCAAATCAACGAGGAACAACTAATTCATTTATTAAGAAAATGTCAAAATTCTAAAACTCTTTTTTAATCATAATATTGGCATGTGGCTTTTCACACCCTCCCAATCATATAATGAATTTTAAGTAGAAATCAATGAATGCCAACGAAATTAATGAAAGAAGAAGATAGGTTACAAACAGTAAGATTAATTTTAGTATAGATTTTATATTATTCACTGTCTATTTCAATTATTAAATGCTTTAAGTGGTCATTGCAATGATTAAGATGGATGGCTAATCTTACCAAACTATTAGTATATAAAATTCCCTATGATAAGTCATCTTAAAACACAACCTAATTAATCCCAAGGGGTTAGCCTGACACTCAATAAGATTTGTTTCTTTCCTTAAGTTTAAACCTTGTGGTCACCCACCACAATAACATTATAATTTATCTGGTCGTTTAGGCTCATAGGGTGTTTAATAGACCTCGGGATTAGTTGAGGTGCACACAAGTTAGCCAGAACACCCTGATTACTTGAAAAAAAAAAAAAACACACAATCAAATCAGTCCAATAATTATTATTTAAGGTATACTAATATTATCACAGTAACAACAACCTAATAATTCTGATAAACCAAAAAAGAAAATAAAAGTTATGACTTACTAGTAATTAAGCTCATGGGCAGGCCAACCTAATTGGTTGGTGAAATGGGATATCAATTCCTCATAATAAGAGCAAGCTAATAGAGTTTGGTATTATTGTGATGGGCGATTATTTCAATACCAATACCAATACTTTTCAAAATCACATCACATGTTGATGTTGCTTTACAAAAAGGGTGAAGAAAAAGGGGGACAAAAGCCTAATTCCAAAAGGTAGAAGAAGCTCCACTAAAGCCCCAAACTAATTTTTAAATTAGGGTTTTTGGTTTTGAGCTAGATGGGTAAAGTCCAAGTTAGGGTTTAACATCAAATAATAAGAAATAATCTCCCCCACCAAACAAAAACAATTATTTTCAAAAATAAAAATAAAAAAACCCAGAAGATCTATTTCCTTCCACACAAAATATGGGTTTGAGAAGAATTTATAGAAATTTTATTAAGTGGGATTTTTTTGGACAAAAAAAAAACCCCTTTGTCTTTTTGCCGCTTCATATAAAATTGGAAAGAAAAAAATATTTATATTATATAAATCCCTTTAGGGGCTTGCATTATGATTANTGTTTCTAGTCATATTGATGGCAAAAAATGACCACCTTGAAACGTTTTCCCTTTTGAATTGCTACCGTAGCTCATTCACTTGAATCTTCTTGCCTCGACAACCTTATCTATTCCTGAGCTTGCAAAGCATGAACAAGCTCAGCCAAAGTTATTTGCGACAAGCCCTTGGAGTCTTCAAGAGAGGAGATTTTGGCTTCAAACCTCTCTGGTAAGTTGACAAGAACTTTCTCAACTATTCTCTTGTCTATCAACTCTCCATCAAGCAACTTAATCTTGTTTACAACATTCATGAGTCTGTCTACATACTCTTTGACAGACTCAACTTCTTGCATTTTATGCATTTTAAATTCTCTCCTCAGGTTCAAGACTTGCATAGTTCTGGTCTTATCATTTCCTCCAAACTCCTCCTTAAGCTTGTCCCAAGCTTCTTTGGGAATTTCACAAGCCATGATCCTAGTAAGCACTTGATATGTAACTATTGAATGAATCAGGGCTCTTGGAGCTTTTGCCACCTCCTCTTCATGGATCCTAATTTGATTCAGCGTAGGATTCGCCCACAACTGAGGTGGTTGCTTCTCCTCCTCCACGTATTGCCACAAACCATGATCTCTCAAGTATGTCTTTATTTTTCATAGCTCATACATGAAACTAATCTCCATTGAAGACTAGTGGAGTGATTGAAGCTACAGTTGATGCCATGAAGGTGAGTTTAAATGGTGTTGAGGTTAGCTAAGATTTTGATTTCAGATGCTGGACAACAAGGCTTTAATACCAATTTGTTGGTTTAGAGCTGAAGAATACTAAGGAAAATGAAAGGGAGCACAAACGAATGAGAGAGAGGGTAGTGGGGACTTCCATTTTATTAAACTATCTGAATTTATACAAACACTTTTGATGTACAGTTCCACCAATCTGCAGTACCTTTACAAGCAAAATAGTTATCAACCATACATTGCTAACAACTACAATTACATCACATAACTAAGGACCTAATCACCAGCTGATTTGTAGCTGAAATTACCAAAACATTACTTTAAATTATCAAGAAAAAATCAGCCCAACAGAACTGCACTTGAACTTGACCTTTTGCCACCAAACTTGCAGCTTCAACCAACAACCAACTTCATGAGTTTCCAGCAAAATATCATCTCATTCAACAGTTTTTGTGAAAGGGAGTCCAAAAATGGATTTGTGGTTTGTTGCAGCAGCAGCTGCTGCGGGATATTTAGCCAAGTATTGGCAGAATGCTTCCAGGGATCGGGATAGGGATAGGGATAGCTTGTCAAAGTTGTCTTCAAAAGGTTCCAACCTTGAAAAACCTGAGTCTCCTAGCTGCCCCTTTCGCAAATTGGCACGGAGGAAAAATCTAGACAAAGATGTTTTTATGGATAGGAAAAAGGTTTTGGCATCAGATGGTGTTTCAGATGCCGAAGTGGATTCTGCTAGTAAGATTGATAGTGAAAGCATGGAATCTTAGGAAATTATGAAATTGCAATTTACTTTCTATATCCACTTTACCACCCAGATTGTTGCATGATGAAAACCTAGAAGGAAATGAGTGTGGGAATAGATTGAATGGTGATATTGTTGATGATTCTGATATCCCTTCTACATCGGATATGGACTCCTTTCATGGTTCTGCAAGGCACATAGGCTCTCTTAGAAATAAATACTCACTCCTTTCATGATTCTGCAAGGCACGTAAGCTCTCTTAGAAATAAACACTCACATCAGCATTTTGTCAAACCTCTAAATTCCCTTGAAAGTTGCCTTATGGCTCAGCTATACCCTAAACATATGAAAATGGAAGAGTATGTTCCTGGTCCCCTTTCATCACCATCCTTGGCAACTGTTAGGCCATTGTTTGTAACTGATGGAAGCCGAATAATTAGCAGAGCAAGCAGTGAATTTGGTGCTGCAAGGTTTAGGATTGAAAATAGTAAGCTGCAAAAGGAAGCCTATTCAGGAAATAATGAAAATGTAGTGGGAGCTCCTCCGCTACCCCAAATCGGGTCGTTGGATGTTCCTACGAAGATGAAGTTTAAATCGGTAAAGAGCCGTGTTGGAAAATTGAGCAGCTCCGGTAAGTATAGTGATGGATCACTATTTCGCTCTCAAGGTACTTATGTTTTCCTCTTCTTTTTTAANGTTGAACGTTCCTAAGAAGATGAAGTTTAAGTCGGTAGAAGGCCGTGTTGGAAAATCGAGCAGTTCCAGTAAGTATACTGATGGATCACTATTTCGCTCTCAAGGTAATTATGTTTTCCTCTTCTTTTTGGATTTACCTTTTCATTTAATCACCAACATCCTATATGAAAGGAATTTATTCTTCTTTTATCATTTATTGAAAGTTTATTCCCTATAATTGACTTCCCGAGTCCTCGTTGGTTCAAAGTTTTAAACTCCATCTTTATTCTCTTCATTTTTGGTTTCTCTACTGTAAATGTAACATCTTGTATGCTGAGAAAAATCTTGAGATACCTTTTACTACAAAGTGAAGTAGAAAACATGTTTGTTATCTTCAAAATATAGTTGTCTATGCAGTTTTGCTCTATTCAGTTGTCATGTCCAAGAAACTGTAGGGTTAAGATTACCTTAGGATGGTAGCAATTGGAGTATTTATAGGTCATGGCCTTCACCTTGGAGATGGCAGTTTGACACTTTCTAGAACAATAGCCTTTCCAATTTCTGCCTTAAAAAAATTGTTTCGAGAGACTGATCATAATTCATAAATATGGAAAACTCTTTGTTTACCTATAAAAAGAAAAAAGAGAGAAGAAAAAAAAAAAAAAAGGAAGTACATCCTGCTAGGATGTACCTCACAAATTTGGTGTACTTTTAGCCTACTGATTTGTACTAAATTTTCATTGAAAGTAATCTCTTTCGCATGCTTCATCTGCATTTTCGACCTTGCATTGCATGCTGATTAGAGAAAAATGTATTTGCATTCTTATCATGGACATTTAACCAGTAATGTATACATATTTGAAAAATCGTTCAGTAGCAACTACGCAATTGGATGTTTTGGAGACTTCTGCTTCTGCACAGTTTATATCATGTATCTACTACGTCATTCATCTATTCCATGAATGTTTATTCTAATTCTGACAAAATTAATGTGCTCGCAATGTTACACTCTTTAGGTTCACATGATGGAACACTTCTCTTTTGTCTTGGAATTTCCATTGGTGTAATATCCTCTTTTTTAACAAGTAGAAGAGAAGTAGAAAAATTGAAGGAGTTGTTGAGGCAGACAGAGAACTTGGTCCAAGATCTACAAGAGGAACTTGAGATGAAAGATTCATTGACTGTGAAGGAGCTAGCTAATGAGAATTATGAATCACCAGGTACATGTAACAATTCTTTTCATGAGAGCATGCCAAATACTTCTTGCCCAGAACAACATTTGGATATAAAGCATGACGATAAAGAATTGTGTGATAAGAAAGCCGGTGAGGGGACAGAATCTATGAGTAATATTGAAGCGGAGCTTGAAGCTGAGCTCAAGAGGATGGAACTAAATATGAAATCATCTAGCTTGGAGAGAAGATTGAGCGATTGTGTTGAGGTAAGTTTCTCTGTTTTTCTTAGCGTTCATGAGAGATTAATAGATTAGTATCATGTCGACTTGTGTAATGAACTATTTGAGATTTTTCTGGCCTGATGTCAGTATAGTGATTCCGGAGTCCATCGTTTCTAGGCTTAGTGTATGACATTTTAGCCCATACTTAATCAACCATAGGTTGGGGCTCTTCTCTACAATACAGATCATACAAATTATTTAATTTGAATCAAACAGCCGATAACTGAAATCTGTGCTGGGTTGATTCTCTTCTCAGCTACAGAAGTAGACATAAGTTTTGAAGATGTTTGGATCTGAGTAAGTTTGTATGTTGTCTTCTATTTTTGGTCAATTTTGGGAGTATTGAAAATGCCTGCAGATTCAGATGTCATATTGTTTCTTCCTAGAATGCCATTGCTTTAATTGTCTTTACGGTTATATTAAACACCTTCTTCTATATCTTAACTTTCAAATGTCATAAAACAGTAGCAATACATCTCAACAAGAAGGTTGATTTATATGTTGACCATATGTACTGGCTAAACCTGAACCAAAAGAAAATGAGAAATGAATTGAAAAAAAAAAAAAAACCTCTAATTGTCAAACATGAGATTTTTTCTTGGATGAGGCAAATTTCATTGAGCTGTTTATTTTGCAAGGGCTGATAAAGCTGATAATATGTACAGCTTGACCCAGACTTTGAAGCAGATTTTGCTCAAGGTGAATTGAGAGCTGACATGATCAATAAGCAATTTGCTGATCAACCTGAGTCTGATAAAGACGCAAGTGGAACCTCCACAAATCACTCTGCCAATTATGGAGTCTCACCCCGGGAGCTGAGCTTGTGTCTGCATGAAGTAATTCAATCAAGATTGGAAGACCGTGTGAAGGAGCTTGAGGCAGCCCTTGAGAACAGCCACAGGAAGCTTGAACGCTTGGAATCGGAGGAAAAGAATTGTTGGAGGAAGTTCTCTAGCTCTGAACTTAGATATTCTTCCGATGAAGAAAGTCCTATTTTTAATGAAGAACACAATTCCATGGCTGAACCTCTAGTTATGAATTTATCAGGGGAAGCTCTCAATGCATACAATGAGGCTTATGAAGAACTAATGAAGATAAATGAGTCAGAAGAAGAGGATTCACCATCAGGGTTTTACGAAATGAACCGTCAAAATGGTGGGGTAAATGGTTCCTTGCCACATCATACACACAATATAGAGAAAATATCAAAAGAATTCAATTATAGTCAGGTAAAAGCATCAGAAGAGCAGGGCTTGAGCGTTGAAGAATCACTTGATGTTGGTCTAAGTGGTAGTGATGACAGTGATTTTGATGATGAGATGGAGAAGCAACTGATAAAACAGATAGTTGAGAAAACCAGGAAAGGTTCTCCTGCACTGCTGAACGCTCAAAAATGGTTATTTTTTATGGATAAAGATGAGCATTGAATTGAATTGAGACAAGAAATTTTTGTAGTGTATAGACAATCATAATCCAACCAATCAATTGTTGATTCTGACTTGTACTACCAAACCTTAATACAATACCAGTGTTCTTACTGATAACATTTGTCCATCAAACTAGCGGGGATGATTGTTTCCTTTCTAGTTTCGGCGTTTCGGTTTTCAGGTACTGGTACTTGAATTATTTTCTTATTGAACATAATACCAATTGGACCCAGAAAAAAATTTCTTTTACTGAATTTGTCTGTACCCTTTAATCACAAGCAATTCTTTAGGTTTTTTTTTTTTTTTTTTAACCGTTTTTGCTACTGAAGTTTATCTTTAAGAGCCTACAAAAACAAGGATTTAAACTTATCACCATTCAAAATGATCTGCAAATAGTTGGTTATAATTTGGCATATAAACTTGTGTTCTAGAACAGTTATACTGGATAACTGGATCCCTTCAAAATACAAGCAAAGAACAGGCAGAAAAATACAAGCAAAGAACAGGCAGAAACAAAGAAGTGAATCTTCAACTACAATTATTTTCTAAAATACTCTTGTTCATGTTGTTTCTCAAAAAGAACACATAAAACCACTGTTCGCAAAATAAAAGCCAGCACAAATGCAAATGGTTCATACACAAGGGCTAAAAACTAGAAAAAAAACAGTTCATTAATACAGGTGGAAATACATCCAACTGTTTTCTTTAAAGCATACGATTTCATGCCCTTTTGGCAAAGTCATCAGTGTCGTCCTCATCAACGTCCCTGAAATTTCCCTCCAAAGGTCCATCCTGCTGAAAACCTCCAGCACCACTTTCATCACTAGCAAATTGATTACTTCCGAACCCAGCCCCAGTATTTCNAAACGCAAATCAGAGAAAATCAAAACGCAAACAAAAAACCAATTGAAGAGCAAAATTTCTTCAGTTTCGATTGAACTGAGTTCTCGCTTAGGTATTACTTGGGGTGAAGAGGCGATAACACTCTGATTTGTTGTTGCTTTGATTCCGGGATTGGAAGAAGAAAGATTTGAGTTTTTGGTTAAAAAGTCCTCCACTTTCCACTGTAAAGATATGTGATTCGTTTCATCCAAACTTAATAAATGCATTCCTTATTGTTTATTGTATGGTTATTGAGATTTTTGTTGCATTCTAAGGTTAGTTGTGGTTGATATTCGTGGATTTTATTTGAAAACTTTGTTTGATCATATGATAAAATATGGGAAAAAAAATCTACAGAAACTGGGGATAGTGAATCCAATCTATGGCCGCTACAGTGTTATTTGCTAGCGTTTCGGAGATGCCAGTCTTGTTAGCTTGGTCCGACTAGACTCTAGCGATGTTGGGAATTTGAATATTTGTTAATTATCAAATTGATTAATAATTTAATTTATTAAATAAATAATAAATAACAAAAAAAATTGGATTAAATTAAGTAATTAAAAATAATATTGACATAATTATTCACATTAAAATTTCAATCAATTAATATACCTAGAATTAAGAAAATATATATATACTTATTTAATACATACACTATTATTAACATTTTTTTTTTAAGGTATCTGAGATATCTAGGTCTACATTGGAACCTTCTAATCAGTAATCCTCAAGGGCACGGAACACCCTACAAGTCCAATGGACTAAGGTAATTCTACAAATATGGTAGATACCTCTCTTGCGACTCGAACATAAGAAGTCCTGAGTATACCTAACCTCAATGACTAAAGAGTTTGTCATCTGACCACAAGGGGAGAGGTAATTAACATGTTATGTATGACGAATAAACCCTATTTAATTAATTTGATAAAATTTGTTCTATAAAATAATTTACTTGAGAAAATGTTAACAAATTACTTAGATTATTGTCACAAGCATTTGTTAAAGAAACTAGATAAGTTTAATCATAAATAATTATGATTTTCTCACACTTGTTCATAATTCAATTTTGATTTTATTATTAATTTAATGTATTTTTTTTTTTTCATTGAGTAAAGCAAAAATGTCTCTTACTTTGAAAAATTAAGAAGTACGTGTTTCAAGAAATTGTTAGATGTGAATATGAAGTTTCAAGGGACACTATTATTGAGAGAGTACACGTTCCTCATAGTTTGCCAATGGAGATTTAGTTTGAGGTTGATGGTAAGAGACTTAGATTTGGACATTACATTTTTGAACTATTCCAGCAGAAAAATCAAATGACTATACAAAGGAGCACGAGGTTGTGGAGAAAACCAAGTCAAGGAAAGAGATTATAAGGTGGAAAAGGGTAGGGACACCGGATACATAGCCTAAGAGATTATAAGGTGAACTTCAACTGCATACTTCAAAATAATTCCTTCCCTCCATCCATCCGAATATCCGATAAATTCTCAAGTTAGTGTTGGGAACAGTTTAATTATACCCACAACATAAGAATATAAAATCGGCTAAGCAAAGTACTCACCTTCAGCAACATAACCATATTTACTGAATGCTTCTCTTAGACTTTGGTGATCAGCGCTATATGAAAGTCCTGCAACGAAAAACCACCAAAAGAAGAAAAGAACCACCGTATAACGGCTCAAAATAGCTGGACACACATCCAATGAAAAGTTTTGAAGATGAAATGCATCGTATTGCTTGGTAAATGGAGGGTTTTGATGCAGATATTTCACTGGCAATCTGCCTGCCAGCGGTCTGCCTAAGTATACTCCCAACCTTGCCGAAGAACGCCATTATAATAACCTAAAAAAACATAGAAACATGAAACTTCAATCAAACAACTGTGTAGAACAAACAAAAAAACAAAACAAATCTAAGAATGTCGATGATCAGTTGCATGCTTATCACCATATCAGTAAAAACCATAAAAAAATCAGCTTTCATAAAATCCAAAACATTCAATCATCCTGAGCCAAATATACTTTCATTACAATTCGTAAAGCAAGAAGTCCATAAACATAAAGCTTCACATGTTTAATCCCATATTCCCAATACAACTAACGATATTCACAAGCAAAGCAAGTTTTAATGGCGTTGAAAGGTGAGGAAGGAGAAGTATTACTCACTTGAAGCTTGGCTGCTTGCTTGACGATGAAGGAACAACTCTTTTGGGTGCGATGCGAACAACCCTAAAATGGATAATAATAAAGCCTCTTTAGTTATTCTAATTCTACTAAGCAATATATCCCTATTCTTTGAAAAATAACCAAAAAAGTCCCCTATAAATTATTAAGTAAATACAGTAGTAAAGTAAAATTATAAACTCCTTAATTTTGTAATTATAAGTTGATTTGTTCATAAGTTGAAATTAATAACATTAAAAAAATAAGATACAATTCTAAATTATATATACAAGTGACAGTACTTTTGTATTTATGCATCATTCACTATCATTTTATGTGCATTTATTAAAACATATAAAATTGTGTTTGTCATTACTTAATATTGTTAAATATGTTTATCATATAATATTGTAGATTTTTATTTAGAAAAAGTGAATTTTATAATTGCTCAGGTATGGAGAACACAATAAATGGTTAGAACTTATAATTTTGATGCTTCCTATAAGAGATATATATAGAAACTAATCTCCAAATAGGCAAGCAAACAACCTTTTTTTACTTCAAAAGTGTGCCAAAAGCATCATAGAGTACAATAATGTCCTTTTTTCTATTTGGTTTGAGTCTGCAAACTCCGTTAGGGCGCTTGTGCCCATCTCTCTCCTTGGTTTGGAACTTGCGTGCTTCCTTTTGGGCGTTTGTTCCTATCCTTTTGTAAAAAATGATGGGCATATCTATTCTGGTCTTCTTTAAACCTCTTTTGGAGATATGCCCCCTAGTTTGTATATAGTTTCTCTTTCATTTCTAGATAGACCTCTTTCGTTACGCTTCTATTAAATTATAACCTCCTCGTAACAAATTAGTTTAATCCCTGATAACTATAGAGAGGTAATAAAGATGATGTCATCGAGAAGAAGGAAAGTAAGTGAAGAGTGATTAAAAATTTTATTTCCTTCAAACTCTCTTTGCTAGGATTTTGACAATTCAGGTTCATTTAATATTATGTTACTGCACGATTTAAATCACATTAAAAAATTAAAGAATAAAGCTGAAAAATTGAAAAGATATGTCCTTAAATTAAACAAGCACATATGGTCCGTTTGCCAGACTGGATTACACTGAATTGCATTGACCAAATCGGTGCTACAGTAACATTACAGTGTTTTTTAAATTTTAATGCCATGTGTGGAGCAGTTTTGAATTGCTTGAAGTTTGGATTAACTTTTTCTAGTCCAGTTTTGCAATTTTATATGTATTTTGATACATTAATATAGTTAACTAATTTATTTTAATTAATATTATATACTATAAATATATAATAATGATTTTTATTAGTAATTTAATCAAAAAATCATTATAAATAAAATTTATAATTGAATTAAAATTAATAGCTATTATTTAATTAATTTTTTCAAGTTAAATAAAAAAATTGATTTTTTTAATAATAATTTTTTTCCGATACAATACCAAACACAGTATAATTTTATAATTAATACTATCTTATTCAATTGGATTCATATTATCAATTTCAAATTCAATTAAATACAATCAAATAGGGCGTGCCCAAAGCACCCATACACTATAGATCGTACTAATAATAAATTAGTAATAACAGTAATACTACACTTATAAAGAAATTTTATAAAAATTTTCATACAAAGTGATGTAGTAAAAAATGAATAGAAGAGTGAATCTAATGAGTTTGATTTTTTGTTTTACTCTTTTATTTATTCTTTATCACCTCACTTTGTATAAAAATCTTTGTAAAATTTATTTTATTTGTAAGTATAATATTATTGATTGTAATAGATACCCACATTATTTTAAGCCGCGGTTGTAGCTCAAGACAGACATGACAGTTTGAATCGTCGCGAGCACCAAGAGGAAGGAGGCGGCGAAGAGTTTGATGGCTGACCATGGAGTTTTGAAATAGTTGCGCATCAAACTTGCCCAGTAGCTATTGTAATAGGCCTCCACATTCTGAATCTGATTAGAGAGATAACTTTGTCTGATATACACCGTATTTTCTCCCAGATTGTCGAAGAAATCTGCAACGTATTTGTCATTGTGTGAAAACTTTGAGATGATTCCATCCGAAGAAAGGGATGAGACGTCTCTTGGTTGGGAGATGAGACAAGATAAGAAAGAGACATAGTCTGAGATGTAGTTGATGCGGTAATCTCGAGACTGTTCCAAGGCCATACAATTTGTCAGCACAGTGCTCATCATGTCGTTCAGTGTGATGGATGGAATTAGGAGAGCCCGGTTCTTGAATTTTATATCCAGAAAGCTTTCAGCTTTTCTTTGCTTGAACTTGATTCCCGATAGCTTTAGTTCCGTTACGCATTGCATGGAATGTGTAGATGCATATGTTTTATCACATTCATCGCCATTGTTGCCTGAGACCTGTTGAACTAGACTAAAGTAAAATATCTCCAGCAAATGACTGCATCTCTGAAATTCAGGTAAGAAGGTCAGTGTCGGTCCTGTCCAGGAAAGATTCAAGAATTCTACGGCAAGCTTCATAAATCTTTCTTTAGATGGACCTGATTTGTCAAACAACGACTGGAGAACCAACAAAGGAAGTTGGTTCTCAATTTTAAGAACAACCCTGGCGAGAACAGAAATCAAATTTGGCTGAGCAAGAATGGGATCATCTATGACCTCGTAAATTTCGCCTCGGTTGTGGTAGCACAGGAGCTTAATGAGAAAGCAGCCATCAAGCAACATCATCTGAATGAAGTCTTCGTTCGACATGGGCAAAACGAGGCTTTTTTCGGGGTAAAAATCTCTAGTTTGAGCTTCCAAATTCTCCATTTTTAGAAGAAGATGCCGCAGGTACTCGTCGACCGGCGGTTTCCGGCGAAGATATTTATCAAGAAAGAACCATTTGAACTCTTCGAACTGATGCAGTTTTGTTCGGTGGCGATGTAAAGGACCGATTGATACAATCTCAGGTTCCACACTCTTGACACTGATACCCACGACACTCCCAGAAAGCCACGTGACGGGGACGGATTGGCTTAAATTTCTTCTTTCTTCGTTACTTCTACGCAGACGACTCTGCATACGATGGAGTAAATTTGGCGAAACTGAATTTCGGAATTCATCATCCTTTTCTTGCGGTTCGGTTGGTGTTTCTGAATAGAACTCAAGTTTCTCTTTGCCCCTGTCCCCACGGCTTGAACTTGCTTCATTCATGGGCGATCGCCTCCTGCTTCCTGTCTGTTCACCGTCGACCACAATAGATGAGAGTTCCATTAACGCCTTCGTCTTTGTGCTTGCTTACACAGAACAGCAAGATGCAAGAGGTGACGAGCCTGTCTCAGCACTTAGACAAGATGGTAACAACAACTTGGCAGGAGTCGAAGAGGAGGATGACCCCGTCGAGTATGTCCTCTAGCTCTAAGGAAGGCCTTGTTCCCTTTACTTAAAAAGGTAAAGAGATCGATTTGAAACACGTAGGTGTACAAGGTGAAGCGCGGCGGCGACCGCGTACGAGGACACGTAGTCCCAAGAAGCTTTATATTATAACTTAGCAAATTAGTGGGATATTTATTTTCATCCTTCTTTGAGATTTAAGGTCTGAAATGATTATAATTTTAATAAACTCTTTTATTTCTCCTAAACAAAAGCATAAATCTCTCAAAAAATAAAAACTTATATAAAACTTAAACCATCTCAGCCTAATTTTTTTTCATTGATTTACACCATGTTCAATTCTATCTCTCCATTTAGATCAAACTAAGTTACATTTGACTATGTTTTGTTGTTAGATATGATTTTAAATTATGTTCTTGTAATTTTTAAAAATTACTGTTTAGACAAGTACAATGAATGTGTTTTTAAATTTACATTTTCTAATATTAATTAGTATGCTAAACACATTTAGATTCCCTATATATCAATACTTTTTCAATATTGTTAAAAAAAAATACAAAACAACTTCATAAATAAAAACACCTAATAAGTGTTATCTACCAATCCATTAAGGACAAAAATGAAATATATCAAACTTTGAAGTATGCTGTTTCTTAGAAATTTCAAAGCAGGTTGTTTGTCTCCTTCCTAGCAAAAGTAGGGTTGAATGGAAATAAACTTGCTTTAGATAGAAGAGTAGTAGGTAGGGAAGAAGAAGGATAGCGAAAACTGCGACCTAAAAGTGATCAAGAGGGATGATGGAGACAAAAGATTAGTGGTTATGATTATTTAATATATTGAATCACATCAGACAAAAGAAATATTGCGAAGGAAATATGTGGGTATGTTAATATGTTTGGTCGGAATGGATAAATTTGTGACTATGTTATTTAAATTATTTAATTGTTCTTTAATTAAATATTATTATTATATTATTTTTTAATATTAATTATTATAATCTTTCTGTATTTAAAAACTTAGCAAAAATAACCCCATAATAAAAGTTTGAAAAATCAACAAAACATCCCTATCAATCCAATCACTGTCGATCGGCGGCAACCACACGGAAGGTAGAAAATGGCCTCCATGCACCGTATGGCCATTTTCGGCCAGATATCTAACTAGAAATGACCATATCGACGCACAATAGCCATTTTCAGCCTTTCGTGTCCCGTTTCGACGACCGCGGCAGCTAGCTGCAATGGTGGTTGCCAGAGGCAAGTGGGTGGGGGTGGTAGCTTGGGTGGACTGCAATTTGTTTTGAATTCAAAGGTAATTTTTTATAAAAAGTTAATTAATTGGGGTGAAATAGTAAAAGTCATATTCATGTAAATAAATTTAAAAGTAAGGACATTATTGTCCTAAAATTTTATTAATAATGGATAAAATTGTAACAAAAAAAGATAATCTTGATAATCTTAGAATACCTAAGAAAATAAAGGTAATAAGATTATCTCAAATATTACCAATAATAAGCACTATTGGTATTTGAAAATTATCGATATCTTATATTACTTGACAACTAAATATGATAATTAAATAATATAAGATAACTTAACTCGATAATCTCACATAACCCGACCAACGCCCCTTTAAGTGTTATCTACCAATCCATTAAGGACAAAAATGAAATATATCAAACTTTGAAGTATGCAGTTTTTTTGGAAATTTCACAGCAGGTTGTTTGTCTCCTTCCTGGCAAAAGTAGGGTTGAATGGAAGAAAACTTGTTTCGATAGAAGAGTGGTAGGTAGGGAAGAAGAAGGATAGTGGAAACTGCGAAGTAACAGTGATGAAGAGGAATGATGGAGACAAAAGATTAGTAATTATGATTATTTAATATATTGAATCACATCAGACAAAAGAAATATTACGAACGAAGTTAGAACAAGTGTAGTAGGTTTCATCTCAGGGGAAATGAACATTGACCAGTCGTCGTGATATTTGGTAGAGTTCATAATGTTACGAAAGAATCTTGTATAAATCTCTTCCTCGAATCCCAATTCTGTACAGGCATTGCTCGGATGTTTCATAAACATATTTTTTGTGAATCTAAGGGGCCTCTTTTCATAACGCGGCTCCGCGTATGCTTGTAATCGTTATCAATGGAGCTTTCCTCGGTCTTTCATACTCGCTTTATCTTATTTTATCGCAAGTCCATCTAAATTTTCAAGTAGGTCTGAGTTACCGACATGTTCCCACCCAAAACATGGCCCATAGACAAAGTTATACTCGCCCATTTTACAAATGACTATCCGGAGCAGAAATTATGTTAACATTTTTTCTTTTTGTTAAAAACATATATTTTCATTGTGAAGACAAAAATACTATTGATTATTTGAGTGAAATTTATTATTATTATATGTGAGTGAATACATAGTACCCCTATTTAATAATAATAAATACCCCCAACTTTACAAATAATTGAATCACTAATCAGTCCCAATTTTTTTTAACATGAGTAACCGTCAGATTATGAAATTTATGAGCTGATATTTGTATTCCATTTACTTGTCAATTAAACGCAATAACATCAAGATTGCAAAATCACAATGCATTTTCGTCACCCTAAGCCTAAAAAAAATTGGAAATGTTTTGATCAGACCTCTTCAACCAGCTAATTACATGCAATAATGACAAGAAAAGGCTAGATGTTTCTAAAAGAGAGAACAGAAAGTTTGGGTAAATAACTTCTGTTGTAAACATAACAATCTGTTTCAATATTATCAAAACAAATCCTTTTTTTATTTTGTACAGAGCATGTTGTACCAACAAGACTACAGCTAGGTTTGTAGCTTCTTCATAAATGTATATTCTTCAAGTCAAAACAATGTTCACAACCTCACAACACAGTGGATTGCTCCATAATGATTCAATGCCTTCTTCAAGTTATAGGGCATGCTATCACAAGCTTCAATTCAAGAGGTATTTAAATCACAGTCTAGTGTTCATGTCAATTCATTATTTACTTCCTTAACATTATTCTTAATCCTATTAATAGGTAAGCAAATCAGTAATGCCAAGTGTTTTTTTTTTTTTTTTTTTTTTTTTTTTTCTGTTCAGCTTGATTGGTTACTTTCCATAGGAGTTGATGATAGGTTTGACGGGCAGACACTTGGTTAGAGTTTCCTCTCCTTCCCATTTTGGTTTGTCTGAACAACGTCTTGCAAAGTCTCTGACCCTCATAGCTCACTGCAGCTGGAAAGCAGTCAGCTAGCCTAAAATGCCTTCTTCATCTTTCCTTCCTCTTCCTCTTCCTCTTCTTTTTAATCTTCAGACTTTTAATTTGTAACTTTCCATCGATATTCACGTGATGGGTCTAACCCGTCATCAATTATTGACAGTAAAGTTAACATCGATTGATTGATGTTCACCGTAGTTCTGATTTCTTCAACCATCTCTCATCTTCAGTTTTCTTCTCTCTCCTCTCTCAATTTTTAGAAACCTCTCATATACCCACCAAAAATACTTTGCGGTGTATCTGTTTTAGTATTTTAAATATATTTTAGGTAGTATTTTAAAAAAAGTAATACTCTCAACCAATCGCTTTTGAATATATTATAAGCTACAACATTTTGTTATAAAAAAATTAGAAAATGTAGCTGGTAATATTACTGAAATTATGACAGTAGAATTTTAAACATGTTTCCGTTAGTCTATATTTGATGATTATTTGATTTAGATGGAATTGTTTTAATTGTTTATTCGACGTAAACTTATATATATATATCATTTCAAGGATTAAATTTATAAAGTTTACGTCCACATAAATGCCATTGGTGATTGCACTTCTTCTTTACAGATTCTGTTTCCAGCAGTAGTAAGAAAAGTCGAAATGGTACGACTGTGGGAATTGTTTTAGGTGGTTTTGTATGTTTTATATTTCTTTTGGCTGCTGTTTATATCATTCGAGTGAGGAGAGGACATTCCAAGGAAAATATAGGTAAATGAAAAAATTGTCTTTGTATTTATGAAGGATAAAGGCTCAAGATTAATGTTACATGGAAACCCTTTTTTTTTTTTTTTTTTTTTTTAAATCTATATTTCATGCTCAGATACATTATTTGTATTTATTTTCAGCTACTGATGAAAGTGACAATTTTGTATCATGATATTGCAGAGCTCATGGACTAGACGTGCTAAACCATATACTTTCAGTTTCCCGTGAATTAAGGGCCACCACAGAAGAATTTAACCCTACCAATAAGCTTGGAGAGGAGGAGTTTTGACCGTTTTATAAGGTAATTCATTATCCTAATTCAGATACACTATGGAAATTGTTTTCTCAAAGCTTTTGGTGGGAAAACGTAGTTACGCCAAACCTTGGGTGTGGAAATTATCATTCCCCGTCAAATGGTAGAACGTGGCTCGGCGTGAGTATACAAGATTGGAACCACTGAGAGCCACTGACACTGACGGCCATGGCCATCGGATGCCGCATTCAGTGCTTCATGGATGACGGCACCTAGAGGTGGAACAAATAGGCCGGTTAGGCGGGTCACCCTAACCCAGCCCGTAATGAAGGTTTAAACCGGCCCGCTATTTTTACCAACCCGCCAGCAACCCCCAGGGCGGGCCGGTTGCAAAATGGCAACCCGGCGGCCGGGTTGCTATTTTGTCCTCTCTGCAGAGGCCCCACCACCCATGCAGGTTGCATGCGAGTTGGCCCAGCCAGGGTTGGCCGAAAAATAATTAAAAAAATTGTAAAATTAATTTTTTTTTAAATTACCTTTTACCCTTGAATATAGCCGTTTTATAGCGTTGGAGGGCCTTTTTCGTCATTTCTTTCCCATTTTTTTTTTTATAATTGGCCCTAAACTCTCATATTTTTCTCACAACTCAATTCTCTCATTCTTCATATTCTCTAATCTCTTCTCTCAATTATTCATTTATTCTCTTAATCTTTTTGTTATCATTTGCTCTTATTTTAATTTTTATTAGTTTTTGCAATTTTCAATTCACATTTCCAATTTTCCAAATTCCAATTCTCTTTCTTTAATTTTTATTTCTTCTACATCAATTGTTTTTTCAACTACAATGGATAGAATTTCTCTCCCATCAATTTCATGATGAAGAAACTACTATCCTAGTCCTAGTCCGCTGATTTTTATAATGCAGAGATTAAATAGTCCCGCTGTCCCAATCCCAGCTCAGAATCCGATACCCCTCAAAATTGCGTCGATTCCAACAGCTCCGTGGTTCTAGAGAGTCGTCCTCTAATCGTCGTCCTCTTCCAACTCCATCTCAAGTTGAGACGGGTTCATCACCTGCCCGAAACGAAGACAGGCACACATCGACGTTGGGCGCATTTCGACAAGTTTTACGAGACAGAAAATGCGTTCAAGTCAAGAGCAAGATGAAATGTTGTGAAATGTTTATAAAGCTGATTCAGGTAATGGTACTAGTACTTTAAAAAGGCATGCTAATAAACATATATCAACATGGAAATAGAGAAAGCAATCAAACCAAATAACTAATATGGTACTACTTGGCTTTATAATTCTATGTATATAGGGAACAGTTAGTTTTATATATTGCTGCAGCTGATCAACCTATTAATATGCAGAATAAATATTTTGAAAGATTTGTTCAAATTCATTTTTTCCAGGATTTAAAATTTATTCTAACTGCAACTAGAAATGATTTAATAAAATTGTTAGAAAAATGAAATTAGAATTAAAAAATAAATTTCATACTTCCATATTAGGGGCTCTAACTGCCGATATTTGAGTGGTAAGCTAAACAAGATTATATTTGTGTGACTAGTCATTATTTTGATAATGAATTAATTAAAATTAAATAATAATTTTATTAGATTTAGATTAATGGATGTGGATCATAGTGGTTTAAACATAATAAAATTGTTGAAGTTTTAGAAGATTATGATATTATTGATAAGTGATAGTTTAACTTTATAATCAAGTTTCAATAGTAAAGCTATAGATTTTTTTCAATAATTATCCTTTATATAACAATTTGAAGTTTTTTCACCAACGTTTGCATGTCATTTTATTAATTTAATTGTAAAAGTGGTATGAAAACAATTAAACAAAATATTGATAGAATTAGGTCTTTAGCTTGGATTACTGTAGTAATAAAAGAAATGCTGAATTTCAAGAAGCTTGTAATAAATCAATTGTCTCCTAGAACTTTTGCATTAATATGCCTGTTAGATAGAATATTACTTATTTAATGCTTGATTCATGTTTCCCTTATGCTAATTAATTAGTTATTTGTAGCAAATAATAGAGTCCTCATTATTTGTAGAAAATGATTGGAAGATAGCTAAGTATTTCATTCTTTTCTCAAACTTTTTACCAATCCACTTTCAACTTTCGTGTGTATTATCCTACAAGTCCTTTGGTAATACATACAATTATAAATTCTTAGTTTTACAAAACAAAGACAATGAATTTACAATGCACCAATAAGCAATGGAAATTTTTTTTTTATAGGGAACCCATTCCTTTTCTTTATGGTTTAGGTGCTATATTTGATCCTAGAATTAATATGACGTTTAGAAAATGGTTTGACAATTAAGTGAAATTTTAAAACCGAATCATTGTCAATCAATAGGAAGTAAAAAATAGTCTTTTTTGAAGTATATTTCCAATATGAAAAAGGTATGGAACCCGCAGTGCAAAGAGGCGAAATATCCAGAGAAGTTGTATCAGAAAGAAACAACAAATGAACTTATACTCTTGGAATGCATGAATAGGCCGAAGAGACCGAATCCGAAGCACACCTCCTCTTCAAAGCACCACCACCACCACCACAACAACTAATATACTGTCCTCCATTGAGTACGTATGAGTAATGAACTTCAACAATATTTGGCAACCCCCGAAATGTTTCCAGCAGGTCATTTTGATATCTTTAGAGTATTGGAGAGCCAAAAAATGTATTTTTCCGGTATTATCAAGACTTGCCTTGGATGTTTTCGATGATCCTGTCTAAACCGTCTCATCCGAACAAACATTTAGTGCAAGTGGAAGGATTTTAAATGAAAGGAGGACTAAACTTGCTCCAAAAATGATTGAAGTCCTCACATGTCTTCAAGATTGGGAACGATCGCGCTATCAAGATCAATACGAGGTTATCGACAATACTTTAGTAAAATCATTTCAATTTTGTAATATAAATGATACAGATGAGGGAGGTCCTAGTGAACCGCCCCCAAATTAGTTATTTTGTAAAATGTAATTTGTAAATTAATTGTCAATTATTACAATATTTTTTCTTTACCAAGTTTTTCTTCCATTGGGTTTTTCTTGGTGAGGTTTTTAACGAGGCAATAATTATTGTAATTTCTTATTTTATTTTTTGATAAATGAATAAGTCTAATTTTTCTTGTATTACAATTTTATTGTATTAAAATTGAATTAATATTTGAAATGTTAACCAAAAAAAAAAAAAATTTGAATTGAATTGAATTATTGATATTTGAAAAGTTAACAAAAAACAATTATATTTATAATTATTTATTTGAAAAGTTAAATTAAAAAAACAAAACAAGTGAGAAAATCGGGCTAACCCGGCCCGGATTGCCGCCTAACCCGGCCTGGACCGCCGCCTAACCCGGCAGGTTAGGGTTGGCGGGCCGGGTTGGGCCAGCCATTTTCTCCATAATGGCGGGCCTAACCCGGCCTGCCTTTGTTGGCAGGCGGGTTAGGCCCGGCCCGCCAAACTTCGTAACCCGCCGCGGGCCGGGCCGGGCCGGACGGGTTACTTTTCCACCTTTAAGTCGCCACCAGCTGGTGTGAGGGATGAGAGTTTGACACTACTGGCATCCTCATTATATAAAATTGTTGAAAAAGACATACGATGTAATGGGTTTCAACGTCTCACATTTAGGGGTGAGCGGTTCTTGGTACCCTCCACTTTCTGGGGGAACTAAAACCGGAACAACACAGTGCAGGTTCCTAGAAAAAGGAATCGGAACCGGAACCGCACAATGCAGGTTCTTCAATTTAAGGAACCAGAACCTAAAATGCAGGTTCCGGTTCCTTTCCGGGGTACCCTATAAAAAATTAATTACCCTCCTAGTGGTTTAAAAAATGACAAAAATACCTTAAAAGTTTATAAATACACCCCTAACAAATAAACTATTTGGGTTTAGGGTTTAATTATAATGTAATATTATAATTAATTAAATTGTTAATCATTTAATTAAGTATTGTAATATTGTTTATAATAGAATGTTATAATTAATTAAGTAATCATACCATAAATTTATAATGTAATGTTATAATTAATAAAATTCTAATCATTTAATTAAGTATTGTGTAAATTANAGCAACAGTGAAGAAGAGGAAGGGAGATGAAGAAGAAAAAAGTCTGAGGGCAGTTTGGTAAAAACATCATCTGCTCATGTGTCTAGACCCATCCGTCACTAACGACGTCCATTTAAGGGTGGGAATCTAAAGTTTATGAAACCAAGGGTACCAACCTTGGATTTCGCTAAACCTTGGGTGGTAACATGTCGTCTGTATGGGCTAAAAATCATCTTGGGCCTTGTTAGGCCCAAGCAAATGATTTCTAGTGTGTAGGCCCGAGGCCGTGGCCCAATTCTGTTTGGGCCCTTGTTAAGGCTCATGTCATGGGCCAGATCCGTCGCCTAAGCCCAACTTCTTTCCATATTGGGCATCACTATTAGCCCACTTAGGGCTAGACCCATTGGTCCATGATAACTTCTGAGGGTTCAAAGTCCCATGAAAAGCCCTAATATACTACTTCCTATTTGGGTTCTATCCTAATTCACTCGAGATCCTATATCTTACACGAGTTTGGGCTTTTAATCCTACTAAGGCTAGTAAATCAAAGTTTTTCGTATTTACTAATATTTTCCCATTAAGGATTCAAAGTCCTATTAGGATTTGAAGATCCTATGACCACTATATAAAGAGAGGTCCTCCCTCTTATTAGGCATTCAATCTCAATACCACCTACTTGCTCCTAAGAGTTATACACCTACGCCGTAGTTCTAGTCTTCGACTAACCTTTCGGCAACCCTTCCTTCCCTTAACCCTCGCTAAATAGCCTTATTCAACCTTATTGACTTAAGCGTCAGAGTGCCTATGACAGACACCACCCTGGTGTTTCTCATGAGCTTCACGCCTGTTTGTTTGTGTGTGCAAACATAACGGATTGTCAGTGGCCTTAACCTCACAGGATTAGGCCTTCCTTCTGTAACCATAGATTTTAGCATCTATAGGTTGGCACCCACCATGAGGCCTTTGGCAATCAACACCGGTTCAAAATCCTGCTCTACACAGAATTGCGTCATGGCTGAAACCACAAACGCTGCTTCAGCAGACCTTGCAGCTAAGGTCAAGGCGCTCTTAGCATTAATGCAGCAACACGCCAACAAGGTCATGGCACTGGAAGCCGAGAACATCGACATCAGAGCTAAAAACACCAACATCCGGGCCGAGAATCAGAACTTACAGGAAAAGTTAACTCAATTTTACTCTCTTGACTTCCCATTCAACTAGATACTAGAGAACTGCTTTTGCATCTCGGTGAATGCCATGCAACCACTCATGACCCCAGACCCTAGATCCTCGACCTCAGACTTTCAATCTTCCCAGCTCTACTCATCCATAACGGATGGCCCAATACCCGCCATTATAGACACAGCTGACCCAGCCATGCAAACACGACCCTTGTTAGCCGACCCTTCAATCACCCATGACCAACTCACTTAAGCCATCCCAACCAGCAGCAGCATAATATCACCACCATCAACCATCCCATTAGTATGAGTGATCCACCCTACATCCAAGACCCATTCGACTTGGCTCTCTCTCATGGGTCGAGCAGTCACCCGTACCAAGCACCGCTCAACTAGACTCACCCTCATGGGTCGAGTGGCCACCAAATCACACCCCTAACCATCCATGTTGGCAGAAGCACCTAAACTGTTATGCTTGGGATGACTCATCCTGAAAGGATGAAATGTGCCCCTAACACCCAACAACCAACCACCAAGCTATACCCAATGACTCGGCTCACCCTACTAGATCGAGTAGGAAAAACACCTATAACCAAGCCGTCAATCTAGACCTACTATCCACTGCCACTCCCCTTGAACAAATACTAGCAAAAAAATTGGCTGACATAGAAGCCATGATGAGGTACATACCTGGAGTCCCTACTTTGGCCAAGAAAAACCTTTCCTATAGCTATGCCGACTTACCCTTCATTGACTCCATAGCCTTAGCTGAGATGCCTCACAAGTTCTCCATCCCAAACATGAGGCCTTATGACGGTACAACTGACTCGGATGATTACATTGCCTCTTTAGAATCTCAAGGAAGCATGCATGTGTAAAAGCTTTCGTTCTAGCCTCTTAGGATGACTCTGTAATGGTATACAAACCTCCCCAACAATTGCATAGGTTCATTCACCCAGCTCACCAACACCTTCGTTGAGTAGTTCACAAGCAACAAGAAACTTGAGAAGCTATCGGTTGACTTGTATAGGGTGTACCAGAAGAGAGGAGAGTTGTTGCGAGAATATGTTAATCGGTTCAACAAGGAGAAGATATCTATCCCATCTTGCAACCCTGAAATAGCAGTGGACACTTTTAGGAAGGGGCTTCAATAATGATGGGGAACTTTACAAAGATCTCACAAAACTCAGCTGCAATACCATGGAGGATGCTCTAGCTCGAGTGATTATCTAAATTAGGTGGAAGAAAGACGAGATGAACCGTAAGAGGTACACACCCTATGATGACCATCGACAGAATTGAAGTGATAAACGTCCTGAACCTCGGTAGTATGAAATGAACCATCCACCTCTACCACGCGACTCTAATAAAAACAACCAGAGATTGTATGACTGCCCACCAACCCGACTTGCATACCGCCCCTCTAGTTCTACTCCATTTGTTGTCCCAGAGTACAACCTAAATATTGAACCAACCCAAGTGGTAGTAGTAACGAAGAGGATGGGTCCAACAGTCAAATGGTCGGCCAAGCTAAATCCCAACTTCAAAAGGGACACATCCAAGTGGTACGAGTTCCACCATGACCATGGACACAACACAATTGACTACATCGCTATGAGATTAGAGGTTGCAACTTTACAAAAGAGGGGAAACCTTTGGGACCTGACAGACAAAGGTAAGAGCACCATGAACAACATGGATAACAAAAACCGATCCTCCCCTCCCCTAGATCCAAATCCAGAAGGCTTTTGCCACATGATATCTAGCGGGTCAAAAGTCAGAGGAGTAAGTTACTCCTCGGCTAAGAGGCATGCCCGAGCCAGCTGTCACCCCGAAGCCCATTCTTCCTATCCACCCACATAAAAACCAACTAAATAGATCATCCAGTTTGATATCTTACGCGAATTAGGACTCTCAATCCTACTAAGGCTAGTAAATCAAAGTCTTTCCGATTTACTAATATTTTGCCATTAAGGATTCAAATTCCTATTAGGATTTGAAGATCCTATGACCACTATATAAAAGAAGTCCTTCCTCTCATTAGGTGTTCAATCTCAATACCACCTATTTGCTCCTAAGCTCTTGCTCCTAAGCTCTTGCTCCTAAGAGTTATACACCTACGCCATAGTTCTAGTGTCCAACTAAACTTTCGACAACCTTTCCTTCCCTTAACCCTTACTAAATAACCTTATTCAGTCTTACTGACTTGATCGTGAGCTTCACGCTTGTTTCTTTTTGTGTGCAAGTACAATGGATTGTCATTGGCCTCAACCTCACAGGATCAGACATTCCTTTCGTAACCATAGATTTTAGCATCTACCTCGTCTACTTGAAAATTTAATTTCAAGAGCCTATCTTATGACCTATAAGCAATAAAAGGTCAACAGAAATCACATGGGACAAACTAATAAAATTGCCTGAAACAAGGAAGCCCTAAAGGCTGAAACAAGGCAAAGTGCATTTATAAATGGAGCTTTCACACCTCAAAACAATTGTGTTTGTTTTTAAGAAATGGACTCAAATTACAATTACAAGTTTCTGAATTTGTATTCTCACTCATGTGTGCCCATTGAAATTATGTTTGTGTTTCTGAATTTCTTCCTTTTCTTGTGGCCATCAATTAAGATAAGCATGTCAGAGTGAAAATATAGCAACAGTATAGGATTGTTTATATTAATGAGCTAATTTTATCGAACTAATTAATACAATTTATTATTTATTATTCGAACTGAGTATTGTTATACATTTCATTTTTCTATCTTAAATTTTGTATTTCAGATGATGCATGTGCTTAATTTTTTTAAAAGATTATTCATTCATGCAAGATAAAATTCAATTATATTGCAATGCTATAATCCATTGCATTATTGAAAGAGATTGACCTCCATGCTTTTTTCGTATACAAAATCTTTTTTTCTGTTGGGTCTCTTTTCTCCTCGATCGACAGAGATAAAACGTAAAGACCGATGCGAACAATTATGAAAGAGATAGCTCATTGTGTCCAGATCACTAACACATACTAATATGCTATTAATAAAATTGGAAAATATTAATTTAATAATATTTTTTTTTTTTTTTTTTTTTTTATGTCGATTTGATTAATTATTATTGGATTATATTTCTTTATAAAAGATACAGACGTATCTACATGAGAATTTTCGATAAAATGTAATATGATAATTTAAAGTTGGATCGAAACTGGCAAGTGCTATGACCACTGACAGCACTTAAAGTTTGATTTATAAGCAAATAATTAATCAACAACTGGATAAGGTTGTGAATGAATTATTATGTAGTTTTATTTTATTTTATTCTATTTTGTAGTTTTAAACCAGTTATTATTGAGCTGATTCCAGGAGCAAGAGAAGTACAAATTAATCGACTCAAAAAAATGCTATGCCCCAGCTACAAGATGAGGTTGAGCAATTGCAGGGATTCTTATAACAATGGAAAAGAAGAATAAATATAATATCATTTTAATCAAACAAAGATTTCCCAGATCACATAATTAATTAATTTAACTACCCGTTTAATAAAAAAATATGATCAATGTTTCACAATTATTATCAAACCCTAATGTGACAAGTGGGCAAGAGCAAACGTATACAATAAAAAAATGAAAAAACCAAAGCACAAAAATCAGTTGTTCATGTTTTGATCACGTATATTTCTTCTTAAAGTAGAATATTTTTAGGAGATTTAGTAGAATTCAAATACTTGAATTTGATATCTTTAAGAGGGGAGAGAGATCAGATTGGGGGATTACACATGCCTCTCTTTCTCTCTTCTGGAATTTTTTTTCTTTTTGAGTTTTGATTATGGCCATGAGCGGCTAAAACTTTTATAACTTGGTCGAAGGAAACGGAGGCCTCAGAATCAATAAAACTGTGAGATCGAATCTGTTTTTAGTGTTCAATATATGCTTTGAGTATTGGATGTTCTTCTGTGCCTATTTTCATGATTGTTTCATTTAATTACTAGGAGGCCTACTAGTTTATTATTTGTTGCAATCTATTGCTTAATTAGATATCAAATCCGTAATTGTTTGATCCCTCTAATTTGTGAGTAAATAAGAGTTAAGAATTTGCTGCGTCAGGAATTGTTAAATCTTAAGGAGAACATTTGACTAAATTAAATACAACCGATTGTGTTTGTGTTGTTTATCTTCATCGATCTCTCTAGTTCTTAAGGCTGTCACTAGATTAAACTTTTAGCGCTTGTCTTGGGTTGTTTAGTAGTAAGATTAATTAGATCGCTTGTTTCCTAATTAGCTACAACTAAGGAGAGATAGAGAAATAGTTCCAACGGTGAATATTCAAAGTATGAATTGATTTATTTTTGCATCGATGATCAGTTGTAAAATTCCGATGGTGGATGTTGACTTAGACCAAGGTTTGTTATTCTGATTGATAATTTAATTTGAATTGCTTTTTTTTTCCTGAAATTGTTTCTGTTTTACTCAACCCCCCCCCCCCCCCCCTTCCCCCCCAGCCTTGTTCACGTAACATAAAACTCGGCTACACTCTCTATGGGAATGAGCCTTACTCACACTACTACATGTGTTTTTAGGTTTTAATCTTGGTTGCCTACGACAACACACCACATACCCCACATGAATTTTCCCCCTCCCCCTCCCCATTCGCCTTTGCCTGTTTTGATTTGGTGAAGTGTCGCCATACATCAGACCCGACTTTCTTTGATGGTCAAGGGGGTTTGGCCGTGAAGTTGCAGCTCGCTTGTATTTGGCTGCACCCCGTCCCGGCTAAATGTGATTTTTGTCGTTGAATTGCAACCGCTGCCTCTGGAAAGGGTGAAAATGAATCGAACCCTTCCATTTCTTCGGTTGATGGAACGTTAAACTCATTTGACCTTTCCATTATAAATTTATGATAAAATAATAAATAACTAAAATGAAAAATATTAAATAATAATATGAATAAGAGATGAAATTGAAAAATAGGAAAAATTGAATAATA
The DNA here is from genome assembly GCF_008641045.1 of Pistacia vera. Classification (NCBI taxonomy): domain Eukaryota; kingdom Viridiplantae; phylum Streptophyta; class Magnoliopsida; order Sapindales; family Anacardiaceae; genus Pistacia; species Pistacia vera. The sequence continues at coordinate 109,414 of NW_022196535.1, forward strand.
TAAATAAATAATATGAATAAGAATATATATATATTGAATTGAAGAAAAAATGAATGAGAATTGGTTTGGAGTAGAGAGATTGAGAGTTGGTGTGAAAAAAAATGGAAGTGTGAGGGATTATTTATAGCGTAGGACATTCCCCCCCCCCCCAAAAAAAAGCACATGAACGGTCATGTACTGTATTAATTGTTTTTTTTTTTTTGTAAAATATCAATTTAAGTCATAATATTTTTGTCAATTTTAAAGGCCCTGTTTGGTTCATTATTGGGTAGGTTTTAGAATAATCTTTTCAAAAAAGTTAAATTGGGTGGGTATTACAATGTAGAATTTTAAAAATTGACATAAATACCCCTTATATTTATTTATTTACTAAACAACCCCAAATATAATATTCAAAATTAACAAAACACCCCTAATCCACTCATAAATAAGGACAGCCAGGCACCACCGCCGGCGAGTGGCCAGAACTGCCGTATCAGCATATGACCGGCTCGATATTGCCTGTTGTGCGCCGATATGTCCTTTTCTGACCAGATCTGCGTCTAGATCTGGCCATTAACAGCCAGATCTGGCCGCATTTGATCGTCAATGATGGCCAAAGATACAGCCATCGTTGATGGTCAATGATGACCATATCTTGGCCATTGTTGACGACTGTCTACGGCTAAAGATCTGGCCGTTGACGGCCACATCTTTGGCCGTAGATCTGGCCTTTTTCGGCCAGATCCAACGTGGATTTGGCCGGAAAAGGCTAGATTGGCACACTATTGACAAGATTCAGCCGGTAGTGTGCCATTACACTAGATTCCGGCAGTGGTGGCCGGTGCCAGAATCTGGTAAATTTAGGTTGCTGGGGTGTTTTTGCCAATTTTTAAAATTTTTTTTGGGGGTTGTTTAGTTATATTAACGAATTTAGGGGGATTAAGGGAATTGAATAATTTAGAAAACTATTTTCAAAATAGGTGAGATAAAGTTAACTTTTTTGGGAAAACTTTTGGGAAAACTAGAAAAGTTTTCCCAATATGTGAACCAAATAAAGCCTCTAATATGCTTAAATAACATTTATCCTAATTTGATTCTGATTAATTGAAAATAAAATAAAGTCCTAAAATAAAATAGGAAAGTGGTGTGTCCAGCTGTAACTTGCGTGCAACAGGTCTTCAAATCTTCCAATAATAAACTGCCTATTTGAATTGCATGACAAGGCGGAATGTTCCAGAATGTCAGTAGTGCAGGTGCGTCAACTTCAAGCCCAATTAAAACCTTGATGTAGTGAGTATCTCTCCAAACGCAAAACATGAAAGTTGTAGATCTCTTTCTTAGAGTTCCACTAAATTTTGAATCATCTCAATCGGATCTCGGATGAGAGAGTTATACCCAGATTACGAATCAATGTCAAAACTGTCCGAATTCACCTAATTTGTTCTGTTTTGTATTTAACGCCTCCATTTGCATCATAAATCAAAATAGAATAATAATGAGTACATTTAAGCAACAAATAAGTATAAAAGATGAGACATTAGGGGAGGGCAAATATGACATTTTGCATTCTCATCAAATTCCCCCACACTTAGCTTTTGCATGTCCTCAGGCAAACTAATTCAAACAAACACTACACTCAAGTCATATCAAGAACACCATCATGATGCATAAGCAACAATATTTAATCCATGCATATTCATACCTAACTTAGGAAGCAACAAAATAAAATAAAGTAGAGTTAATTACATTTATCTCTCTTAATCATTTTCCACAATTACTCTCAATCAGTCAATGCAAACAAGGAAACTAATCACAACCAATTCATGTACAACTCACCTCTCAACTTTTCCTCAACTGTTTCTCTTTACTACTACAAACTGGGTAGCAAACTAGGGATATTTTTTTTTCTTCTGTTTTGAAAAAGAATGAGTGCATTTTATGCTCCATCTCATTTCATGGTTGTGTTTATGAGTGAGTGCGTTTTAAGCTCCATCTCGACCCATCACATACCTTTTTTTCTTTTTTTCTATTTGCTTAAACCCAAATTTAGGACTAGCTTAAGAGAAACAATTTTTTCTTTTTCTTTTTCTTTTTTTTTTCTTTTAAGGGTTGTTATACACTCCTCAATCATGCTTCGTCACCAAGTTCACACAACTTATCAAGACATATTGTTTCAAACTACAAAGATTCAAATTTGATTAACTCTATTTTATGAAATATTGCTAACATCCTAAGTCAAGGAATATGCTCAATAACAAAGTCAAGTTACTATTTCATGCATCACTAGACGTTCAAAGGCATGACTTAAAGCATAAACCTTCCTAAAAACAAAAAACTATTTTTTTTTTTTAACAAATTAAAACACAACCTAAATCCCTTCCCCCACACTTAAAACTGAAATTGTCCCAATGTAAGATGAAATTCAAAGAAAAGGAAAAAATAACCAAAATTTTAAATGCAAGAATAAGAAAACAAACTCCCTTTGGGTTGCCTCCCAACCAGCACCTTTGTTTATTGTTGTTGGCTTGACTCAAGGCTTTTCTTCTCGCGATGCATTGAGTTTACTGGAGATGATCACCGGTAACGTTCCTTTGTCTCCAAGGAACACGTACTTGAGGTAACTAGGAAAGGCTTCAAATCAGGAATAGGGGCCTGCAAAACAGAGGGTAAAGGCATCTCGTTAGAAATTGGTAATGCAATATAAGGAACGTTACCTAACTGCTACAACTTTGGAAAATCATTCAACGCTGCAACAGTTTCCTGCAAATCAGTACTCAAGGCTAACTCCTCATTCTCTTTCTCAAGATGCTTACTAATGGCAACTCCCAATCCATCTTTTCTATCAAGTTCAAAGACTTCCTTTGCTAAAGAATCAATCACATCAATAGAATAAACAGGATTATCATCATCATCAGGATATTTCATGGCATCATAAATATTAAACTTAACGATTTGACCATCAAATTCCATGGTAAGTATGCCACTATGAACATTTATCTTAGTCTTGGATGTTTTTAAGAAAGGTCTTCCTAACAAAATAGAAGCAGATTGATCTCCATTTTCCATATCAATCACATAGAAATCAGTAGGGAAGACTAAGTCATTAAGTTGTACCAGAATATCCTCAACTACACCCTTAGGATAGGCATTAGATCTATCAGCCAATTGAATCACAACACCTATTTTTTTCAAAGGTCCAAGTTTCAAGGAAGCATATATAGAATATGACATGACATTAATAGAAGCTCCTAAATCTATCATGGCCTTCTCAAACACAGTGTTACCTATCGTACAAGGGATAGTTAACATACCTGGATCTTTTCACTTCGCTGGGAGTTTTCTCTGAATCACTGCAGAAACATTCTCTCCTACTCTCACCTTTTCACACCCTGTAATAACTGCTTGATACTACTATACTCATAAAAAAAAAAAATACGTATAATAAAATACGAGTACATTAATAAAAATAGTTGGGCCCAAATTTTCTTTTATTTAATATACATATTCTTTTACAAAAGTCAGTATCCTTTACAAAAGTTCACAAAAGTGTGGTGGACAGTGTAACTACTCCTCCTCGCCCGTCGACATCCATCCGACTGCGTCCTCTTCTAGAACCTGCAAAAACATAGAAAAACAACAGGGTGAGAAAAATAATGCTCAGTAAGTAAATCCTCTACTCGTCTATCCCTGTAACTCTTTCTCTTAATTCTTTCCTTACTCTCTTCTCTTCTCATTTCTGTTCTCTTTCTGTTTCTGTTTCTCATACTCTTTTCTATATACTCTCTGTTGTATGTCACGGCCTCATCTTACCGGAGGCACAGCTGGGGACTCAACCCACTCTTCATGACTCTACTTATTTTATCTTTCTGTTCTTTCTATTTCTCTGTTTTCCCATTCTACTCATGGGAATGTCACGGCCTCATCTTACCGAAGGCACGGCCAGGAACTCTCCTGCTCTACGTGACTTCTACTCATTTCTGTACCGATTGGATTCGGTTATGCATGGATTCGGAACCTTTGGCCATGTGAGTGTACATTCTTTCTCTCTATCTCTCGAATGTCATGACCCCTTCTTACTAGAGGCACAGTTGGAACCTCATGTTCCACTCTTCGTGACGGTCACGACCTTATCTGACCGGAGGCACGGCTGGGGATCACAAAGCACCCACTCTCGTGACTTTACTCATCACTCACGGGTTTTCCATCGCACAACCTACTCTATTCTCTTCTTTAGCTCTTAGAGTAGTTTAAGCACAAAGGTCTCTACTCTTTCTCAAGCTACTACTCATAGTGTAGAAATTCTCTACTCTTTCTCAAGCTACTTCTTAATGCACAATTAATGCATATGGATAATTCATACTCATTAATGCACTTAGGAAATGCCAATATGCAATGTTGCAAGAATTAAGGTTCATAACTCATTCTCAAACTTCTCTTAGGCATTTCATCAAACAACTCATGTGCATACAAAAACTCTTCTCTAACTACAATTCTCTTTCTCTTTGTAACCATCCAAAATGGGAAGAAATTCCCTTCTATGGACATAACTCCTATCATAGAAGAACACTTCCAAATATTTACTCAATCTCCTCCAAATTCATCTCAACTCATCACACATTAACACTTCCCATAAAGAGAACATATCCAAAACCAAAACATAAATACTCATCTCAACTCAATTTATCAACACACAAACATATATCTCTACTCAATTTCTCAACAAGCATCATTTATACATGTATAAAGAAATCTCTACTCAAGGATTTCTTAAACTTTAGCTTGAGTTGGATTTACTTACCTTGTGATGGTGTGATTCCACTAGTACTTCTCTTTTCCTTTGGTAGATGTCTTTTCTCTACACTTTTAAATAATAACACAATAAGACCTTAACAACTTTATAGCTAAATTTCACATCTAGAATAAAGGTCCTTACCTTAGGATGCCTTAAATCACCTCTCTACCCAAAAACTACTCAAAAGCCCTTTAAAATCCTTGAAGGATTGGATGGAAAGTACAGAGAAAATGGTGAACGAGTATGGCGGTGGAAGAAGAAGAATGAAAGGGTTTCTAAGACTTAACCCTTATTTACTCATATTTTACACCTTCTTTCCCAATTTACCCTTACTCTTTCTTAGGAATTCCACTTTTGCCCTTTTAATTCTTTGCAAATGCACCCCCATTTAAACTATTCTCTATGCAATTTCCTTACATTTCACTTACCACTTTTCCTGCTAATTAGGGGTAGAATGGTCATTGTGCCCCAAAGGAAGAATTCTCTAGAAACTTAATAAACATTTTTGTCAGGCCCTTCGCCGCGGCGAAGAATCTTTTTTCGCCCTGGCGAAAACTTACAGAACCTACACTGTAGGTTGCAGGACTTCCTCGCCGCGGCGAAGCTTCTTCTTCACCCCGACGAAGTTTGTAACACAAAAATTTGCCAAGTCTTTACAAATTTCAGGGCAACCACTCAACCAACTCACAATATCAATTCAACCAAGGACCAACCAAACTATAACAACAACAAACCAACTCAAATGAGGACAAAATAATAAGCATTCAAGTAATACAACACAATTAAACTACGTACCTCAAGTGGGGCGTTACACACCCTTTAAGTTTTTGTTTCCTCTTAATTGACATTTTACATTCTCATCAGTATGTAATTTCTGTGGAACTTATTGACACTGAGAAGGGGACTTCAATGATGTGACAACATATGGAGAAGAAGCACCCCCAAATAATGCAACTGTCTGGTTCATCTTCAACTAGACTAGGTAGGCAAATTCAAACTCAACTTAATTTTAATCTATAATCCTCAACTCTGTCAACATGGCAATACAATGCACTCCAAGCACGAGAGGAAATAGCAAAATACATAGTTGTTATGGACTCTCCCCTTTCTTTATCTGAAAATCTTTTTTTTATTCACTTGATTAAAACTGCATTTTGTCCAGCATATACCCCTATTAGTAGAAGTACAAGTAGAAGTACAAGTAGAAGAGACATACTAAAACTTTATAACCAAATAAATATTCCACTTAAAAATGAATTTCAAAATTTTAGAAATATATCTATTACACTTGCTTCAGACATATGGGCTTGTAGATTAAAAACAGAATTTTTAACTGTCACAATACATTACTTAGATCATGGTTGGGGTTTTAAACCATTATATCCTAAACATAATATTGACACTATTTTACAATACTTGAAGTTTTGCAAGAATATGTATTAACTAATAGAATTGCAATGCTAACGCTAGTTAATGCAGCTACTAACACCACATATATCTCTTTATTTGAAAAGAGATTGGATTTGCATGGTAAAGGCAAAATTTTTCACTAAAGATGTGCTTGCCACATCATCAATTTGATTATTAAAGCATGTATAGAAGCTATAAATTCGAAGATTGAGAGGGTGCACGTGGCTATCAGATTCATCGTCAGCAGTAGCAACAAAAGATGGTAGGAGTACTTCAAATATTGTAAGCAAGAGGATCCACTGGTTCAACCTTTGAAGTTATATACGAACATGCCTATCCATTGGAACTCCACCTACTTGATGTTGGAAAAAGCTTTGCCAAACACAAGACAAATTACAAATTTCGTCAACCGAAAGAATCCATAGGAAGTTGTCAGATATGATGATTAGTGTAATTTCTCACTAGGCAAATATTCACTGAGTATCCTATAAAGAGAATCCGGAGAATTGCTAGCTTAAAAAAAAGGTGTTGGTCTAAAATTTTTATCCTTAATCTAGTTATAAAATATTATTACACAATGACTATTTCTCACATATATAAAAATAATAAGAATCATTTTCTAATGAACCAGAAAGCATGAAGATGTTTTCTAAATATTATTACTACCAAAAATACATACATAAATCCACATTAATTCCTTCACTGAGACAGTGTGTGTAACCCTCTTGCCAGCTTGACGTCTCCCAACCGCTACAATCTAATACCTGCAAAAATAAAGAAAGCAATGGGGTGAGCTATAAATACTCAGTAAGTAAATCAAACCTAACTGTGCTCTTACTCCACTGCTACCGTTTTCGCTGTACTGCTTGCTTTCTCTCTTTATTCTCAGGCGTACTACTTAGCAGTCTTCTATTTTTTCTCAAAATTTTCTAAATCTTTCTAGTGTTGTGCCATTCTTTATCATTTTATTTCTCTTCTTTGTTAGATTACATCTTTCTATTTCCTTCTCTACTCAAAGAATCGCTAAGTTTCCTTGCTATTTGTCATGTTTCTAATTTCTATTCTTTTCTAGCATGTATCAAATTTCTGTTCTTTTCTCATATATATCTAATTTCTTTTCTATTCTCGTAGGCTTCTATTTTCTTTTCTTGGTTAGACAAACACCCAATGATGAAATAAACTCTTTAACCTATGTATAAATGCATAAAATGCAATGCACATAAAATTTCGGATGCATATGCAAATGATCATGTTTTTACTCTTTCTAAAAATTCGCTTCTAATTCTTTCTGAAATTCTTTTCCTTTCTTTCTGAAATTCTTTCTATTTTCCATTTCTTATTCTATTTTTCTTTCTTTTTCTCTTTCTGTATTCTATTCTGGTTTGCCAATTGAACTAGGCTAAGGCATGGATTTGGAACCCTGGTTGTGTAAGCGCATTTTGAAGTTCTTTCTGGGTACAGTCATCATCCACATGCACTTCTAGTGGACTGTACAATTCTGTTTTCTATTCTAAGGCCGCTCACTGATGGTGGCATGCATGTGGGAAACTTCTGTATCTCTGTCACCACTAACTAATGCAGCAAATGCTTACAGGTTCCCCATTGCAACAACCCTCTGAAAACATGCTCTGTAAATCTGAAAAATAACTAGCTAGATATTTTCCAAGAAATTTAAAATTTCTGAAATACATGCTATGTTATGTCATGTATTTATATGATGTCTATGCATGATCACAAAATACGTGTCTGACTCTGGCATGTATTTTATTAATTCTAAGACTTTCATTTCTATATTTTTCTGGAAAGCCCAAAGTTCTATTCTAATAACACGTTTAACTTAAACATTTTCTATTTTATACTTTATTTCTGAATTCTATGCATCGTGTGTACGTACGCGATTTTATAATTTCTACATAATTATGTAACTCTTCAATTCTATCATGCTATGTAAAATGTACATGTACACATTACATTATCTCTCACAAATTCTACTCTTCTACATAATTCTATTAGTGAGATATTAAAATGGCACAATTCAACTAGGGAATGAATTCTACATTTTGGGCAATCTAATTTCTTCTATAAAAATCTATGCCACAACTTAGGTATTAAGTCTACTAACTTGCCCAATTATGCTACTAGATTTTCTCATATATATATCTCACATAGCCATGTCATTAAACTACTCTCTAATATTTTCTAATGTTACAAACATGCCTTGTACAACTTTCTAAATACAAATTTTAATGCAATAAATTTGCATTCTCTTAACATGACCATCAACTTCAATTGTTATACATGCCCTTCTTTCTTCTTTTCTTTTGGCTACATTCTATACATTAATCTATATTGCCATATTAATCATTGTAAATATAATCTAACATATGGCACCACATATATACTTTGGCCAAATTCTAATTTCTTTCTAACATTCTTAACTAAACTTTTGGCCAGTACAAAATATTCTCAAGATCTTCTAGAACAATTCTATAGCTTGTAATATATAATAAGGCATGAAAACTATACTCATACCAATCAATTTCTAAAATGGTCATGTATTTAATACATAAACCCAACTTCTATTTCTTTGATGTTTCTTTTGATATCTATACTTGGGAAAGCTTTTCTATTCTTTATACAATAAAATCACTTATTACATATTGTTTGTAACTAATCTCAAAACAAGAAACAACAATATACTCATTTGGCCAAGCTAATCTTTGGATGATCTTTCTAATTTCAAGCATACAAACTTGACAATTTATTGTGGCATATTGTAATATTATAATATAATCACTCATCTTTTACTATCAGCAATACTACACTATTGCAACAATTTAATATGCAATTCTTGCCATCGCTTTTCTAAAGTCATAGGTTTCAAAACTCATAATTCAATGAGTAAATACAATATGCCATTCAAACTAATGCTAAAAGTTCAAGCAACTTGAACTGTTCACTAAAGGCCATTCATTTTGATTAAACTAACATAACCAAGTGTTATTCTAAATTTTGGCATAACAAAATGCACTCTTAAACACTTAAACTTATACTTGGTCAAGTCTAATACAACCTTTTAACATCCATTCTTTTCTTTCTCAAACAATGTCTTTAACAATATTTGATAAATTCTGTAATACCCACATTTAGAAATATGGTAGGCATTATTTTATAGTCATAGTGAATATATTTAACTAGTATTATAGAGGAATTCCATAAAAGTTTCAATAGGGACAAAATGGTCATTTCACATAGAATCACGTGGTCAAGTGAAAAGTGAGTATGATAAATATAATGTCGAGATAAATACATGTTTGTAAAGTAATAGAAAAAATTAAAGAATAAGGGTAAAATGGTCTTTTCACTCACAACCAGATGAAAGAGTGGGAAGTGAACATGGCCAAGAACATGTGTTAAATCCATTGAAAGTGAGGGTGTATTGGTAAATGCACGTATGACATAATTGGAATTATCATAAAAGTACAAGGGCAAAATGGGAATATAATCTATATTTTTTTATTAGTTATAAGTTTTCAATTGACAAACCCTAGCCATTCTCACCCTTGACCATGCCACCTCTCATCCATTTTCTCTCAAGATTCTTCATCAAATTTTAAAGAGAAATCATAGGGTTTAGCTTAAATTTTTGTAGATTTTTAATCCTAAAGCATCCAAAGGTAAGATTCTATCACAAAAGTTTGTGATTTGTGTTTTATAAGTATGAGTTCTCATGAATTTATGTGTGTTTAGCATGAATCAATGGAGAAAGTGAGCAAAGGAAGCAAAGAAAAGGATTCTTGCAAGAAAAAGGTAAGTAAATCCAATTTTAGTTTTGATTTCAGCAATAATTGTGTAGACTGATTCTTGTATGTTTGTATGTGATTGTATGGTGAGAATTATTGGTTGTTTTAATGTTGAATGATGTGTAAAATTCCAGCCATGAGAAGTAGTTCATGTGTATGTGGTGATTTGGTGGAATTATGATGAAATATGGAAGAATTGTTGATGAAATTTTGAAGTGTTGAATCTGGCCAGATTTGAAGTTAAATTTAGTGAGTTTTTGCTCAATTTTGATGGATTTGGAGAGATGTGGAAGTGTGGCCAACCAAGTATTTGCATGTGCATGTGAATTGTTTGATGAAAATTCAAAGAGAAATGCATGCATGAGTTTGTTAAATCTTGTTGAAGAAATTGTTTGAGAAAGGAAAGAATTGGAGTTGAAAGATTATGTTATGCTTAACCAAGTGTAAGTTTTAGTATTCAAGAGCGCATTTTGTTTTGCCAAAATTTAGAATAACACTTGGTTATGTTAGTCCAATGAAATGAATGGCCCTTAGTGCATGGCTCAAGTTGCTTGAACTTTTAGCATTAGTTTGAATGGCATATTGTATTTACTCATTGAATTATGAGTTTTGAAACTTATGACTTTAGAAAAATGAAGGCAAGAGTTGCATATTAAATTGTTGCAATAGTGTAGTATTAATGACAGTAAAAGATGGGTGATTATAGTATAATATTACAATATGCCACCATAAATTGTTAAGCTTGTATGCTTGAAATTAGAAAGATCATTCAAAGAATGGCTTGGCCAAATAAGTATATTGTTGTTTCTTATTTTGAGATTAGTTATAAACAATATGTAATAAGTGATTTTATTGTATAAAGAATAGAAAAGTTTTGCCAAATATAAATATCAAAGAAAAATCAAAGAAATAAAAGTTTGGTTTATGTATTAAATACATGACCATTTTAGAAATTGATTGGTATGAGTATAGTTTTCATGCCTTATTATATATTACAAGCTATAGAATTGTGCTAGAAGATCTTGAGAATGGGTTGTATTGGCCAAAAGTTTAGTTAAGAATGTTAGAAAGAAATTAGAATTTAGCTAAAGTATATATGTTGTGTCATATGTTAGATTATATTTACAATGATTAATATGGAAATATAGATTAATGTATAGAATGTAGCCAAAGGAAAAGAAGAAAGAAGGGCATGTATAACAATTGAAGTTGATGGTCATGTAAGAGAATGCAAATTTATGGCATTAAGATTTGTATTTAGAAAGTTGTACAAGGCATGTTTGTTACATTAGAAAAATATTAGAGAGTTGTTTAATGACATGGTTATGTGACATATAAGTTTGAGAAAAACTAGTAGCATAATTGGGCAAGTTAGTAGACTTAATACCTAAGTTGTGGCATAGATTTTTATAGAAGAAATTAGATTGCCCAAAATATAGAATTCATTCCCTAGTTGAATTGTGCTGTTTTAATATCTCACTAATAGAATTATAGAAGAGTAGAATTTGTGAGAGATAATGTACTTATGTACGTGTACATTTTACATAGCATGATAGAATTACATAATTACAGAATTATGTAGAAATTATAGAATTGCATATGTACACACGATGCATAGAATTCAGAAATAAAAAATAAAATAGAAAATGTTTAAGTTAAGCGTGTTATTAGAATAGAACTTTGGGCTTTCCAGAAAAGTATAAAGTATAGAAATAAAAGCCTTAGAATTAATAAAATACATGCCAGAGTCAGACACGTATTTTGGGATCATGCATATACAGCATATAAATGCATGACATAGCATAGCATATATTTTAGAAATTTTAAAATTATTGGAAAATGTCTAGCTAGTTTTTTTGCAGATTTACATAGCATGTTTTTAGAGGGCTGTTGCGATGGGGAACCTGTGAGCATTCACTGCATTAGCTAGTGGCGATAGAGATGCAGATGTTTCCCACATACACGCCGCTATCAGTGAGTGGCCTCATAATAGAAAACGAAATTGTATTGTCTGCCAGAAGTGCATGTGGATGAGGACTGTACCCAGAAAGAATTTCAGAATACGCTCACACGGCCAGGTTTCCAAATCCATGCCTCAACTTGGTATGATCGGCAAATCAGAATAGAATACAGAAAGAATTTCAGAAAAAGAAAGAAAAATAGAATAAGAAATAGAAAACAGAAAGAATTTCAGAAAGAAATAGAAAGAATTAGAAAAGAATTTTTAGAAAGAATACAAACATGATCATTTGCATATGCATCAGACAGTTTGTGTGCATTGCATCTCATGCATTTATGCATAGATTAAACAGTTTATTTTATTATTGCGTGTTTGACTAGCCAAGAAAAGAAAATAGAAGCCCATGAGAATAGAGAAGAAAAGAAAATAGAAGCCCATGAGAATAGAGAAGAAAAGAAAATAGAAACCCATGAAAATAGATAAGAAAAGAAAATAGAAGCCTACGAGAATAGAAAAGAAATTAGAGATATACAGGAAAAAAACAGAAATTAGATACATGCTAGAAAAGAACAGAAATTAGAAACATGACAAATAGCAAGGAAACTTAGTGATTTGTTGTAGAGAAAGAAACAGAAAGTTATAATCTAGCAAAGAAGAGAAATAAAATGATAAATAATAGTACAGCACTAGGAGGATTTAGAAAGATTTGAGAAAAAATAGAAGAGTGCTAAGAAGTACGCCTGAGAATAAAGAGAGGAAGCAAGTAGAAATTTAGAAGCAGTACATCGAAAATAGGGACAGCGGAGTAAGAGCATAGTTAGATTTGGTTTACTTACTAAGCATTTATAGCTCACCCTGTTGCTTTCCTTATTTTTGCAGGTATTAAATTGTAGTGGTCGGGAGACGTCAAACTGGTGAGAGGATTGCACACACTGTCTCAGTGAAGAAATTTAACGTAGATTTATATATGTGAGAAATAATCTTTGGGTAATAATATGTTATAACTAGATTAAAGATAAAAAATTTAGACAGACACCCTTTTTAAACTAGCAATTCTCTGGATTCTCTCTATAAGATACTCAGTGAATACTTACCTAGTGAGACATAACAAATTCATGCATGAATTTCTTTTTGAAATTTCACCAAACACTTTACATGCACATACAAGTACATGGCTGGCCACATCTCCACATCTCTCCAAATACCTTAAAGTTGGAAGAAAAATCAACAAAAACTTAGCCCCTATTCTGGCCGAATTCAACACTTCCAAATTCCAACATCAATTCTTCAAGATTTCATCCAAGGTTCAACCAATGCATCACATCTACATAACTACTCATCTTGGCTGAACTTCTACACATTATTCTCCATCAAAAAGCATTTAAATGGCCAACAATTCTCACCATACATCATATACAACCATACAATAATCAACAATTACAATTATGGCTCAAAACAAGGCTTAAGTTTGATTCACTTACCCTTTTCTTGCAAGAATCCTTTTCTTTGCTTCCTTTGCTCACTTTCTCCATTGATTCATGCTAAAACACATAAATTCATGAGAACTTATACTTATAAAACACAAATCACAAACTTTTGCTAAAATTCTTACCTTAGAAAGCCATATAATGAACATATATTCACTTAGGCATGAATTCTCATGTAATTCTCTTGGAAGACTTTGAAGAAATGGAGGAGAAATTGAGAAAGAAGGTGGCTGGCGTTTTTGGTGTGCAAATGGTTAGAGTTTATATATATATATATATATAATTAAATAAATAAATAAATAAATATATATATATATATATTCCATTTTGCCCTTGCACTTTTATGATAATTTCAATTATGCCATAAGTGCATTTACCGATATATGCTCACTTTCAATGGATTTAATACATGTTCTTGGTCATTTTCACTTCCCATCATAAACTCTAATTATAAGTGAAAAGACTATTTTACCCTTATTCTTTAATTTCTTCCTATTACTTTACAAACACGTATTTATCTCGGCATCACATCACGTATATTGTCCATAACCTTTCTGCCACTCTATTTTCATGGCTAGCACACTTAATACATTATATTCATCGTACTCACTTTTCACTTGAACACGTGATTCGCTATGAAATGACCATTTTGCCCCTATTGAAACTAATATGAAATTCCTCTATAAAACTAGTTAAATATATTCACTATGACTATAAAATAATCCCTACCATATTTCTGAATGTGGGTATTACAATTGGACGGTTTGAGAACTTTTTTATTCATTTCTTAAAGTTTTTAATGAATCCACTAATACATTAAGTGGTATTTATTATCCTACTACTAATTTAACGTTAGATATTTTACTTCAAATTTCTAAAACTTTTGCTTGATACAGATATAAAGATCTCTTAATGGAAATTGTTTCAAAGATGGAAAAAAATATGAGAAATATTGGTTAGATATTCCATTCTTATATGGATTAGGCCTTGTTTTAGATCATATGTTTAAATTACATGTAGTTAATTGTATAGTTACTGAGATAGGCTAACATTTAGGACATATTTATACGTATTATTTGATTAACTTTAAGCAAAAATTGGAAAACCTTTTTTCTTTATATCAGAGTAGGGACAATGGAACTGGAATGTCCAGCAGGAACGATCAACAGGACCCTGATGAAGACAACTATCAAGAATCGAGCATGTGGATGTATATGGAACATGGCGGCGGAAGTAGCAGCACTAGTGCGTACATACATGGACCAAATGAGTTGAATAGCTACCTACAAATGGACATGTCCTACGTGACAAAGAAGGAGAAACATGAGATGGATGTGCTTCAATGGTGGAAACAACATCAAAGTCAATTCTCCATTGTAGCCCAAATGGCACGTGACATTCTGTGCCGGTTTCTACAATTGCATCCGAGTTAGCATTCTCAATGAGTGGCCGGATTGTTGGAGACAAAAGATGCTCTTTAAACAATGAGATGATTGAAGTGATAACGTATTTACCGGATTACACTCATGTAGAGAGAAGACTACAGCAGAACCTGAAGATCCCAAACTGCTCAAACTCTTTAGGAACACAGATTTGAATGATGTAAATATTGTTGACGATGAATAATTTAATAAAAATAAATTTATTTAATTGTTTATTTGTGAAGTGTGATTGTGTGAATATTACATTTATGTTAAAATTAATTAATTAAATTATCTCTTTAAAGTTTTAATTTAAATCCCCATATTTATGAATAATTATTAATTATAATTAACCATTAATTAATTTATTATTTTTTTAAATTAATTAAAAATGTACTAATCTCTTAGGGTGGAAATAAATTTTCTAGGCCCCTAAAAATTACATAAACTCGTCTACATAAATTTTTTGGCCCCTGAAATATAAAAAAAATTGGGGGTGTGAAAATTAATTTTCCAGGCCCTGTCCCAGGCCCATGAGCGACTGGTCCCAATCGGGCCCAAACCCAGGCCTGGTTGGACCGGTTCCTGCCCAAGTCTAGTGAATTTGCTCCAAATTAATCAATCAGAGTAAACCATGTGCCCCCTAAACTATAGTCACAAAAATTAACCCCATGTTATCCATATCTTGATTAATCAAAAGATTATAGTGATAATCATATCTTGATTAATCAAAAGATTATACTGATAATCATGTTCTCCTGACACTTTCAACATGAAAAATGTTTAAATTATTGAATATAATAACATTAAATCCAGTCAACAAGGTTCTTTAATTAATCAAGAGTTCAATTATTATAAGTTAAATCAAATCATTGTGTGAACATAGGGTTCCATTTTTAGTGATTTGTACTTCAATTCAGCCACGTTCATGAACATTATAGTGTGATAATGTAGGAAAAGATTTTTTCACTGTCAAAATAGTTGAATCATCATTGCACGCTGCAGTTTATATGTATAATAATTGATGATTTTATTTGTTATAAAGGAATGGAAGAGCTGCATGATGTGAAGAATCTTATAAAAAATTTTCAAGGGGTTTTTGGATATTTTACAAAAGACTTTTTTGAAATTAAGCAAAAGGGTTGGGCCCAAGCATGGGCCTTGGAGGAGGGCCCAATCAAGGGACCGGTCCCTCCTCTCACAGTCCTAGTCCAGTTTGGGACTAGGCCCTACAAGGATCGGTCCTAGGGCTAGTCCTTTGGGTTGGGTTTTTGGGACTAGTCCCAAATGCCTAGGTCTAAAATTCACTAATGGTATTCTGCCACATGGAAGCTTGAGAGGCCCCTATTTCATGCCCTGAAGTAATGGAAGAAACCTTGGCCTAAGAAATTAAAGTAACTAGGTGGGAGGCTCGCGCGTTGCACAAGTTACTTGTTTGCTTGTATTTAAATTATTGTTGTTTGTATATAATACAATGTTGTTTATTCAAGTGACTTGATACCACTTTTTTTTTTTTTGAAAAATTGGATGTTTGAATTGGTTGATATCTAATACAGATTTACAGGCATTATGTAGGTAGAAAATGATCCGCTGAATCCTCTACTTATGTTAGTTATAGATTACATAATATACTAATATAATTAGGAGATTACACAATATAAAGAGTATTATAACACTAACAAAAATAATAGATTAAAAAATATTTATGATAGTATTTAATTTAATGTTGAATTAATAATTAAAGCAAAAAATAATAAAGCAATTAAGAATAGCTATTTGATATAAATATTACATGTGTGAAATATATATTTAAATAATTACATATGAGTATACCAATTTAACCCAAATAAGTAGTATTAAATATTATGATTAATATTATTTGGACCCATGCCAGTGTACTGAACCACCAGGGCAACTGGTTTTGTGTGAAAACCGGGTTTACAATTTTTTAGGGTTTCCTTTTTTCGTTTATTAGAATGGAATCCGGTAAGGAATAAATAAGATAAGAGGAATTGTTTGCATAACCACTGCTATTTCATCCACAACTCTTGCCAGTGAAGGAATAAGTGTTGCTTTGGCTTGACAGCTTTCCTAAGTTTCCGTTTGGCTAGAAGGGAGCACTCTTAACTTAGCGTAGCAAGGTGAATGGATCTCTTTAGTTTAGCTTTTCCTAACAATTTATGTTTTTTGTTTGTAAAATTTATTCTTAAACTATGGTTTATGTGATATTGTATAGTTTTGTTTGATCGCCATTGCGTTTGGAGAGTGGAGATTAAGTATGTGTTTGAGGTTTCATAGTTTTGGAAAATTGATTGTGTTATACAGAATTAATTAATTACACTAAAACCTCTCTATAATCATAATGGTGGGACTAACTAATTTTATTACTATAAGGAGGTTATAACTTAATAGAGGTGTAGTTATAATTTTTTTATTTATTTCATAATTCATGTTTTAGTAGTACAATATTAGGATTTCAATTCATGTTTTAATAATATTTGGGTTTCAATTCAGCTTCAATTACTTACTTTTAAAATGGATAGAAGATCTTGTTTTGAAACCAACAAAGATAACGGTCCTTGATGGAATTGTAAATACAATTGCTGCATGGCAATTGATGTAAAGCCACAAACAATTGCCAATTGTTTAAAACATTACAAAATTAGGACCCTCGATGTCGATGAATTACAAGTTACAAATGAAGTGGATAAGGAGAATCAAAGAGCCATTATAGAATTGAGTGATCAAATTCGATAACTTCACTACACTAATCGAATCAATATTAATGTCTTCCTTAATCATCCAAATGAGTAACAAGTCATGTATGCTTTAACAAAAGAAGAAATTATTTCTACAATTAAACAAGACGAGAAAATAAATAATTATGAGGATGACAGTACGGAAATACAAAAAGTTTCATGTCAAGAAGCTCTAAATATGCTTGAGAAGCTAGAAATGTTTTGACTTTAACAAGAAAATGTCTATGCTAGCAAGTAATGTACCCGCAAGTTAAAAGATGTAATAACTCTAAAGCATAAATTACTGTCCCAAATAACTTTAGATAAATATTTTATTTCATCTTAAACCTTTAATGTAACATACCATATTTTTTTTTTGCAATATATAGATAATTATTACTATGTGGAGACAACTTTCCTTAAGACGGGAATTAGAAAAATTATAACTTATTACAATGTGAAGTTTATTTTTATTTATAACTATCCCAAATTGGGAATATAATTTTTTATGACTATGTAGAGTTTATTACTATATAGAGTATCACTATAGAGAGGTTTTATTGTAATTGAATATTTGGCAATCAGTAAATCGTTAATTTGAAATATAATTTTGAAATATTTGATTTATTAGATTTTGAAGTGAATTTTATTTCATTTATATTTATATATTGTGTCCCAGTGTATAATATTTCCATTTTCTTTGTTGCATGTTCCAAGACATTGGTTTGAAAACATTTTTTGCAATTTATTGTTATATTGCTAATAACTTTGAATATTCAATATATTGTTATGCAAAAGAAACTCCATTTTTTATTGATTTTTATAATTACACATTTATCTCTATATCATAGCATCAATTCTTTATTCATTATACTGCTTTTGACACCCCACTTCATAAATCATAAATCTGTTTATGCTTACTCAAGTATGTTACGATAAAGTTAAATTAGATTTTAAAACTAAAGGATAGTTTAATGAAGGGAAAAAAGTTTCGGAATGAGATTTGTCATATTACAAACAATATAAAATTATAGGGTTTTAGTTGCTTCTCAATTTTCTTTTTAATTCAAATTATATTTTATTGTTTTTTCACTAACATATAGATTTATTGTTTTTCCTTCAAATCATTGTTAGTTATTAAAATATCAATAATTGTTTGCATTGCTTAGTTGGTAGATTCGATCTTTATTTTAATTATATTTTAAATTTTTATTTGATTATTTAAAATTGTGTAATAATAATGGTAGACAAATAGCATAAATGAAGAATACAATGTTTACCATTTTAAAAAGAAAAATGAAATAAAGGGTGTTTATGAAATTTTTGGGGTGTCGTAAGGAAAAAAATATAATTTTAAAACTTTAAACTGGGGTGTCTTAAGAAGTGAGGGTTTTTTTAATTTTTATTTTTAATTTTTATTTCAAGTAATGTTTTAAAAACCAGACTGCTTCTTGACCTGGTCAAGGGGTAGGTTCTCGGGTTGACCGGTCCAACTGGTTAGATCAGTCGGTCTGACCGGTGTACAATAGACCCATCCCTAAACAATTACCATCAATCCCTATAAGTTTGAAAACCAGCAAACACTTCGCTAAAATTTCTACAAGTCCCTGTAAGTTTGAATTAAAGCAAACACACCCCTACAACTTTTATTATTATTATTTTCTCTCTCCCCATCACTTTCTTCTTCCTTCCTCTTTGTCTCCTCTTTGCTTTCTCCTTCCTTCCCCTCCCCCTTACTTCACTTAACGGCTAAAAAGGCCTTGGCCGTCGCAATATAACCAAACGAGGTCCAAATCGGACTGGCCACTTCTTTCTTCCCCTTCCCTTACTTCTTCTTCTTCACTTTAACAAAGAATGAACCCTAAATTAGAGAGCCGAAAACCATGGTCTAGTGATAAAACTCAAATTAGGGATTTAGAATTAGATTTTACTATTGGAGAATAGTTTACCTGATTTTGCCCCAAAACTGATTGGACTAGTGGGTTGCTACAATAACACAAGTCCAACCATAGTCATATTGGGTTAATTCATATCCCTGGTTTTTCGCCCTGACCAGCCCAGCTTAGTGGCCGGTTCTTGTTCAAATCGATTAAACCGATCGGGCCAGGTTTTAAAACAATGATTTCAAGAGAAGAGTCAATAGAACCATTCAAGTTATAATTCTGCTGATAATGCCCAAAAGATAAATAACTAATTAAATGGATCATGGGCTCAATGTTGAACCAAAACCCAACCTTTTTTGTTTCCTTATTTAATTAGAATTTCCTTTTTTGATTTGATTTGGTATCCAGTTTTGTACTTTTCTAATCCGATCCAGAAATTCGGATCGGATCAAAATCCGATGATACAAAATCCGAAATGCAAAAAATAAAGAAGGTCCTACTGTAAAAAACAAACCCAGTAAGGTAGTCAACATCCAACAGTTTAAACTCAAAGAGAAAGAGAGAAAGATATAAAATGAAAACATATATTCTAGAGAAGAAGTGAAGAACAAACCTAGTAACAATAAACATCTGAAGCCTAATCACGCGATAAATCAACCAATTAATTTAGAAAATAACGAAACAATAAAAGTGTAATAAGCCATAAAGAAAAATCACAAAAACAACACAACTGCCTAGTTGCTGCTCGTGCACTAGCAATGGCCACAATAAGATTTGATGATTTTTCCACCATAGATGATTCCTTTTCAGGGACTTGTGTAGAAATAGATCTTGGTTTCGAGGAAAAAGGATCTTGTGGATCCAGAAGCGAAAATTTTACTAGCGGTGGACTTTTAACTAGAGTAAGACTCATAATTGTAGCTTCATATATCTGTGACATGTTCAGAAGTCAATCCCAATTCAGACATGAATAGAAAATGCAAGTACCAACTTCTTGAACCATTTGTACTTTCTTTTCCAAGTTATAAACAACTTGATATCCTCTCATCTCAAACGGACATAACAATCTCTACATTTGATTGCATCAGAAGCTCTTCATCAAAATCTTTTAGTAATTGCTGAATGGTAACTTACAATAGGGTGAAAGTACTAACCTGAGGATTTTCACAAAGCTAGCTAAAATCTGTTTGTGCTTTTAGCCTCACCTACGGTGGAAAAATGGTATCAATTAGTCAACATATTCGTGAAGATCGCAAGATGACATGAAGTGATAAACCAGGTAACAAAATGATCAAGGAAGTGGGTAGCTCACCCCTTCAGTTAACATTTCCTAGTTTGCTGCTTTTTTGTACTTAACACAACCAACTACTTCAACACACACTTATGATTCATGAGTAGTGGCGAACCCAAGATTTTTGCCCGGGGGGCCTCTGTGGCTCCACCATTGTTTGTCAAACAACTAGTGAAAAATTTTAAAAAAATCAACAGACCTTAAGCAAAGAAAATAAAATAATATCAATAATCTGAAAGAAAATAATGCAACAACACAATACTTTACCATTTGAATAAATCTATAAGAAGCAAAACTTTGAGCAAATTATGTTGAAAATAACATTCAATTCACGAGGAAACACAAGAAAATTTTTACGTGAAAAAATCTCTTTAATTAAAGAGAGCAAAACACCACGGAAATCTAACGATTCACTTAAATCCAATATAATTAAAAGAGTTTACAACAATCACAATCCACAAAAAATGTACTATACAAATTTCTTATTTCTCCTCTTTTTTTTTTTCTTTTAATTTTTTTTTCTTTCAAAGAATATAATATAAATTTTCATGACTTTGATCAGGTCTAGCCTAAGCTAAAGTCAACCAAAACTTAAATTAAGTCAACGTTGTCTTGACTTTTAATATGAATTAATAAAAAAAAGGAAAATTTTCTTAGTATAAACATAAATAATAACTCAAACTTCTTTAATAATTTTGAGCAGCTAAACGGTGTCATTTGAAATGTAGGAAAGTGGTGGGTGAAGGGTGAAGAATAACATTGAGTAAAAATAGTTAAGGTTTAATTTGAGAAAGCATGAACGTTCTTAAACACAAAATACAAAACAAACTCACAAGATCCATGCCTTTTTCCATCAAATTGGAATAAAAAACCTCCAAAAAAAAAAAAAAAAACATGATTCAACCCTAAAATAAACTAAAATGAAATGAACAATACACATATCTAAAATTGAGAAAACGGAAAACGAAGCTGATTGTGGCACCTTAATGAGTGAAAGTTTCAACAATTTCAATTTTCAAAAGTTTTAAGAACAAATAACATTGATAAAGTGAAAGAGAGAATGAGAGAATAAAGAATTTTAGGGATAAAATCATAAAAAACAGATGGACTTAGAAAAGAGTGGACAGAATTTTAATTTTTTAGTATGATATAAGTGTGGAATATATATATTAATAGAAAATTTTTTATGAGTTTGGATATGTGTATAATATTTCTCATTTTTTTAAAATTTGAAGATAGACCTATATATATATATAGAGAGAATTTTTTTACGGGGTCTATATAAATAATTTTTTTTTTCAAAATGTGAGGGTATGTAACGCCCACTTTGAGGTATGTCATTTATATATGCTTATTGGCCCTTAATGTTGTTCGTTTTCCCTTGGTTAAGTTTGTATATTGTGAATAATGCTTGGTTGCCCTAAATTTGGTGAAGGATTGGCAAAATTAGAGAATTACAGACTTCGCCAGGGCGAAGAATAAGCCTCGCCGCGGCGAGGTACGCTCTGTAATTTTTCGCTGAGGAGAAGAAAAATCTTCGCTGGGCGAAGAGCTGGCTGAAAAGTGAGGAGTGAAAAGTAAGAAAAATTCATAGAGAATGCATTGGAAATGGGGGTGTATTTGTAAAGAATTAAAGGGCAAAGATGAAATTTCTAAGAAAGAGTAAGGGCAAAATGGGAAATAAGGTGTATTTATATGAGATATTAAGGGTTTAGTTTTACAAACCCTCCCATTCTCGACATCCCACACACCACTTCCACTCTCCATTTCTCTCATCTTTTCATCAAATTCCCAAGGAAGATTTAAGGGCTTTTGGTTGGATTTTGATAGAGATTTGATCCTAAGCATCAAAAGGTAAGGATTCTTGTTATAAATATGAGATTGATTTGTGTAAGTGTTGAATTCTTATAAAGTGTATGCTTAGGGTTTGAGAGAAATAACAAGTCTACCAAAGAGAGAGAGATTCTTGTGGACTTACTCAAGCACAAGGTAAGTAAATCCAACCCAAGTTCAGCTTCAAGTAATCAATCTGTGTAGAGATTTTATATGCATGTATATGCTTATAATTTTGAGATTGATTGTTGAGAATGATGTTTTTGATGAGTAGATGGCTTTTGATGAGTAGATTTAAGTCATGAGAAGTGGAGTTGATATTATGGTGACCAAGTGTAGTTTGGTTGAATTTAGAAAGAATTTGAGTAGAATATTTGAAGTGTGTTTCCTGGCTAGGTCTAACTTTGTTATAGAGGCGTTTTACTCCAAGAATGGATGGTTTAAGAAAGAAGTAGAAATTTACCAAAGATAGTATTTGGGTATGCATGCATGTTGTTTGATGAAATGCCTAAGAGAAGTGCATGTATGAGTAGAGAAAATCTTACTTTGTGCAACATTACATATTCGCATTACATGTTTGCACTTAGAAAGAATTATAAGCATGAGCCATCCACATGCATATATTTGCATATGTATAAGACTTTAAAGAAAGAATAAAGAATCTTAAGAATAAAGAGAAAGAAAGAAAAGCACTAAGGAAATAAAAGAAAGAAAAGTGCTAAAGAAGAGAAAAGAATAGGTTGTTGCGATTGGGAACTAGTGGGTGACAAGAAGAAGAAATTCCCACATACACGCTGCCTTAAGTGAGCAGCCTAAGAAGAAGAAGAATTTGTATGGCCCGTAAGAGTGTATGCGAATGAAGGTTGTACCAAGAAAAAGTTCCTACATGCACGCCGCCTTAAGTGAGCGGCCTAAGAAGAAGAAAGAATTTGTATAGTCCCCAAGAGTACATGTAGATGAGGATTGTACTCATTCACACGGCCAGGGTTCCAAATCCATGCATTAACCGAGTCCGATCGGCAAAGAATAAGAAAGAATAAGAATAAGCAAGAATGAGAAAGCATGAGCGAGCAAGAAAAGAAAAGAAAAGAAAGAAAAGAAAAGAGAGAGCAAGAAAGAAAGGAATAGAAAGAAAGACAAGAAACAGAAAGAAAGAAACATAGAGAAAGAAAAGAAACATAATAAGAAAAAGAAAAGAAGAAAAGAAAATGCATTTCTTTGCATTACTGCATGTGCATCTCATCCATGCATGTTACCATGATTTCCATCATGGTTAGTGAGAAAAAGAAAGAAAAAATAGTGAGAATAAAAAAGAATAGAGAGAATTAGAAAGAAAGAACAAAGAAAGTTAGAATGGAAAAACTGTGAGAAGTAGAAACAGTGAAAGAAAAGAGAAAGAACAAGTGAGAATGAAGAAGAAAAAGAATAGAGTAAGGAAAGAACTCACGAGTAAGTTGTGGGGATGTAAGAAAAGAGGATTTACTTAATGAGCAATTAGTGCTCACCCCGTTGTTTCTCCTTGTTTTGCAGGAACTAGGTGAGAAACGGTCGGATGGACGTCGAGAAGCGGAGAGACATGGCATTACTGTCCACGGTTATCAAAGTTCTTGTATATGTTATTTTCCTAAGTACAGAATAATATTTTATAAGTAAAGAATTATAAGTTAAATAAAGAACAATTTTGGGCCCATTATTTTTCATATTATATGTACGTATGTTTTTCATAGTATAATTTCCGAGTATACTAGTTAAGAAAGAAGTTATTACATGCCTACCCTCCAAGGGGCTGGGTCCGCCCCTGTTCATGAGGTTAGGCCAATAAGTAAAAAAATTTAGACTTCAAAGAAAGAATAGGGTATTTGAAGAACTTATATAATTTCATGCTAGCTAAATATAGACAGTGAAGCAAAGAAGAGTACTAACCACTTTGGACTATCTTTCACTTGAAATAAAAAAGACACTAAAATAATTGGATTGGCTACCTTAATTTTACCATTCTACTCACACCACACTCAATCCAAGTCTATCTCTTTCTTATGTTTGTTTTCTATGGTTTTTGTGTCCATACACCTACCTAAGACTCAAACACAACACACAGAGTCATACAAAATCCAGAATGCAAAACATAAAGAAGGTCATGTTGCAAAAAACAAACCCAATCAGACAGTCAGCATCCAATAGTTTGAATTTGAATAGATCTTGGTTTCAAGTAACACTTCCCAATTTGCTACTTCTTTGCACTTAATGCAGCCAACAACTTCAACACACCTTGTATGATTCATGAGGTCAGGCTAATAAATAAAAAACTTTAGACTTCAAAGGAAGAATAGGGTATTTGAAGAACTCATATGATTTCATGCTAGCTAAATACAGACAGTGAAGCAAAGGATCACTTTAGCACAATCACTTTTTTTAGCCAAGTTTACAGCATGGTCACTTTTGTCAGTTAGGTTTACAACATTAACATTCATAGACTTGTAAATCATATGGTAACAATTAGTTGAACAACTTGAGAAATCATATAGATATTCGAAAATGAGAATATAAATTCATATGAAAATTAGAAATAGCCAAACATGTGAAATATAGATATAGGAACCCAAAGGTAAAACCTGTGAAAGATTTATGTCTTAATTGTACTATTCATAACTTAGAAGGGTACACACCTTTCCCTTCAATCAATAATATTTTCAATCTACTTTCATTTTAACTCATAAATCTGTTGTAAATAACCCATTTTGCAGTGGAAAACAAAAACATAATAACTGGATCGTTCCTTAGAACCAAGATCCGGGTACAAATTACAGTTTATACAATATATATTAAATCTGCAGAAAATTAATCTAGAGTTTAAGAAACATACGCACGTTTGGAGGCTCCTCCAACTTTGTCTCTGAACGTGTTTTGCTATCGAACCAAGTGTAGGATCGAACCGATGTAGTCACCCGAAGGACAATGCAAGGAACTAAGGAGGGATTGCTAGATCCTTAGCCTTAAGAATCAAGAAGAATGAGAGAAATTGATTTTAGGTAAAAACCAAATCTGGCGTGGGAGAGAGGAAAAGGGGCTGTGTGTTTTTCTTTTACAATGAAAAATGAACTAATGAAAAATCTCTTGCATTTTACAAATAACCTTTTCTTTATAGTAAAATTTAGTTGCCCTCCCATATGGAATAGGCTTGGGCTCCAACCCAAACACCCCTTGTTTCAAACACCCAAATTAGATATTTATTTTAATCATCATTATCTCAATTAAAACCATTAATATATATTTAATATATAATATATTATATATATATATATTATATATATAAATAATATATATATTAACATTTAACAATAATGATAATTTATTAAATATATGCTAACACATATTAAATGAATTTCAATTATTTAATTTTCTAACAAATTAAATAAAAGGCATGACTCGCATACCTCAAATGACTAAAAGTCAAAAGGGTCCAAAACTCCATCCCTTTGAAGTTTTGCAATGCGAGTCTTATAACAGACACAATCTACAGTGCCAGGGATATGTTATGTTTGATCGCTATGTTTAGCTTTCTTGGTTTTAATATTGAGAATATCCTTATTGTTTAAATCAAGAACATATTCCATTATATAACCTTGCAATTCCAAAAAGAATACCATTCAAACTAAAGGACAACATCCATTAGATATCTCAAAATGATACTCCATATATACAAAACAGATACTGAAATAATATTCTAGAATAGAAGGTCGTGATAACGTTATGTAGTTCAACAACAAGCCCATAGGCAAAGATAAACAGTAAGTCCTACAGCCAATGCAGCCACATGTGCTCCATTTCCAACTCGTAGGTCCACCTCTCCTTGGCGAGCACTCTATTTGCCTTAGTCCTTATAAACAATACAAATGTGAGTACACATCCTGTGTCAAGACCCAAGATGTGAGGGAGGAAATTAATCTCAATCATAAAAATACTTGAAGTGTAGCATCTGACTTATTCTTGCTTGCAAGGAAAGCCTTGCAGTGTTTCCTCCAGTGGCCAGGCTTACCACAAAAGAAGTAGACTACCTTGCCCTTCCCTATGCCACTCTTAGGACCAAGGTAACCTGTCCTTTGGGCTTGGGCTTGGTTGGGCTTGGGCTTGGGTTTGGCCTTACCCTTTGCTTTACTGGCAGCAACCATAAAATGGCTTGGACTTTTCAAGTCCTGCTCTGCAGTCCTCAACATGTTCAAAAGTTCTAATAGGGTTTCTCCATCGTGTTCATATTGAAATTCATTATGAACGGAGCATAAGAGTCAGGCAAGGATTGCAGAATTAAATCCATTTGTAATTCTGCATCAAGCCACATCCCAAAGTCTCAAGCCTTCTATATGTCAATCATCTTGAGCACATGACGACAACTTGGGATCTGTAACGCCCCACTTGAGGTACGTAGCTAATGTTCTCCTTTTGCTCTTATTTGAGTCGGTTTATTAGTATTATTTGTTTGGTTGGCCTTTGATTGAGTAGTATGTTGAATACTTGCCTTGAAATTGGTTGAAAATAGAAGAAGTTTAGTGTTCCAGGCTTCGCCGAGGTGAAGAAGAATCTTCGCCGCGGGTGAAGAGGTGTTGAAGCCGGAAGCATACGGGACAGTTTTGCCGCCATGAGAAGCTTTTCGCCGCGGCGACGGGCCGACAAAATGTTGTTAAGTTTTAGATATTTTTTTCCCTAAGGGCAATTTGACCATTTAACCCAATTAGTAGGAAAGTGGGAGTAAAATGTAAGGAATTTGCTTGGAGAATATGTTAATATGGGGATGTGTTGTAATGAATCAAAGGATATAGATGGAATTCCCAAGGAAGAGTAACGGCAAATGGGAATGCTTGTGCATAAATTGTATAAAAGGAATTAAGTCATTGCAAACCCTTCATTCTTCTCTCCACCGCCACTCTCCTTTTTACTTCCTCTCAATTTCTCTTTCAATTGTTCAAGGATTTTTTAGAGGGCTTTTGGAGTGATTTGGGGTAGAAAATCAATCTAAGGCATCCTAAGATAAGGATTCTTGCTTTGGTTGAAGTTTTGTGAGATTTATGTATATTTGCATATTGAGGTCTTTTGGTTGAATTGTTTAAGTGTTTAAGGGTAGAGGAAAATCAAGCAAACCAAGAGAAAGGAAGAGCTAGGGAGATCTCTCCATCACAAGGTAAGTAAACCCCAACCCAAGTAGAGATTTGAGAACTTTCTTGAATAGAGAGTTAATAGCATTATGTGTGGATGTATAACATGTGATATGCTGTTATTAAGATTTAAATGGAGATAATTATTGCTTTATGGTTGTTCATACACTTCAATTATGAGAAGTGAGATGTGGGTTGGAATGTAGTTTGAGTGGAATTGAAGGATATTGAGAAATCCTTTTGGCAGTGTTATTCTATGACAGGATTTATGGCTATGTGAGGGAGTTTCTCCCATTTTGGATGGTTAGAGAAAGACATATAATTATTCTTATAGTAGTCGTGTTATACACTTGAGTTGTTTGATGAAATGCCTAGTAGAGGTTTGAGTATGAGTAGTGAACCTTAATTTTTGCAACATTGCATGTTGGCATTTCCTAAGTGCATTAGTGGAGATGAACCATCCATATGCATTAGTGCATTGAGAAGTGACTTAGAAGAGTAGAAAACTTTGTGTAGCACTTGCTTTACGAGTAGAGAACTTTGTGAATGCAAATACTCTACGGGTAGAGAGAATAAGAAGTGCTAGAGTAGAGAAGTCATTAGAAATGGGTGATGCTTTGTGATCGTCACCCAATATTTAGTGAAATGGGTTGATGTTTGTGATCATACCCGATTTTAGTAGAAACGGGTGATGCTTTGTGATCGTCACCCGATAGTCATTAGAACGGGTTGATGCTTTGTGATCGTCACCCGATAGTTATTAGAAAAGGGTTGATGCTTTGTGATCGTCACTCGATAGTTATGAAAACCAGGTAGATGCTTGTGATCCCCACTCGGTAGTCACTAAGAGCGAGTTGTTGCTGTGTGAACTCCACCCGACAGTCATGAGAGTGAGATGATGTTGCATGAACGCCATCCGGCTGTACCTCTGGTAAGATGAGGCCATAACATTATAGAAAACAATAGAAAGAAAGTGTGAGGAAGGAATTAAGAAAAATAGTTACGGGGATAGCGATAGGTGAGTTTACTTACTGAGCATTATTTTGTGCTCACCCCATCATTTTCCTTTGTGGTGCAAATCTAGGCGATGATGCAGTCGGAGGGCGTCAGCAGCGAGGAGCAATAGCTACACTGTTCCCCTGTTTTTGTCTTTTAAATGGCATTTTGTAAAATAATAACTCTTTGTGTATAAAAGACTTATTACAATAATAAAAGAAAAGTTTTGGGCCCATTTTCTATTATTATATGCAAGCATTTTACTAGTTACAGCAGTTGTTACAGGATCCCTCTAGAACGACTCCAAATAGTGCTTCGACACCTTGTACCTCTCATGTCGAGCATTTGTTTCGAAAAGCTCCTTGAGGTGTAGAAAATGGAAGAAGCGTCCATATTCCCATGCTACTTTTGCAGCATAGGTATCATCGATGCTAAGATCAAGCATTGAACGCTACAGCATCATCAAGGAACTTTTGATAAGTATACTTTACTTCCTGAGTGGCATCAGGATCAAGCTCAGCCAAGTATGGCTTTGCAAGGATATACAATTTCTTTTCTGACTGAGTATAATCCGAAGATTACGATACCAGTCTGAGAAATTGGATCCATCCACCTGTTTCTTTCTCGATTATCGGTCGCAGGTTCATAATGCTCATTTTGGTGAATTACAATTGCAGAAAAATAAAGTCATTATAGAGTTCATTATATTTAATATGGTCTTTTATTAAACGATGTCCCACTATTTTACTCAAGTCAATAGCCTCACTATTAACTCGGGAAAGTCCGTTGACTTTCCTAGTGGACTGAGATCCCACCGACCATTTCAAACCTTCGCTTTGGGAAAAGCCAAAATAAGTTGATTAGGTAGGCCAAGAAACTTAATCCACACCAGTTGATAGCTCCCACTATCAACCTAAAATGTGAAAAGCCAAAAGCCAATCACACAATCCAATGGCTCCAATCATTGTCCCAAGTGTGATTCTCAGTATCAGTAGAGTGGACACTACATGTCACCACATACACACAATATGTATATTGCTCTACTATGCCTATGATGTGTTTATCAACCTTCGCTTTGGCGAGCAAGCAAAACCGTCATTTTAAGTCGACCCATCACCATTAAGGAAAAATCCAATGCATTTTAACCTCCCACTAGTAGAAGTGTACCCTTTGCTTTGGCGAACAAGGTTTTGATGAACAGTGGTTTGATTAAAACCATGGTGATGGAAGGCTTACGTGACTTAATATCCTTTATTTGAGGGTTTGTTATTTAACGTCTCACCAGATTATTATCTTTGTTAGAATGACATTGTTTGGCATGTTATTCAACATTCAACCTTAGCATGCATTCTAAACACAATATTAAAACGTGCTGGTACAGGGCCCAACTAAAACCGATTTCCTCGAGCCTAGAGGAATCGGTGGGTCACCTAGGGGTCCTATGATAAATATCTTGAGTCTTCAAGTATGGTTGCCGCGTCCTTTGCTCCGTCTTTAAGTACATTACAAACACATCATTCTAAATTTACAATAAAATTAATCTTAAACTAATTTTACATCAACAAATTTAGAAACCTCGATTTACATTCGAGAGGAATAAGATGAGAAGAGAATGTACATTGAGAAGAGGAGAAAGGCAAGACACGCAGGCCCTATTTAATAAATTTACAACCATACATACCCAAAAAATTTTAAAACATTCACCATAGGTCTAAGGCTCATGTACCGGGCACCATGCAATATAAAAACAAGTACATAGCATACATTTCAAAAAACAATCAATTTTTGAATCGGGTTGGTTATTTATTAATTACCCTCTTAAATGTGCAGAATGATCATTGGCTTTATAGGTTATTAAAACTACAGTTCGATCCCTTCGAAAAAACGCAAAATTGGGGTAGCAGCCACGTCGCCGCAACGAAAATTTCCAGGGAGCACGTCGCCGTAGTGAAGATAAATCTTCGCCCTGGCGAAACCTGGAAATCCCTAATATGAACGGTTCACCTTTTTTTGCAGTTTTTGTGTAATAACACGAATCCAAATCAAATCGAATGCACACACGTTCAACCAAGACATCAACCAACCAATATAACTCCATCAACACATTATTAAACCAATTTATCATTTGAATCATTCATCCATAAGCAGATTCTTCAGATTTTGCAGATTTTTC
Organism: Pistacia vera; assembly: GCF_008641045.1. Lineage (NCBI taxonomy): Eukaryota > Viridiplantae > Streptophyta > Magnoliopsida > Sapindales > Anacardiaceae > Pistacia > Pistacia vera. The sequence continues at coordinate 140,330 of NW_022196535.1, forward strand.
AAAAATAACATGTTATCAACCAAATACATGTTATAGTTCATAAAATAAACTGTAAAAAAATTGATACCCAAGGCTCTGATACCACTGTTAGTAAACGACCCATTTTGCAGTGGAAAACAAAAACATAAATAACATGGATCGTTCCTTAGAACCAAGATCCGGGTACAAATTTACAGTTTATACAATATATATTAAATCTGCAGAAAATTAATCTAGAGTTTAAGAAACCATACGCACGTTTGGAGGCTCCTCCAACTTTGTCTCTGAACGTGTTTTGCTATCGACCCAAGTGTAGGATCGAACCGATGTAGTCCACACGAAGACAATTGCAAGGAACTAAGGAGGGATTTGCTAGATCCTTCTTAGCCTTAAGAATCAAGAAGAAATGAAGAGAAATTGATTTTAGGTAAAAACCAAATCTGGCGTGGGAGAGAGGAAAAGGGGCTGTGTGTTTTTCTTTTACAATGAAAAATGAACTAATGAAAAATCTCTTGCATTTTACAAATAACCTTTTTCTTTTATAGTAAAATTTAGTTGCCCTATTCCCATATGGAATAGGCTTGGGCTCCAACCCAAACACCCCTTGTTTCCAAACACTCCCAATTAGATATTTATTTTAATTAATCATTATATAAATATTAACATATAACAATAATGATAATTTATTTAAATATATGCTCACACATATTTAAATGTAATTTCACTTATTTAATTTTTCTAACAAATTAAATAAAAGGCCACGACCTCAGCAAATTTAATTGCACTATGAAATTACCAAAATACCCTTTCGCCTAAAAAGAAGAAAACGCCCTTCTTACTTCCTGAGTCTTAAATCATCTTCTATGTGTGTGACCCATAGGCTCGTCATCATACCGGTAGTGTATAGTACCCTGATTAACACCAACTAATCGTCTCACTAATACACAGACCAAGATTGGCCCCTAGCAAGGCATCATGGTCACCCGATAGAGTCAGATTCAACAAAGTAGCTACCTGTCAATGATATGGTTGCTGTACAATTTGATCCTTTCTTCATACGTTATCTCGAAAAGACGAAGGCATACAAATAGTGTCAACCTTCGGTTACTCTAGATATTATGTATTCAATTTCTGGACCGATGACCTGTATTATAAACTGGATAGAGCAACAACTCAATCCCACTGCGGCCACAGTTTTAGTGTCATTGTCATATACTGAATTGCGCCGTGAGATAACTTCTCCCGTACCTGGGAGTGATGAATCCTCTGTCTATCCACCACAGTCTTGATACACTTCTTGATACAGCCAATCACCATCTTATTGACAACTCTAAATAGAATTGCGTTAGGCTAGTGTCAAACTGCACCAATCGGTGCACAAGGCACTCCGGTGATCTCAAGTCTAAGGATCAAATGCACCACCATTTGTTAGAGGATTTGTTCCATAGACACTAGGGTTACCATCCATATGGAATCCTCTGGTGGGTCAGTCCAGTGAAATTGCTGCGGTGTTTTCACCTATAGCAAGCACCCATGTGTTGCACCAGGCTGTCACCAAACAACCTTGACAAGTGAGATCAGTCACTGCCTTTCGACAGGGTCGTTCAACACTATGATAGCCTTATCGTATTATCTATGCCCTTGCTTTAGAATAATACTAGGGCTACGGACGTTTCTAGAATGGCCATCATATGTGCTCATAGGGTTCTCACTATCAAGATTTGAAACACTTGATACCCTTGTCATGGTTCTACCATTCTAAGGACATATATCAATACATATTGCAATAATAATGATTTACGCGATATAGAATAAAATGCTTTTTGTTGATTAATGAACATTATTACAAAGAGTCAATTCTACAATAATTGATTGGCTCTAAGGTATCTACTCTAACAAAATCAACTAAAAGTAACCAAGATTTAATAAAATTAAAAAGTAAAAAAATAAAATAAAATAAAATAAAAGGAACCCTAACCAATATCAAATACAAACAATTAAAGTTCATGCTAACCTTGGATTTTGACTTTTTGGAAGCTTTCTTATCCACTTATTATTTTCTGCATATTGCTTCTTCCAACTAAAGCCATAAGTAATAAGTGTTGAAACCAAAACAACACAAAATTATGTACTATAGTGTTGAGATGCTAAAACTAACCTGAACAGAATGAAGATAATGTTTGTCAAACAACCTTAAAATTCTACATGGACTTCTTTGCCAACAACAAAAACCATTTTTTATTCCAGGACATCAACAATGTTTTTGTTATAATAAAGAAACCTAAACAAAGAATTTAAGAAAATATATCATAAAAATACTTAAACAAAAACACAGTAACTTCAAGGGATAATAGAACAACAAATTCATAGATAACCTCCTCAGCCTGAATTCCTATAAGTAATAAGTAAAACCATCACAATAGAAGAACAGATTCTTAGATAACCTCCTCAACTCGAATTCCTAAGTAATAAGTAAAACCGTCAAGAAGCATTTTTATCCATTTCAATAAATAATAATTTTCCAGTCTACTATCATTTCAACTCATAAATCAACTGTAAGTAACCAAGATTTAATAAAATAAAACCAATATCAAATATAAAAAGTTAAAATTCATGCTAACCTTGGATTTTGACTTTTTGGAAGCTTTCTTTCCACTTCTTCTTTTCTGCATCTCGCTTGCTCCAACTAAAACCATAAGTAATATGTGTTAAAAGCAAAACAAACAAAACCAAACAAAAGAAAATTATATATAGTGTTGAGATGGAAAAACTAACCTGAACAAAATGAAGATAATGATGTTAAACAACCTCAAAGTCTTCTTCACTTTAGCATGGTCACTTTTTTTAGCCAAGTTTACAACATAGTCACTTTTATCAGCCAGGTTTACAACATTACCATTCACAAACTTGTATACCATATGGTAACAGTTAGATGAACAACTTGAGAAATCATATAGATATTCGGAAATGAGAATATAAATTCATGTGAAAATTAGAAATAGCCATACATGTGAAATATAGATATAGGAAACCAAAGGTAAAACCTATGGAATAGGTTCCTCCTCTCTCACAATTCAACAAAGGTCTAGCCTGAAAAAAAGAGAGCACATAGATGTAGCTATATTATGTAAATTTCAATGAAAACTATGAAGAAAACATATCTACATTAATGAGAGATAGAAACTTAGATATGGTAGAAAGCGGTCACTCCTGTCAATGAATACAATTCATAGTTGACCATGTTAGTAACAAAGCCGTAACAACTTTGTTTTACTAACTTTACTGATCGAGATGGTGATAGCTTTTATATATTTACTTCATTATAAGCTTGCATAGTGCTCTTCCTATTTGTTTTCTCAGCTTTCTTCCATTGAACTGAATGAAGACAGTTTCTCTCCTCTTTGTACCTATTACACCGATCTTTTTTCTTTGACTCTCTTTCATCATTCAGGAAAGTGAAGATTGAATTGGGAATAGAAAACAAAGTAGGAACAAACTTGTCCTTTGGTTAACTTCACTTATTGAGCCCCGCCACCTCCTGTAATAGCTAACAAGGGGCATTTAGGACAACTCGTTCATTTAGCACAAGTTCATCCTACTCGGGCCTCTCTTTGGAGAGTCCCTTCTTTCCATTCAATAAATATAGTGCTGGCTCGCTATTCATATTATTTCTGCTTGACCGATACAAGAACTTCATTTTCAATGAATTCTGGTCGGGGTGCTTAGCAACCCCTACTTTCACATTTCTTTCTATGAAAGTACTTGGTCTATTGCCATTTAGACTGAAATGGCTTCTCTTTTTATGGATTGATTCGGACTTCCCCAGTTCAACACTCATAGGAAAGAAAGAAAAGACTTGAATCCTACTGAAGCTACTAACAAAGACTAAGCAAGTATTGACAATGAGATTTGTACACTTCCGTTTGGCACCTTCCTTTGGTTTGTGCTTGCACGAGCCGTTTCTCTACCAATCTTGAATTCGAATCTTTGCTTACCTATGGGCCTTCTAGGATCACTTTTGGAGCACGCAACGTTGAGTTTGATTCCTAGTTGATCCTTACTAATCCATATGAAGTTAGGTTAGCTACTTCCCTCAGTAAGGATAAGGAATTTCATAATAGAAAACCCAAACGAAATGAGATTTAAAATAGGGCTTTGAACCAGCCTGAGAAACCATTTTTCTTTAAAGAAAGTCCCATTTTAACGATTTATAGAAATTTCAGTTTTGTTCAATTCTTTAAATAAAATACTTCCTGCCATGCTTTTTGTGCTAATCCACATTGCTTTCAAGCTTTAGGAGAAATTTCTAATGGAATGAGCCTCAAGCTAGTGTGGTAGTGCCTGATGCAAGGGTAGAGAAGGAAAATACAAGTAGAAGTTTGAATGAAAAACACGCTCTTGAACCTGAGAATTCTAGTGCATGTGGTAATAGAACGTAGGAGAATGTAGATAAATAGGACCTTTACAAGGTGACCATATATAGAGAGTTGAATAGCCTAACCATTTCAGATACAGGCAAGCATATTAACTTTAAAACTGTGATGGATACGTTCCAATTGATATCGACTGCACCCCTCAAATGTGTAGATGATGTGAACTTCTAGAGGAAGTGAAACAGTTGAAAAGTCGAAAAGATTCAGAACTACAGGCCAGATTTGAGAAGAATATAAACAATACTACCTGCCACTGAAAATGAATCGGTATAACCTCTTATCGAACATCCGCCATTGAAAAAGGTAAGTGACTTGTAAGTAAATGACCAGATTCGTGCAGCGGAAAAACACAAAATAATTTAAAATGAATCGATCATTACTCTAAACCCAAAATCTGGGCAACGATTATAACATTTACATGTTAAACTAAATTTGTGTAAAAACTAATCCATACAAGGATTAGAATACTTACGAACGTTTGGAGGTTCCTTCAAATATCTTTGATTTGATCTTGCTTCCCGATTCAATGTAGAATCGCACTCACATCTTCCACATGAAGATAATATGTAAAACCTTTGTATTGTTTTGCTAGAACAATAAAAAGCTTCAAGTATCAAGAATCAAAGAAAATAAAAAAGAATAAAATTCTTTGATTCACTCAAGGCAAAAATGTGAGAGAGAGAGGGGAGTGGGTGGCTAGGGTTTTCTTAATTGAATTATTGTATATTGTTTTAATTTTAAGTTGCACTTAAATAGTGCAACCATTAAAACCTATTCCACTTAGGAATAACCATGGGCTCCAATCCTAATCCACCGTTACAACCAAACACCCCTTTAATGGTATTTTAAATTTAACTAATTATTATTATTATTAAAATCAATTAATATATTAAAATATATTAACATTTAATTAGCAATAATAATCCATTTAAATATATGCGCACATATATTTAAATATAATCTCACTAATTTTAATTTTAAATATAATCTCACTAATTTTAATTTCAATATTAAAATTCAATATAAGCAACAACCTCAGCAAATTTAATTGCACTATGAGATTACCAAAATACCCTTTCATCCTAAAAGACAAAAAACCCCTTTCACAAACTGATTCTTAAATTATCTTCTAAGTGTGTGACCTATAGGCTCCTTATCATATCGACAGTTAGTAGTATCGCAATTAACACCAATTAATCATCTCACTACACACAGACCAAGATTGACCCCTAGCAAGACATCATGGCCACCTGATGATTCAGATTCAACAAAATAGCTACATATCAATGATATGGTTACTGTGCAATCAAATCCTTTCATCATTCGTTATCCTATCAAGGCTGAGGTACAGAAATAGTGTCAACCTCAGATATCGTTGATATCTTTGTATTCAGTTACTGGACCAATGACTAGAATAATAAATTGGATTAAGCAACAACTCAATCCCATTATGGCCATAGATTTAGTGTCATTGCCATTGACTAAATTGCATAGTGAGATAACTTCTCCTGTACCTGAGAGTGATGAATCTTCTGTCGATCCACCATAGTCTTGATACACTTCTCGATGCAACCAATCACTACCGTTCTAATAGCTCTGAATAGAACAACGTTGGGCTAGTGTCAAACTACACCAATTGGTGCACAAGACATTGCAGTGATCTCAAGTCTAAGGATCACATGCACCACCATCCGTTAGAGGATTTATTCCATAGACACCAGGGTTACCATCCATATGGAATCCTTTGGTGGGTTTGTTTGCTGAACTTGCCCATAGTAAGCACTCATGTGTTGCACCAGGTTGTCAGCAAACAACCTTGATAAGTGAGATTAGTCTTTGTGTTTTGACAGGGTCATTCAACACTATTGTAACCTTACCGTATTAGCTGTGTCCTTAGTCAGAATAATGCTGGGGCTACAAACATTTCAAGAATGGCCACCATATATGATCATAGGGTTTTCACTATCAATATTTGAAACACTTGATACCCTCGTCATGGTTCTACCATTCTAAGGACATATGTCAATACATACAATTATGATTTACAAGATATAATAGAAATTGTTTTTTATTGATTAATAAACATTATTACAAAGAGTCAATATTACAATAATTGATTGGCTCTATGGCACCTATTCTAACATGACTCTGAATCTTCTGATAATGAGAAGGCTATTGAATCTGTTATACTTAAAGTCACTAAAACTAAAAAAAAAAAAAAAAAAAAAAAGAATAGTGACTTGCCCCCTGGAGTTTTTACTAGGTCCAAGAAAAGGAATAATAGTTGGTATGGTCAAGAGCACTTGTAATTGTCACTAGTTGTCTTCTCTCTATCTTGTTTCTTTGTCAGAGTGTAGTTGGCTGTCCTACTTTTATATGTTGATGACATGATCATCACAGGATATGACACTAAAGGCATCACTCAGCACAAACACTCAAATTTCTGTTATTCGTTTTCAACTCCAAAAAGTGAATAGCCAACTACTTCAACCCACCCTATATGATTCATGAGGTCAGACCAATAAATAAAAAAAATTAGACTTCAAAGAAAGAATAGGGTGTTTGAAGAACTTATATGATTGCATGCTACCCAAATACATACAGTGAAGCAAAGCTTCACTTTGGCACGGTTACTTTTTTCAGCCAAGTTTATAGCATGGTCACTTTTATCAGTCAGGTTTACAACATTACCATTCACAGACTTGTAAACCATATGTTAACAGTTAGTTGAACAACTTGAGAAATCCTATAGATATTTGAAAATGAGAATATAAATTCATATGGAAATTAGAAATAGCCAAAAATGTGAAGTATAAATATAGGAACCCAAAGGTAAAACCTGCAAAAGATTTATGTCTTATCTTGTACTATTTATAATTTAGAAGGGTACACACCTTTCCCCTTCAATCAATAATAATTTTTCAGTCTACTATCATTTCAACTCATAAATCAATTGTAAGTAACCAAGATTTAATAAAATTAAAAAAAAAAAAACTCAAATTAGTATCAAATACAAACAGTTAAAGTTCATGCTAGGCTTGGATTTTGACTTTATGGAAGCTTTCATATCCACTTCTTCTTTTCTGCATCTTGCTTCCTCCAACTAAAGACATAAGTAATAAGTGTTAAAACCAAAACAAACAAAACCAAACAAAACAAAATTATGTATAGTGTTGAGATGCTAAAACCAACCTGAACAAAATGAAGATAATGTCTATTATACAACCTCAAAATTCTACATGGACATCTTTGCCAATAATAAAAACCATTTTCGACTCCAAGACATCAACAATGTTTTCATTATAATCAAAGAAACCTAAACAAAGAACTTAAGAAAATATATCATAAAAATGCTTAAATAAAAACATGGTAGCATCAAGGGGATAATAGAAGAACAAATTCGTAGATAATCTCCTCAGCCCGAATTCCTATAAGTGATAAGTAAAACCGTCATAATAGAAGAATAAATTCATAGATAACCTCCTTAGCCTTAATTCCTAAGTAATAAGTAAAACCGTCAAAAAGCATTTTTATCCATTTCAATCAATAATAATTTTTCAGTCTACTATCATTTCAACTCATAAATCAATTGTAAGAAACCAAGATTTAATAAAATTAAAAAAAAAAAAAAAAACCAATATCAAATACAAACAGCTAAAATTCATGCTAACCTTGGATTTTGACTTTGTGGAAGCTTTATTTCCACTTCTTCTTTTTTTGAATCTTGCTTGCCCCAACTAAAGCCATAAGTAATAAGTGTTAAAAACGAAACAAACAAAATTATATATAGAGTCGAGATGGTAAAACCAAATTGAACAAAATGAAGATTATGTTTGTTAAACAACCTCAAAGTCTCCTTCACTTTAGCATGGTCGCTTTTTTTAGCCAATTTTACTACACGATCACTTTTATTAGCCAGGATTATAGCATTACCATTCACATACTTGTAAATCATAAGGTAACAGTTTGTTGAACAACTTGAGAAATCATATATATGTTTGAAAATGAGAATATAAATTCATATGAAAATTAGAACTAGCCAAACATGTGAAATATAGATATAAGAAACCAAAGGTAAAACCTACAGAACAGGTTCCTCGTCCCCCACAATTCAACAAAGGTCTAGCCTAAAAAAATATACACATAAATGAAGCTATATTATGTAAATTTCAATGAAAATTATGAAGAAAACATATTTACATTAATGAGAGACAAAAACTTACATATGGTAGAAAGCGATCACTCTTATCAATGAATACAATTCATAGCTTTCTATGTTAGTAACATAGTCGTAACGACTTTGTTTTACTACTCGAGGTGGTGATAGCTTTTATATATTTACTTAATTATAAGCTTGCATAGTTCTCTTCCTATTTGTTTTATTGGCTTTCTTCCATCGAAACGAACAAAGACAGTTTCTCTCCTCTTTATACCTAATACACTGATCTCTTCTCTTTTACTCTCTTTCTTCATTCAGGAAAGGTGAAGATTGAATCGGGAATAGAAAATGAAGTAGGAATAGACTTGTCCTTTGGTTGAGTTTGCTTCACTTCCTGAGCCCTCACCATTTCCTGCGATAGCTAACAAGGGCATTTAGGAAAATTCGTTCATTTAGCATAACTTCATTTCGCTCGGGCCTCTCTTTGGAGACTCTTATTTCCAATCAATAAATATAATGCTGGCTTGCTATTCATATTATTTCTACTTGACCGGTACTAAGAACTCCATTTTCAATGAATTCTGGGTCTGGGCACTTAGCAGCGCCTACTTTCAAATTTCTTCCTATGAAACTACTTGGTTGACTTCCATTTAGACTGAGATGGCTTCTCTTTTGACAAATTGATCCGGACTTCCCCAATTCAACAATCGTATGAAATAATGAAAAGCCTTGAAGGCTATTGAAGCTACTAATAGAGACTGAGCAGATATTGACCCATGAGATTTGTACACTACGGCTTTGCACCTTCTTTTTGTTCGTGCTCGCACGGGCCATTTCTCTGCCAATCTCAAATTTGAATCTTTGCTTACCGGTGGGCCTTCCAGGTTCACTTTTGGAGCTGGCAACGTTGAGTTTGATTCCCAGTTGATCCTTACTAATCCATATGAAGTTAGGTTAGCTACTTCCCTCAATGGGGATAAGGAATTTTAGAATAGAAAACCTCAATGAAATGGGATTTTTCCTATCTAAAATAGTGCTTTGAACCAGCTTGAGAGACCATTTTTCTTTAAAGAAATTCCCGTTTGAATGATTTTAAGAAATTTTAGTTTTGTTCATTTCTTCAAATAAAATACTTTCTAGCAGACTTTTTGTGTTAATCCGCATTGCTTTCTAGCTTTAGGAGAAATTTCTAAGGGAACGAGCCTTAAGCTAGTGTGCGCAAGGGTAGAGAAGGAAAATACAAACGAAAGTTTGAATGAAAAACATGCTCTTGAACCTGAGAATTCTGGTGCATGTGATAATAGAACGCATGAGAATGTAGATCAATTGGATCTCGACAAGGCAGTCAAATATAGAGAGTTGAATAGCTTAACCATTTAAAATGCAGGTAAGCGTATTAACTCTAAAACTGTGATGGATACGTTCTAGTTGATATCGACTGCACCCATCAAATGTGTAGATGATGTGAACTCTCTCGAGGAAGCGAAATGGTTGAAAAGCCAAAAATATTCAATAATGAACTATAGACCATATTTGAGAAGAATATTACAAATACTAGTTGCTATTGAAAATGAGTTGGTACAAACTCTTATTGAACATTCGCCATCGAAAAAGGTAAGTGACTCTGAATCATCTAAGAATGAGAAGGCTAGTGAATATGTTATACCTAAAGTCACTAAAACTCAAAAAAGAATAATGACTTGCTCCTAGGAGTTTTTCTAGGTCCAAGAAAAGGAATAATAGTTGGTACGGTCAAGAGCACTTGTAATTGTCACTAATTGTCTTCTCTCTATCTTATTTCTTTGCCGGAGTGTAGCTGGTTGTCCTACATTTATATGCTGATCACATGATCATCAAAGGATATGACACTAAAGGCATCACTCAGCTCAAACACTCAACTTTATGTTATTCGTTTTCAACTCCAAAAAGTGAATAGCCAACTGCTTCAACACACCCTGTATAATTCATGAGGTCGGGCCAATAAATAAAAAAATTTAGACTTCAAAGAAAGAATAGGGTGTTTGAAGAACTTTAGCATGGTCACTTTTTTCAACCAAATTTATAGCATGGTCACTTCTATCATCAAGTTTTACAACATTACCATTCACAGACTTGTAAACGATATGGTTATAGTTAGTTGAACAACTTGAGAAATCATATAGATATTCCAAAATGAGGATATAAATTCATATGAAAATTAGAAATAGCCAAACATGTGAAATATAAATATAGGAACCTAAAGGTAAATCCTACGGAAGATTTATGTCTTATCTTGTACTTTTGATAATTTTGAAGGGTGCACACTGTATGGGCCAAAAATCGTGTTGGGTCTTACCGGGCCCAAGCATGAAAAGTCTACTATGTAGCCCAAGGTCATGGCCCAATTCCGGTTGGGCCTACATCGTGGTTCATATCACGGGCCACACGCATGACACTGACCTACCTTCTCTCTAGATTGGGTCACTCAAATTGGGCCTCATCATTAGCCTATCTAGGCCCATATCTGTTGGTCTAGGATATCTATTAAAGGCCTAAAGGCCTACTCAAACCCTAATACATCTACTTTCTATTCTATCTCTATCCTAATTCACCCAAGATCCTGAATCTTATGTGAATTAGGACTCTCACTCCTACAAAGGCAAGTAACTCGGAATCTTCCTATTTACTAGAACTCTACCATTATGGACTCAAAATTCTACTAGGATTCGAAGACCTTATGATCACTATATAAATAATCTCTCATTTGGCATCCAGTATTCATTACCACCTACTATCTCTTAAGTTCTTGCTCTTTGAGAACTATACACCTTCATCGTACTTCTAGTCTCCGACTAAACTTCCAGTAACCTTTCCTTCCCTTAAGCCCTCATAAAATAGTCTCTTTCAGCCTTGCTTACTTGAGCGTCGGAGTGCCTATGGTAGACACCACACCAGTGTTTTATGTAAGCTTCACACTTATTTCTTTGTGTGTGCAGGTTCAACAGATTGTTAGTGACCTTAACCTCATAGGATCAAACCTCTCTGTAATCGTAGATTTTATCGTCTATAGTTTGGCGCTCACCATGGGGCCTCTAGCAATCAACCTTTCTTCGACAATTTACTCTACAAAGAATCACGTCATGGCTGAAACCACAGACATTGCGTCAGTATACCTCATGGCTAAAGTCGAGGTTCTCATTACATTAATGCAACAACACATAGATAAGGTCATAACACTGGAAGCCGAGAATGCCAACATTCGGGCTGGGAACCAAACCCTAAGAGAAAAGGTAACACAATTCCACGCTCTCAATTTCCCATTCAACCAGGTACCAGAGAACCGTTTTCGCGTCCCATTGAACTCCATGCAACCTCTCGTGACCCTAGATCCCAAATCCTCTGCTTCAGAGCCTCAGTCTTCCTAACTCTAGTCATCCATAATGGATGACTTCGTCCCCACCATAATAAACTCATCTGACCCCTATCAGCTGACCCATCACTCACCCTTGACTAAGTCATTCAAATTATCCCCAACCAGCATCTACAAACAACGGCCACTATTAGCCATCCCATCCACACGAATGTGATTGATCCCTCCTATCTCCAAGCTCTACTCGACTCAACTCTTCTACAAGGGTCGAGTAGACACCCCCACCAAACACCACTTGTATCTACTCCTCCTCACAGGTTAAGTGGCCCTCAAAGTACCCCCCTCACCATTCATATCGGTTGGAGCACCCAAATTGTCACACTCGAGATGACTTATCCTGAAGGGATGAATGAGAACTTAACCCCCAAATAATCAACCATGATGGGACCAACTCCCATGCCGCACCTTATGACTCAACTCATCCTAACATGCTGAGTGGGAGACAAACCCATCACCAAGCCATCAATGCAAACCTATTGTCCACCACCACACCCTTTGAGCAAATATTAGCAAAAAAATTGGCTGACATGGAGGCTATGATGAGGCGCATACCCGGAGTACTCACCCCAGTAAAGAAAAGCTACCCTATAGCTATGTCAGCTCACTCTTTCTGGATTCCATAGCCCTAACTGAGATGTTATACAAGTTCACCATCCCCAACATGAGACCTTATGATGGCATAACCGACCCACATAACCATATTGCTTCCTATAAACAACGGATGTTTGTCGCCTCCATACCCAAAAACCCGAGAAGCATGCATGTGTAAGAGCTTCAACTCTATCTCTCTAGACCAACTTTCCAATATTACAATAACCTCTCCCATAACACCGTAGGCTCCTTCACCTAGCTCATTGACACCTTCGTCGAACAGTTTATTAGTAGTAAGAAACTTGAAAAGTTGTTAGCCTACCTATACTAGGTCTACTAGCATCAGAGAGAACCACTTCGAGAATATGTTGGTCGGTTCAACAAAGAGAAGATCTCCATCCCATCCTGTAATCTTTAAACACTAGTAGATACTTCTAGGAAAGGGCTCCTCCTCGATGGAGAACTCTATAAAGACCTCACCAAGCTTCGTTGTAACACCATGGAAGATGCCCTAACCCGAGCTGTCATCCAAATTAGATGGCAGGAGGATAAAATGAACCAAATGAGACACACATCATATGATGACTGCCAGCAGAGGCGAAATGACAAACGCTTAAAACCTCATTAGTATCAACCACATCATCCAACCCCACCACACAACTCTAGTAGAAACAACCGGAGACCGTATGATTGCCAACAAGCCCGACCTGCAAACCAACCATCTAGTTCTACTCCATTCATAATCGTAGAGTACAACCTGAACATTAACTTGGCCTAAAGGGGATGGGGTCGACTTTAAAGTGGTCAACTAAACTTAACCCTGAGATCAAGAGAGACACTTCTAAATGGTATGAGTTTCACCATGACCATGGCCATAATACCATTGATTGCATCACTCTAAGGTTTGGGGCTTGAGCCTTATTGAAGAGGTGACATTCAGGACCTGTTGATCGACAAGGGTAAGAACAACGTCAACAACAGAAGTAACAAAGAGCCATCTTCCCCTTCCCGAGATATAAAACCAAAAGGCTTATGCAACATCATCTCCGGTGGATTAGAAGTAAGTGTGGTAAGCTATTCCTTAGCCAAGAGACATGCTTGAGCCAACCATCACCTGGAAGCCCCCTCTCTCCATCCACCCTCACAAACATAAACCAAACAGGTCATCCAGTTCAAAGATGATGAGTAGTCACCCAAATTGTCCAACATCATGATGCCCTTGTCATCACCCTACAAATCGTGAATAATATTCATGGATGGAGGTTCCTCATCCAACATCCTCTTCCTGGAAGCCATAAAGACAATGGAGATTAGATGAGTCAGACATCAGCCAGTGCCCAACCATCTTAGTTGGGTTTAGCTCCAAATAAAAGTACACCATTAGAGAGATTGCCTTTCCTGTCTATCCAACGGTGTGAACCACTAGACCACCATCCTCATCCTTGACTGTCCCTTACCCTACAATGTCATCCTTGGTCACCCTTGGATCCATGATATGAGAGCCGTCCCATTTACCTTCCACCAAATAGTCAAGTTTCCCACCAAATGAGGAGTGAGAGAGATTATGGGAGATCCTAAAGCTTCGATAGACTATTACAAGAACACTTTTAAGGGTAAGTCCCATGCCCTATAGAAACTATAGACTCACCTAACTCTTCTAGTCAAGCCGAACCAACCATCCATGGAAAAGTTGGATGAGGTCCAAATACACCCTGACCATCTTGATAGAAAGACACAGATTGGCTCCCAACTGAGTTCTGAGGTAAGAGAGAGGCTTATTGATTTCCTCAAGCAAAACCATGACTGCTTCGCATGGTCCCATTCAGACATGACAAGCATCAACCTAGAAGTCATCGCCCATCACCTCCAAGTAGACCATGACCATCCCCCAGTCAAGCAAAAGAGAAGAAAGTTTGCCTTAGATTAATATCGAGTCATCAATGAGGAGGTTGACAAGCTATTAAGTAATGGTTTAGTTCGAGAGGTGCATTACCCTGACTGGTTGACCAATGTGATCGTGGTCAAGAAAAAGAATGGGAAATGGCGAGTCTACATAGACTTTATGAAAGATGGAATACATGGAGAATGATGCAAGTGATACTATAACATGTATATTCATATTTTCCAAAAAAAATTCAATCAAATTGAAAACAAGTAAGGTATAACTTGTTACCTTAAGTCCTTAGCAACCTTGGAGACTTTTAATTTCAAGAGAAATTAAACAAAAAAGTATCCACACTAAGGTAAAAGAAGAATTAGGCCAAGAGAGACATTTAGGGTTCTTAGAAATTTTGATCTCTATCTTAAAATTGATATATCATTTTCTTTATATATGTAGCATTGTAAAGAATTCAATAATTGTTTTGGACCTCCTTAAACAATTCCATAATTGTTTTTGGAGTTGTAAATAATTCCATAATTATTATGAAGTTGTTAAACTTCTTTAAATAATAACATTGAATTAACATTTAATCACAATTAACAGTTTAACTCTTAAATTGTTTAAATAACAATTTAACCATTAAATTGTTAATATGATTACAAATAAAACCAATAATAAAATAAAAAATAATATAAAAAAAATGATTAATTATGAATTGGAATTCCATTTAATTCCAATTAGCAATTTAACTCTTAAATTATTCATAATAACTAATATAACCCTCCATTGAATCTAATTCAATGATAATAATATAAATAACTTTATTACCCTTGGTAGGTGCTAGTTAACCTTGGATAATCAACTCTCTTTGGCTATTTCTCCATTCTCCTTAGTTTTTATATGTGACCTCTTAGGTTCACTATGGCCTAGCCGTAGGCCCAATATCATAGTCTATTCCGATATGTTTTGTCATAACTCTTTATGAACAAAATTCCCACCGAGTATAGTAGGCATCTAGCAATGCTCCATAAGCCCTAAGTCAGAATGAAGATATACTCCAACGAACCCTTTTATAATCATACACGATATATAATCAAATCCTTCTGTTGTCTAATCCCAATTAAGAATGGATTCATGGTATGTCAAAATCCTTATCTTAATTTTATATCTAATTGACAATCAATACATATGTAATGTGCCGCAATGAAACAACCTTTTAGGTAACATTTTATATACCCTGACCAGAGATTTCCTTTTTCTAATGTATCCTGACATTTGTCTAGGAACTTGATATCAATCCATGCCAAGTTAATGAATCCCATCTTGACTATCACTTGTCCTCACACATAAACAACACATGGCCAAATCAGCTTATTAACACATGACATGATTAGCCTCGTGTTTATATACCATATGAACCATATGTGTTTATGTAGAATCCAACCGTGATATCTCAGGTCTAAGGATTAATAATTCACTAATACGATCTTATGATGAATCATTGACTACATTTTTAATGTCCATGTGATTCATCATAAATGGCCATATTCGATAAACAGTTCACTAACCGCTTATTCATGCTAATGCCCTAGTGATATAACTTTATAATCGCCCACACTAATACCATCACATGGTATTCTATGAAGGAATTCAACATGCCTACTATGTAATATTATTGCCCAATTAATATTACCTATAAGGAATACTTTGATGATTTTGATCTTCTAAAGATTTGTATCATCCGGACATTTCACATGTAATACATATATATAAATGAAGCAATAAACCACATGCGAAATAAGAACACTTTCTTAATAATAAGATAAAAATGTATATACAAAATATATACATTAACATATATATATACACAAAACATAATACCTTGGAACCGACAACACGATTGTTTCCTAGGGCATACACTAACACTTCACGGATTTGAACAATGCATGCTCCAAGGACTTCTTTCCACTCCCTCACGTCAACATGCTAGTCGATGCCACAATCGGTCATGAGTTGCTCAGTTTCATGGACGCCTTTTCAGGCTACAATCAGATTCTCATGCATTCGAATGACCAAGAAAAGACCACCTCTATTACAGAGAGAAGCATCTACTGCTACAAAGTGATGTCATTCGGCCTTAAGAATGTTGGGGCCACTTACCAACGGCTTGTCAACAAGATGTTCATAGAACACCTGCAGGACACAATGGAAGTGTACATCAACGACATGCTCGTCAAGTCCCTTATAGTCGAGCAACACTTAGAGCACCTCAATCAAGCCTTCACCGTTCTTAGGAATTATAATATGAAGCTCAACCCAGCTAAATGCTTATTCGGGGTCTCCTCTGGTAAGTTTTTAGGGTACATGGCGTAGCGTAGGATAGAAGCCAACCCTGATTAGATTCAAGCCATCCTAAACATACCTTCACCTTCATGCATCAAAGATATCCGACACCTTGTTGAAAGAGTGGCAGCCTTAAGTCGATTTATCTCTCGGTCAGTCAACAAAGGTCACCACTTCTTCGCAGCCTTATGAAAGTCTAAGCAGTTTGAATGGACCCTAACTTGTGAAAAAGCCCTACAACAATTGAAGAGGTACCTAACATCTCCTCCACTTAGACTTGGCAAAAAGGTACTTGTACCTTCAGGTCAACAGGTACTCACATCAAATGGGCGGGTACAGGTACCCCTAAAATTTACTCGTGAAAATTTTACCCGTACCCAGCCCGCCTGTGAAAAATATGGGTGGGCCGGGTAATGCCCATAGGTGCCTCGGGTACCCGCATTTTATTTAAAAAATCATTAAAAAATTAAAACCCTAAAATCATTTTCCCAATCTCTCTTACACACAAACCGACGCCACATTTCTCTCAATCTCTTCTCTTAATCAAACAAAGAAGAATCGGAAGGGTGAAGACTGAAGAAGAAGAAGAAGAAATATGAAAAAGTAGAGAGGGAGAAAAAGATGAAGAAGAATTGGAGAGAGGGAGATGAAGAAGATGAACTAAAGAAGAAGAATAAATATGAAAAAGGGGAGAGGGAGAAAAAGACAAAGAAGAATTTGAGAGAAAGAGGAGAAGAAGAAGAAGAAGAAATATGAAAAAGTAGAGAGGGAGAAAAAGATGAAGAAGAATTGGAGAGAGGGAGATGAAGAAGATGAACTAAAGAAGAAGAATAAATATGAAAAAGGGGAGAGGGAGAAAAAGACAAAGAAGAATTTGAGAGAAAGAGGAGAAGAAGAAGAAGAAGAAATATTAAAAAGTGGAGAGGGAGAAAAAGAAGAAAAAGAATTGGAGAAAGGGAGAAGAAGAAGACAAACTAAAGAAGAAAAAATATGCAATAGGGAGGGAGAAAAATATAAGAATTGGAGAGAGAGAAGGAAGAAGAAGACGGAGATGAAAGAGAAAAAATAGGAGAGGAAAAATTTTAAAAAGCAAAATAAACGGGTGACCCGCGGGTTGACCAGTGAAATTTTTTGACCCGTGGACCCATGCCCATTTTACCCGCTACCTGTAACTACTCGGCCCATACTCGCCCGGCCTGCCTGTTTGCCAAGTCTACCTCCATTCCTCTCCAAGCCTTCAACAAGGGAGAAACTTTCACCTACTTCGCTATCTCAAAAATAGCCATCGCAGCCATCTTAGTTTAGGAGGATAGTGGAAAAAAGTTACTGGTCTATTATGTAAGCAAGTCCCTCATTGACACTGAGACCCGATACAACCAGTTAGAAAAGTTAGCGCTCGCACTCATCCATGCGTCCAGAAAGCTCCAACCTTACTTCTAGTGCCACTCCATAGTTGTCCTCACCACTTTCTTAGCTTAAAAAGATCCTACATAAGCTAGAGCTCTTGGGTCGGCTCACCCAATGGATTGTGGAGTTAAGCAAGTTCGACATCTCCTTCCAGCCTCTCACCGCCATCAAGTCACAAGTGTTAGCTAACTTCATAGCCGATTTCACGCCTAACACTTCCATTAGGTAGAGAGGGAGTTACTATGTATGCACAAGTTCATACCTACAAAGTGGACTCTCTTGGTCGATGGGTCGAGTAATGTGAATAGAAGTGGATTTGGCATAGTCTTAATCACCCTTGAAGGGGAAGTCATCTAGAGAGCCATCTGATGCGGGTTTAAGTGCACTAACAATGAAGCCGAGTATGAAGCTTTGATAACTAGTCTCTTACTCACTAAAGACATAGAGATAACAAAGTTGGTAGTCAAGTCCGACTCCCAACTTGTAGTCAATCAGCTTTAAGACACCTACCAAGCTCGAGATTCCAAGATGACATCCCTAGTTAAAGATTTCTAATTGGCTTTTGAAGAGTTCACCATCACCCAGATACCAAGGACTGAAAACACACATGTAGATGCCTTAGCCAACCTTGGCTCGGCTCAGCTTTTCAAGAATCATTCTCAACAGCCATCCCTCTTTTATTTCTCCAATGGCTAGCCAACTAGAAAGAACCCCAATCTAAAACCCTACTCACCCCCAAAGAACCTTCTGAAGTAATGGACATTGACTTAGTTAACTCACGGATGACACCTATCCTTCCATACTTAGAAAGTGATGAACTCCCTATTTATAAGAATGAAGCTTGTTGACTCAAGGCTAAGGCAACCAGATTCACCATCCACGAGGGTCAGCTCCTCAAGAAATCATTCTCAGGTTAATACCTTAAGTGCATCACTCTCAAAAAAGCTAAGTATATCCTCACTGAGATCTATGAAAGCGAGTGTGGGAATCATGCTAGGGGACGTAGTCTTGCCCACCAAATGATCACAGCCAGATACTACTGACCCATGATATGGTCTAACTCAACTGCTTATGTCAAGAAGTACGACAGTTGTTAGAGGTTTGCCCATGTCTTGCACCTTTCACCTAAGCAACTCAATTCGATCCTCACCCCCTGGCCATTCATGAAATGGGGGATGAATATCGTCGACAAACTCCTAGTGGTACCCAAGCAACGATTATACATGCTTGCAATCACCGACTACTTCACCAAGTGGATTGAAGTAGAAGCATTCACCCAAGTCAGAGACCAAGAGGTAAACAACTTCATATGGAAGAATGTGATCTGTCAATACAGCATACCAAGGCGAGTCATCCAATAAAATAGTCATGTAGACTATGAAGAAGTGCCTTCAGGAAACTAAAGGTGCATGGGCGGATGAACTATCAAGAGTCCTTTGGTCTTACCGAATTATCGCTCACTCATCCACTAGTAAGACACTTTTCTCCCTTACATATGGCTCAGAGGCAGTCATCCCAGCCGAGGTGTTGGTCTCATCACCCAGGCTTCAGTGGACGGATGAGGAGTCCAACGGCCAGAACCTATGCCACAACTTGGACACCATCGATGAACTCCAGGAACAAGCCCATATTAGAAATGCCATCTACCAATAACAGGTCGTTCAACATTACAACTGCAATACTTGAGTAAGAACCTTTAAAGAGGGTGACTGGGTCCTTCACAAAGTCTTCTAGAACACCAAGGAGATTAATGCTGGCAAACTTGGCCCTACTTGGGAAGGACCATACAAGATCATTAAAGCAGCTGGTAAGGGTGCCTACAAACTTCAGTCTCCACAAGGTAAAGACATTAGCAATAGTTAGAATGTCATCCATCTTAAGCGCCATCACTTTGATAGGTCACAGTTTAGCTCCATTTTTATTTTATTCAAAGGGATGAGTGGGCCTATCCACCCCTTCCATCGTCAATCGACTCGGTCGAATAATGCCTCAAGGCACTTATGTTTTACTTAATAAAAGTATTATTGAGCGAAAATTCCAAGTATTGACATATATGCACCTTCAATCGGCTCATACCAACTTGGCCACCAGGCCTCAAGTTTGAAAAAGTTCAAACTTACAGCGACTAGTTAGTCCAACTGACTAGTTTAAGGGCATTCGACCCTTACACTTTTAGTTGACTCATACAAACTCAACCACCACACCTCTAAGTTTGAATAATGTTCAAACTTACCACAATCAGTCAGTCCAACCGACTCGCTTAAGTGAATTCGACCCTTCACACTGTCAGTCGGCTCATACTAACTAGGTATACAAGGCCCAAATTCGAATAAAATTTCAAACTTACCATAATCAATCGGTCCAACCGACTCACCTAAGGTTACTCGGCCTTTCTTACATCCAGTCGGTTTCATCTGACTCAGCTTAAACAAACAGTCAGTCCACACTGACTTAGCCTCAGGGCACTTATACTTTTAATGGAAGTTACACATCTACAAGAAAAGACAAGTATGGAAAAACATCAACAAAACATTCAAAAGGCTAAGTAAATTATAAGGATAAGGGTGTTAAGAACCCCAAAAATACGAGTTCAAAACATAAAGAAAAGCTAGGTACAAAAACTAAGAAGCGTCATGCACCAATTCATCATCTCAAACCGACTCTTCCACTGCTGGTTTAATCTCCTTCCCCTTCTCAATAGACTTCCTCCCAGCCGGCTTGTCTTGAAGAGAAAAATCAGTTGACCTTGCGAGGGAACCTTCCATATCCTCAACAAACTCCTTCATTTGATATTTAGGATCCAGTTAGCTTGGTCATCGTCCATTAGACCTTCCTCTCTGGCTGAATTGGCTTTGATCTATTCCCAGAGTTTGATGTCTTTGTCAGGATTCTAGTGTGATGTGTTCCTAGCCTTAAAGTCTTTCATCAGTTTTGCATAGGCCTTGATAAAAGCATCCCCAACAATAGACTAATATTGCTCTATGAGAGCTGTTGACTCCTTCTCTTGCTTAGCCAATTTCCTTTTCGCCTCAGCTAGCTCTGCCTTGGTCAACCGCAATTTGGAGGTGCTCTCCTTCGCTTGTTTTTAGGTCGTGGCATCCCGCTTGCGTAGATAGGTGTTAGACTTGGTCAGCTCTTGGATTCGCACCTCTTGGGCCATCGTAGCTTTCTTAAAAAATAGGCCCTCACACAAAGCCTACACATGATCACTCAGTCAGTAGAGTTAGAACTTAACAAAAAAATACAATGGTCGTATTATACCTGAAGTTGTCGCGACACTTCCCACTTAGCCATAGCTATGATCCCATTTGAGTCAGTTGACTCTTATCTATGGGGAGAAGAAGGGAATCGGCTAGGTCCCTCATCTCAATTGCAACGGAATAGAGGGTAGCTATGGTCAAGAGGGTGATGGTCAGCTTATCACCCTCTTCGTCAATTTGGACATTCTTTGATGACCTAGCCCCGACTAACGTTTGTCCAGTCGATCCCTTCCACTCAAACTTTCTCCTTTGACATTGACTTTCTCTTCCTCTTGGCTCGACGTTGCATAACTACCTCTCTTGCACTCGAGATATCTACGTTGATCCCTTTCTTCATCAACCTCTCTGTAATGATAAACTCTTCGAGTGTTAGAGGGTGAAGAAATGAGTGCCAAAAAAGCAAGTGATTGCAGTAGCAAATTAGTAGCATGTGCCACCCTCACTTCAACGAAGTGAAATGGATACCTCTTTGGCTAGCCGCTACTCCGTCCCAAAGATGACTCACCCTTAGGTTCGCCTGTTATAGCACCACCTTCCAATCTCGCTTCTCCTTCGGCATGGCAAGAACCTCTCTTGTGGTCTCAGCCAATCCTTCTCCACTCTGCCCAACTTGGTTGAATGAGAGATCTACAAAAGGCATGGAAAATAAGACTTAGTTATTAAAGCACAAAGACAAGCTAAGAAGCACTCACCGGTAGCTCTCTAGGTATAGGGTATGTCACCCTGCCCTCTCTCACCAAAGACTATTTTGCCCTTTAGGAAGAAGAAGTTCTCTTTCCATTTTTTATCACTCGACTTGAGACATGTCACCAGGTGAATCTGATCGGACCTCAAGGTGATGGCATATCTCCTCTTGTCCTTGTCATGCTCCTTCAGGTAGTAGGAGTAAAGGAGTTCATGCAACCCAAACCCAAGTCAATTAATGGCGCATAGGAGCTCTAGCGACATCAACAATCTCCATCCATTTAGCATGAGTTGGGTTGGCATGATCATGAAGTGATGCAACACCTCTCAGACCAATCAAGGAATGAGTAGCCTCAACCCATCAGAGAAATTTATCTCGTACATGCTCACCTAGCCTGGCATATCACAATCGACCCTCTCTTAACTCTTGGGGATCCTGATCTCCTCCAAGTTAGGAATGTATACATCGTCCTTATTCTCCACTCATCCTCCTTTGTTAGAAGAGAAAGATACTCCATAATCAAGATACCACCACCCAGTCAGCTCAGTTCAACCCCTAAACCTACACTAGTTGAAAGACAATCTCTAGAGCCTACACTTGTCAAGGGCTCATCTTCAATACTACCTAGCTCTACACCCGATTCTTCCACATCTCACTTTAACCATTAAAGAAGTCACCACTTGACTAGAAAGAGGTAGGCTTGGCCAAAGCCACCAAAATACCTTCAATCACCACAAGGAGCTCCCCATCTCTTGTCATCCAAACCATGGTGGAGGCAGTCTTATACTCATTACTACTATCCATCTCTACACCACTCGGCTCACCCAAGCTGATGCTTGACACTTAGTAAACCCTGACACTTCAAACACCACTTAGATTGAGCTTACTCCACTTGATTTGGAAACTTTCACCCAACTCGATCAAGCACACTGAGACAAGCCGAATGGCAACATTTATTAACTTAGCCCTATCTTCTTTCCTCAAAACCCCAGAGAATTACTAGAAAATCAACTACCTCAGACTGCCAAGAATCGTTCTCCTAACTCAAAAATTCACTCTTTTTGGAACCAAAATCACCCCAAACAACTTAGTTCTTGCCCTAGANAGCAATGGCCACAATAAGATTTGATGATTTTTCGACCATAGATGATTCCTTTTCAGGGACTTATGTAGAAATAGATCCTGGTTTCGAAGGAAAAAGGATCTTGTAGATCCGGAAGCGGAAATCTTACTAGCAGGCGACTTTTAATTAGAGTAAGACCCCTAATTGCAGCTTCATATATCTGTGATAGGTGCAGAAGTCAGTCCCAATTCAGACACGAATAGAAAATGCAAGTACCAGCTTGTTGAATCATATGTACCTTCTTTTCCAAGTTATAAACACCTTGATATCCTCTCATCTCAAATGGAACTAACAATTTCTACATTTACTTGCATCACAAACTCTTCATCAAATTTTTTTAGTAATTGTTGAATGGTAACTTACAGCAGGGTGAAAGTACTAACCTGAGGATTTTCACAAAACCAACAAAAACCTGTTTGTGCTTCTAGCCTCACCTACAATGGGAAAATGGTATCGTGGAGATTGCAAGATGATATGAAGCTGATAGACCAGGTAACAAAATGATCAGGGAAGTGGGTAGCTCACCCCTTCAGGTAACACTTCCCAGTTTGCTGCTTCTTTGCACTTAATGTAGCCAACTACTTCAACACACCCTGTATGATTCATGAGGTCAGGTGAATAAATAAAAAATTTTAGACTTCAAAGAAAGAATAGGGTATTTGAAGAACTTATATGATTTCATGCTAGCTAAATACAAATAGTGAAGCAAAGTTTCACTTTAGCATGGTCACTTTTTCAGCCAAATTTACAGCATGGTCACTTTTTTCAGCCAAATTTACAGCATGATCACTTTTATCAGCTAGGTTTGCAGCATTACCATTCACAGATTTGTAAACCATATGGTACCAGATAGTTAAACAACTTGAGAAATCATATAGATATTTGAAAATTAGAATATAAATTCATATCAAAATTAGAAATAGTCAAACATGTGAAATATAGATATAGGAACCCAAAGGTAAAACCTCCAGAAGATTTATGTCTTATCTAGTACTCTTGATAATTTAGAAGAGTACACACATTTCCCCTTCAATCAATAATATTTTTTTAGTCTATTATCATTTCAACTCATAAATCAACTGTAAGTAACCAAGATTTAATAAAATTAAAAATTAAGAAAAAAAAACTCAAACCAATATCAAATACAAACAGTTAAAGTTCATGCTAACCTTGAATTTTGACTTTTTGGAAACTTTCTTATCCAACCAACCTAAACAAAATGAAGATAATGTTTGTTAAACAACCTCAAAATTCTACATGGACATCTTTGCCAATAACAAAAACCATTTTCTATGCCAGGACATCACCAATGTTTTCGTTATAATCAAAGAAACCTAAACAAAGAACTTAAGAAAATATATCATAAAAATACTTAAACAAAAACACAGTAGGATCAAGGGGATAATAGAAGAACAAATTCGTAGATACCCTCCTCAGCCTGAATCCCTATAAGTAATAAGTAAAACCGTCATAATAGAAGAACAAATTCGTAGTTAACCTCCTCAACCCGAATTCCTAAGTAATAAGTAAAACCGTCAAAAAGCATTTTTGTCCATTTCAATCAATAATAATTTTTTAGTCTATTATCATTTCAACTCATAAATCAACTGTAAGGAACCAAGATTTAATAAAATTAAAAATTAAGAAAAAAAACTCAAACCAATATCAAATACAAACAGTTAAAATTCATGCTAACCTTGAATTTTGACCTTTTGGAAGCTTTCTTTCCACTTCTTCTTTTCTACATCTTGCTTGCTCCAACTAAAGCCATAAATAATAAGTGTTAAATTAAACCAAAACCAAACCAAAAAAAAAATTATATATAGTGTTGAGATTGTGATGCAAATATGCCCACTAATTGTCATACGGATCAAGACAAATCCAAGGGGTAATTAGTCCAGGGCAATTCGACCCAAGTCAAGAGAACAATCATAGCATCTCAAGACAATTCGGCCCAAGTCAAAAAGGCCATGCAAGATGAGCAATACCATTTGGCCCAAGTCAAAATGGCCATACAAGATGAGCCCACGTGGCCCAAGGCAAGCCAAGCCCAATTCGTAAACCCTAATCCAATATTTGGCTACAATTTAATCTCATGGGAACCATTGAGTCAAATGGGGGGAAAGTTTAAATATAGGGGAAGGTGCAAGCACATGGGATCAAAAAGTCAAAGAGACAAGCTATGACAATGCCAACTCAAGACTTTCCATTTCGGGAAAGAACACTCCATGACATTTCGACGGTTGTTTGTCCCCTTTCCACTTTCAAAAAATCAAAGAATCTATCATTTCACTTCTGTTTAGTTTAAGGAAGACCTAGTCCAACTTTTATGTAACCCATTTGCCCTTGTATTTTGTGTTTAGCTTTCTCTTCGTAAGGGCGCCATATTTGACCCTTTCTATGTGTAATTTTTATATTTTATGTTTTTATTATTTTGTGGGCACTATTTTGTAAGGCTATATAAAGTCCAACTATACTTTGTAATGGGTTAGCTTTTATGAATGAGAAATTGAGCTCTTGAGAGAGTTTTCTTCAATCCTTTATCCAAGCTTTGGCTAAACTTGGTAGTGGAAAATCCAAACCGGTGGCTCACCCTTTACATTTGGATCTCTTGGCGAGTGGCTTTGTCTTTAAACCTTGAGGTTGGTTGTTACTTTCATTGTGTTATTTATTTGCTGTTTGGTTTGTTAAGTTCGGTTAGATTAGCTTGTATTGGAGTTTTGGAGTCATTGTTGGTTGATATTGTTTGTGGAGAACCAAACTTGTATTGTGTTGTTATGATGTTTATGATGGAAGCTAGATCAACTCACTCATGTTTTAGTGCAAATGCATCAGATGGTAAAACCAACCTGAAACAAATGAAGATAATATTTGTTAAACAACCTCAAAGTCTCCTCACTTTAGCATGGTCACTTTTTTCAACCAAGTTTACAACATGGTCACTTTTATCAGTCAGGTTTACAGCATTACCATTCATAGACTTGTAAAACATATGGTAACAGTTAGTTGAACAACTTGAGAAATCATATAGATATTCCAAAAAATGAGATATAAATTCATATGAAAATTAGAAATGGCCAAACATGTGAAATATAGATATAGGAAACCAAAGGTAAAACCTACGGAACAGATTCTTTCCCCCACAATTCAGCAAAGGTCTAGCCTGAAAAAATGAGCACATAAATGAAGCTATATTATGTAAATTTCAATGAAAACTATGAAGAAAGTATATTTACATAAATGAGAGACATAAACTTACTTATGGTCCATACAATTCAATATTAATGAAAATTAGAAATAGCCAAACGCGTGAAATATAGATACAGGAAACCAAAGGTAAAACCTACGGAATAGGTTCCTCTTCCCCCATAATTCAGCAAAGTCTAGCCCGAAAAAAATGAGCACATAAATGAAACTATATTTAGTAAATTTCAATGAAAACTATGAAGAAAACATATTTGCATTAATGAGAGACAAAAACTTACATATGGTCCATACAAATCAATATTACCATCCAACATTATATTACTAAGTTTCTACCCTCCACATGCTATTCTAAAACATATATTTCGGTACAATAGCAGTCCATTAAGATAGATGTTGTATAGCACTAATTGAAAACCATTTTGTCAGTTTGAGGGCTTAGCAGCTCCTTTCCTTGAATAACGTTCCAACAGATAAAAGATTTATCAAATCAAATCCGTTTGATCTTTTCAAATAATTAAAAAAAAAAAAAAACCAGTAAAACCCCACAACACAACACACGCAATGTCACATTTTTCCTCAAGTTTCTTGCCATCCAAACACTAATAAACAAAATGCAAACGAAAATAGAATAAAAGAAAAGAAATTACCAAGTTCCAGCTCAGTCTCTTGCCTTCCATTGTACTTTGACTGTGATTTTGTACCAAAAATTAACCCAAAAAATCCACGAAAAAACACAAATAAACAAATACTCGGGAGATGGCTCCCAACTTGATTGTATGTTGTCGGCTCTCCATCCTCGTTGCGATAACTACACGTCCAATTCAATTTGATCAACTCATTAATCAAAGATACCCTAGCTTTCAATATGAATAAAAACCAAGAAAAATAAGAAAAAAGCAAAGAGAAATTGAGAAAACTTATGACACTCTAATTCAGTTCAGATATCGAGAAAGAAAGGTAGAAACAATGGCGACTCCTCTTTTAGCCAATTTGAAGCGTTTGTACGTGAATGTGAATGTGAAGCATCTGTGTTTTTGTGAAATTAATCAAGTTTTAATTAGACCTTTGGATGTCCAATATATGCTATTAATTTATACTAAAAAATATCAAACACAACATCATCACCAATCACATCCAACCACGTGTCAAGAACAAATCCAAAAGATTAAGATTGAGCAATTATATAGCTTTTGGATGACAAAATTGAGCAATTCTAGAGCTTTGAAAATCCTATGTGTCAATCAAACAACCCATGCTTTAGGATTATAGATATATATAGAATATAGATACCCACTCTCATCATCATACTTGATTTCTTACTCCACCAAGGGAAATATTCTCTTAAACCTCTCTCCACTTCACTATAAAATGAGGCTAATGACATGGGATGATTACGATAATTCATAATGGAAAAGCCCTTTACTTGAGCATTCCAATTGAAACTTGACTGCAACTTTATTAGCCTCTCACCTTTCTCTAATCCTACAATCTCGTAGGAATCTTGTTAGTTTTGCAAGAGCAGCACTGTAATTCCTGATGACAACAAGGAAGCCAATCCGAGGGCAATGTGAGAAAGTCAACGTGGTCCAAAAGACAAGACTGTAATTTCATCTTTGGTGCAAATTTTGGCAAAACAACTAACATGGCCAGTGGGGAAGCAAATAGAAAGTCGTAATAAAAACACGGTGACCACACACTTTTCCAAAGGAAAGTAAATTGGGAACAAAAGTGCCTTGAACTCCACAGCAACCACTACCAACATTGGTGATATCGTCCAAGGTGGCAGTGGCAACCCCATTGGCATTTTGGTCACAACAACCGAAGAATCGTCAATTATAACCCTAAGATTGGTACATTTGAGTCGTTGAGGGTAGAATTACCCCAAGAGTTACTCACAGAGTTGGGAAACGAGATCCGCAATATGTTTAATTCCCAAGAAAACGCAATAAAGGCATCGCCAGGAAATCTCAACAATGGACACACCGTTGCCCTTAAAAACAAAAACCTTAGCAGCCCTTAAGAAGGTCTTGAGGGATCTAGGGTCAATTCTAATCATGAAGATCACCAAGAGCAAGAAGCAAGGAGGAAGTGTAAAAGAACTATCAATATTAAGGAGTAGGTTAACCAATGAGACTCTGATGCATTAGAGCACCAACAGTAGAGGCAGGCACTTTCCCAATCACCAAGGTCTATGACTACAAGCCACACAATCCATTCGAGAAGGGATCAATCAGACCTTCACGAAAGAGATGCAAGGCACACGTTTGATGCTATATAGAGGGAGAGACTCTAAGGCACATACCAAAGTCAAGGAAAGCCCTGAAGATAATCAATAGGCTGACATGATCTGAGCTATGGAAATAGAATTGCTCCAACTAAAAAGATCTCACACAGATACCAAGGGTCAAGTAGAAGAACTCTAGGATTTAGAGTCTCCCTTGTCCACCTATATCCAAGAAACTTGACTACCAAGGCATTTTGTTATGCCTATATCGCAATGTACATCGACCAAGCTGACCTTGTCAAGCATGTTTGCCTTTTCAAGGAACTCACCAACATTCAAGACATGTTCTGAGATGCTATGCGCAAGACTCTTCCTTTGACTTTTGAAGGAGTGGCCCAAACTTGGTATAATAGGCTACCACCGCACAACATCAGATGTTTGACTAACTCTGCATGAAACTAACAAATCAATTCCAGGAAACAAAAAAAAAAAATTATTCCTTATTACTCGACTTATACCAAGGTAACATTGAGCCCCTTCATAATTTCACTTATCGATTTCATTCTAAAGTGATGCAGTTAGGAGCCACGAAGCATACCTACACTTTGGACACATCCTGCAGAGCAGTAAGATAGAACAAGCTCTATTCATCCTTTAGAGAACATAAATATATAAATTACATGGAGGCAACACTATGCGATTTTGGTACTAGTTCCACCGATGTTAGGAACCAGAACTGACCCCAGAACTGGAACCGAAACTAGGATCTGAGTACCCAGATGGGAATCGGCTTAAGAACTCAGAGTTAAATGATATTTCATAAAACAATGGGGGTTATTATATAATTATAGTTGTTGAATAAGAAATTATGATTTGTGAATTGGGGAAAAAAATTGGAATTAGTTTGCTTCATTCTTCCCTTCTTTGAATTAGTTGTTGCTATTCTCCTCTATTCGAATTTCCCCTTTCATTAACAATTGACAACGAAGAAGCTTCAGATACCATTGAAACACCTTTACTTTCTTCAGCTCCAACCCTAACGCATTGAAGTCTCCATCCACGTCACCAACACCATCATCATAGGTGCGTAACAGACCATCAAAGGTTAAGCCTTTTTCACCATCAAAGAATTCGCCATAAGTATGGAACACTTCGTCTAGGATGGCATTGATTTGTTTGTCACTGAATTTAACTCTAGAGTTTATGGCCACCACTAAAGCAATGATAATCCTAGAATTATACTATTTTTCTATATGATATTTGTAGAATTTTCGGATACTTCTTTCGAGCTTTGTGCCTGAATTGTTACTTAATTCTGCATATTTTATGTTTCTGGACCCAGAATCGAGCAAAATTTAGAAGATCGAGAAATTCAAATGCTAATTGGAAGCACCTTTGAAGTTTGTTCTTATTGGAGATCAAAAAGATTAAAGATTCAAGTGAAGAAGCAAGCAGAGGGTAGCTCTGTAAATTTAGCAAAGAAGATAAGAAGTTCGCCGTGGCAAGGTTTTCTCTTCGTTGCGACAAGCTAGCCTCTGGAATCGGGGGTCAGTAAAACTCAAGTCGATGTCGCAGCGAGATGTTTTCTGCGCCGCGGTAAAAACTGCAATTTTAAGTTTTTGTTAAAACGTTGCATTTTTCTTATATAGTATTGGGTCCTAGGGTTTTAGGCGACTATTTAAGAAAAAAGTTAGCTCATTTTGAGAGGGAGGTTGACATTTTGGGAAATGGGGGAGAGGAGAAGAAGATTGGAAGAATTTGGGTCTCCAAATTAGAGAAGTTTCTTTTCCCTTTCTTGTTTTATGATGTTGAACTCTGATTTTGTTATGTATTTAATGTTTATGTCCATTTTGAACATGAACTAACTCGTTTTTGGGTTAGGGTGGGTTTTGATGGATCTTTGTTTATAATGATTTAATTTATAATATCTTGTTGTTTTTGGGTTCTATTGCATGGATTAAGTGTTTATCTTTGTTCTTACTGCATTTTATTGTTGGGTTTTTTAATCAAATGAATGTTGAGCATGATGAGACTGATAAGTGATTCATGTGTTAGCTTCTTGAGGTAAACACCATAGATTGAGAAAAAACTAGAGATAGACAAATGCAATCTATAAAATCTTTATAGGATTCCACATGCTTAAGGGACTTTGAACTATTAAATTTCAATTTGTTGGGTGCGAAAGTTTAATAGGGATAAGTAGTAAATTATAACCTGAAAAAGGTATATTTTACAACCTGGGGAGTCCGATTTATAATTCGTGCATGTGAACTTGAAGATAATAGGATTATTAGGTTGAATTGGAGTAACTTGGTGAAATCGAAACCCTAACCTCTCTTCTTAAATTGAATTTCGTTGTTGAGTTGCTTTTATTGTGTTAAATTTAGTTATCTCTTTTGTTTTGTTCTAATTTAGTTTTTAGTAGCTCCTGCAAATCCAATTTTTTGTGTTCTTCAATTAGTTATAAAATTAGGAAAATTGGTTCTTAGCACTCAATCCTCGTGGGAATGATACTCTATTCATCACTTTATTACTTTTTGCGACTAGTGCACTTGCTAAATATGCATGTTTGTGAAATCACGCATCAAGGTTTTGGCGCCGTTGTTGGGGATTGATTTGTGTTAATATTGAAGTTTTCTAGTTTTTGCTAAATTGGAGTTTAATTTTCAGTTTTAATTGTTTTAGTTTAATTTTTGTTTGCTTGTGATTTCACGCTCTTTTTCTTAGTAGTTTATGCGAAAAGCAAGAAATCATCCAGTGGTTCCTATTAATCCAGAGATTGAAAGAACTGCGAGAAGTCTCATTAGAAAGAGAAGAGAAAGAGAGGCGAGAATGATTGAGATGGTTGAAAATAGAACTTTGAGGGAGTTTTCACTTCCACAAGTTGATGGGTGTAGTCTGAGCATAACGAGACCGCCTATTGAGGCGAATAAGTTTGAGATAAAGCCTACTATAATTTAAATGATTCAACAATCAGTACAATTTGGGGGTGATCTAAAAGAATATCTTAATATGCACATAGCCAGCTTCTTGGAAATCTGTGACACATTCAAGCACAACAGGGTGACAAATGATGCTTTTAGAATGCAACTGTTTCCATTCTTATTGAGAGATAAGGCAAAAGGATGGCTAATGTCGTTACCCGTTGGAACCATCACGACGTGGAATGATCTAGCACAGAAGTTCCTATACAAGTATTATCCATTAGCGCTATCGACAAAGATGAGAAATGACATTACTTCATTTGTACAAGGTGACCATGAATCATTGTATGAAGCATGGAAGAGATACAAGGAAATGTTGAGGAAGTGTCCACACTATTGTTTGCCTGTTTGGATGCAAGTCCAAACGTTCTATTTGGGTTTGCTACCAAATGTTTGAACAATAGTAGATGCAACAACTGGAAGAGCTTTACAGAACAAGACACCGGTGGAAGCTCAAGAGTTACTTGAAGTTTTAGCAAATAACAACTACCAAGGACTGGATGATAGAATAGTGCCGAAGAGGTCCATGGGTATTCATGAAGTTGATACTTACACAATCATTTCAGCCCAACTTGCCACGCTTTAGAAACAAATTGGAGGTATACATGTTAATTACATTCAAACACCTCAACTAACATGTAACTTGTGTTGCGAGCATTGATTGCTAAGTGGGGAACACCTTTGCTTCATCCTCCTCATCATCAGAGCAAGTCAACTATTTGGCTGGGAATCAAAGACAACAGAACAATCCATTCTCCAACCAACACCTATAATCCTCATTGGAGAAATCACTCAAACTTGTCCTGGGACAATCAAAAGAATCAATTAAATCAAAGGACAATGCCAAGCCATCAATCAGGGGTGAACCATCAACCAGTTGAGCAGAGAGTATCGAAATTGGAGGATATGTTTGGAAAATTCATGCAAGAAACCACAGGTTTTATGAATGAGACGCGGTCAAATTTTAGAAATCAATAAGCGTCTATTTGAATCTTGGAGGTGCAAATGGGTCAAATTGCTGAAAAATTGAATGAGAGAGCTGAAGGTTCCTTACCAAGTAATACGATGAAAAATCCATGTGAACAAGCAAATGCTATAACTTTAAGAAGTGGAACAATCTTAGAGGAAGTTGAACCAAAAAGGAAGGATAAGAACCCACCAAAGAAGAATGAAGAATCTGAGCAAGAAGTCATGAAGAGATCATTGTTGAAGAGAAGCCAACAAGTCCCAGAAAAGAAGAACCAAAGAAGGAAAAGATGTTGAAGTCAAGGAAGGAAAAATTTCCATTTCCTGAAATACCACCAGAGTTGGCACGCCACATTCCTCCAATTCCTTTCCCTCAAAGATTAAGGAAGCAAAATCAAGATAAGCAGTTTATTAAATTTCTTGATGTTTTCAAAAAACTGCATATTAACATTTCTTTTGCAGATGCATTGCAACAAATGTCGAGTTATGCTAAGTTCTTGAAGGAAATTTTTTCAAACAAGAGGAAGCTGGAAGAGAAAGAAACAATGATGCTTACAGAGGAATGCAATGCCATTTTGCAAAAGAAGTTACCACCAAAGCTCAAAGATCTAAAGAGTTTCATTATCTCTTGTGTTATAGGAGATGTTACATTTGATAGAGTTTTTTATGACTTAGATGCTAACATAAATCTATTGCCTTTTTCTGTTTTCGAGAAATTGGGGATCGGTGAAGTAAAGCCTATAATGGTTTCTTTACAGCTTGCCGACCGACCGATCAAGCATCCACAAGGTATTATTGAAGATGTGTTAGTCAAGGTTAATAATTTATATTTCTTGCAGATTTCGTTGTATTGGATATGGAGGAAGACAAAGAGATACGGCTCATTTTGGGAAGACCATTCCTTGATACAGGAAGAACTTTAATTGATGTACAGGAAGGAAAATTGATTTTGAGGGTCCAAGATGAAATGGTAACTTTTAATGTGTTTGAGGCCATGAAATTTCCATCGGAAGTAGAGTCATGTTTTGGGGTTGATGTGGTTGATAGAGTAGTAAAAGACACATTTGAAGAGATCCATCCTCAACTACCTCTTGAAGCATGCATTTCCAAATCCAAAACTACCGAGGAAGACGAGCCAAGGAAGAATGAGTGTGCTAAGTATTTGGAAGCACTTCAACCAATGAACACCATCTAGGATTCAAAATTTGAAGACTTGGACATGAGTAAGGAGAAGGATAAGGCAAAGTTGGAAGAACCTCCCAAGCTTGGATTGAAGCCTTTACCATCTCATCTTAAGTATGTGTATCTTGGTGAATCTAATTCTTTTCTAGTGATTATCAATGCAAACTTAAGTAAATTGAAGGAAAAGAAATTGATTCGGGTATTGAGAGAGCACAAGTTTGCAATTGGATGGACCATTTCAAATATAAAGGGCATTTCTCCATCTTTTTGCATGCACAAGATCCTTATAGAAGATGATATCAAGCCAAGAGTGCAACCACAATGACGATTGAACCCTTCTATGAAGGAAGTGGTAAGGAAAAAGGTGGTAAAACTTTTAGATGCGGGAATCATCTATCACATTCAGATAGTCATTGGGTGAGTCATGTACAAGTAGTTCCAAAGAAATGAGGCATCATGGTGATGAAAAATGAGAGCAATGAGTTGATCCCAACAAGGACAGTCACGAGCTGGAGGGTGTGTACTGATTATAGGAAACTGAATAAAGCAACAAGGAATGATCATTTTTCTCTACCATTCATTGATCAGATGTTGGAGAGACTAATAGGATATGCCTATTACTGTTTCCTAAATGGCTACTCAGGGTATAAACAGATCCCCATTGCTCCTAAAGACCAAGAAAAGACAATGTTCACTTGTCCATATGGTACATTTGCGTATAAAATGATGCCCTTTGGGTTATGTAATGCACCATCCACCTTTCAGTGTTACATGATGTCCATATTTAGTGATACAGTGGAACAGTTTCTTGAAGTGTTCATGGACGATTTCTCCGTTTTTGGCTCTTCTTTTGATTATTGTCTTTCTAACCTTTCTCTTGTTATGCAGCGATGTCAAGACACTAACCTAATGTTAAACTGGGAGAAGTGTCATTTTATGGTTCAAGGGGGCATAGTTCTTGGACATTGGATTTCAAGGAAGGGAATTGAAGTGGATCGAGCCAAAACTGAAGTGATTGAAAAGTTGCCACCTCCAACAAATGTCAAATTTATTCGGAGTTTCTTGGGACATGCCAGGTTCTATAGAAGATTTATCAAGGATTTCTCTAATATTTCTAAACCCTTGTGCAATTTGTTACCTAAAGATGCACTATTTGATTTTAATGATGATTGCATGCATGCTTTTCAGACTCTTAAGCAATTATTAGTATCTGCACCTATTATTACGGTTCCCGATTGGGAACTTCCATTTGAATTAATATATGATGCTAGTGATTATGCAATAGGGTAGCCTTAGGGCAAAGAAAGAATAAAGTTTTGCATGTGATACAGTATGCTAGTAGAACATTGATTGATGCACAATTGAATTACACTACCACTGAAAAAGAGCTTTTGGCAATTGTTTATGCATTTGACAAATTTTGCTCATATTTGATAGGTACCAAGGTCATTATCTAAAGGGATCATTCAACGCTCAAGCATCTTTTGGCAAAGCAAGAAGCAAAACCGAGACTTATCTAATGGATTCTACTCCTTCAAGAATTTGATTTGGAAATCAAAGATAAGAAAGGGTCGGAGAATGTAGTGGCAAATCACTTATCAAGACTTGAGAAACCAGAAAGAAAGGATGAGAAAGAGATCCAAATTCAAGACACATTTCTGAATGAACAATTGATGAAAATTGGATAAGCACCATGGTATGCTGATATTGCAAACTACTTGTCATCTCGAGTGCTTCTGATGGATATGACTTACCAACAAAAGAAAAAGTTCTTTTCTGATTTGAAGTTCTATTTTTTAGAAGAACCTTTTCTGTATAAGCATTGTGCGGATCAGATGATACGCAGGTGTGTGCCAGAAGAAGAAATGGAGAGCATATTGTGGCATTGTCATGAAAAGGAAGTTGGTGGTCACTTTAGAGGAACAAGAACTGTAGTTAAAGTCCTTCAATCTGGATTTTATTGGCTGAATCTTTTTAAGGATGCCTTTAGAGTTGCTCAAGAGTGTGACCAATGTCAAATGAGTGGGAATGTCTCAAGAAAGAATGAAATGCCCTTGAACAATATTTTGGTTGTGGAACTTTTTTATGTTTGGGGGATTAACTTCATGGGACCCTTCCCAAATTCATTCAGG
Source organism: Pistacia vera (assembly GCF_008641045.1). Classification (NCBI taxonomy): domain Eukaryota; kingdom Viridiplantae; phylum Streptophyta; class Magnoliopsida; order Sapindales; family Anacardiaceae; genus Pistacia; species Pistacia vera. The sequence continues at coordinate 176,296 of NW_022196535.1, forward strand.
AACACCTACATTTTGGTTACGGAGGACTACATATCAAAGTGGGTAGAAGTAGTTGCATTACCTTCCAATAATGCTAAAGTAGTGGTAAGCTTTGTTAGGAAGAATATCTTCTCTCGATTTGGAGTACCACAGGCTATTATAAGTGATGGAGGGACATACTTTTGCAACGGGCAATTTGAAGCTTTATTGGGAAAATATGGGGTGACACATCAAGTGGCTACACCTTACCATCCTCAAACGAGTGGACAAGTTGAATTGTCAAACAGGAAATTGAAGAAAATTATAGAGAAGACGGTAAATGCATCGAGGAAAGATTGGTCATGGAAGTTAGATGATGCGCTGTGGGCATACTGGATGGCATTTAAAACACCAATTGGAATGTCCCCATATCATCTTGTGTTTGGTAAAGCGTGCCACTTGCCTGTGGAATTGGAGCATAGAGCTTATTGGGCAGCAAAAATGTTGAATATGGATTTACAAGCTGCCGGAGAAGAAAAGATGTTTCAACTAAATGAAATGGATGAGTTTCGCCACCAAGCATATGAAAATGCAAGAATTTAAAAGGAGAAAACCAAAATGTGGCATGACAAGCATATATTGAAGAAGAACTTTGAAGTGGTTAGAAAGTCTTGCTATACAACTCAAGACTTAGGCTTTTTCTCAGAAAACTTAAGTCAAGATGGTCCGAACCCTTTATAGTTACTAAAGTTCATCCATATGAAGTAGTTAAGATTTTTCATGAGCAAAAAGGTACTTTTAAGGTCAATGGGCAAAGATTGAAGCCATACATTGATGGAGCTTTGAGTTGCAAGACATTGCCCATCAAGCTTTACATTCTAGAATGAGATCCAAGGAGAAAGTCGAGCTTTCAACTATAAACAAGCGCTTCTTGAGAGGCAACCCAAGCCTTTTCAATTTTGTGTGATTTTATTTGTTTTACATGTTGTTTTGGCTTTATTTGACTTAGGAAGTAATTAATTTTGTTTTTCTTTTTGTGTTTCAGGTGAAAAATTGAAATTTGGCATGAAAATAAAATTTTCCACACTTTGCCACAACGAGGAGAAATTTTTGTCGCGGCAAGATATACACTACCATCGTAGTGCATTAAGGTTTTCAATTTTTCGCCACGGCAAGAAAAGAAGTTCGTTGCAATAGTGTACGCACTATGATTGATATTGTAAATTTTCCAGAATTTCACCGCGACAAGAAAAAGATTTTCGCCGTGACATCGAGCAAGTCTGACGCGATATTGAAGAATTTTGCCGCAAAGAAATTTCCTCTTTGCCGCGATGAAGTCCATTTTCTATATAAACTCACCTTTTCTCTCCCATTTTCACAAGAACTCAACCTAGCCTCCAAGAACCAAAAATTTTCCTTTTCAAATTCCGACCTTTTCCATTCAATTTTCGTGCACCGATCCACTCCATTACATCCCTAAACATTCAAACAACCTTCCTTTGCAACAATTTTGGTCAATTTTGAAGAAACTTTGGAAACCCTAGGTTTTCCAAAAATTGGGGATCTTGCGATTTGGGCAAAAATTGGTGAAACTGAAGGTGCAATCTTTGTGGGTGAGATAAGATTTCAAGTTCTCTAGCCTTGAATTAGATCAATTTTGGTTTTTGATGCTTTAATTTTGAGAAATTGATTGAATTGCTTGAGTTGTGGATATTGCTGCGAATTATGGAATGATTTTGATTTGGGAAGTGTTGATTTTGAATTGATTTGTGTTGAGGAAGTTGGGTTTGTGATATTGAAGTCGTTAAACTGCATTTGGAAGTTTGGTGATTTTGGGGGTTGATTGTGAATCTCGAATTGTTGTGGTTGAATTAAAGATTTGATTGTTAGGTTGTGAGAAGTGTGCGTACTTGAATTGGTGAGTTGTTGAAATTTTGTGTTGATTGAGTGTGGGTTCTGTTGGGTTAAGAAAAGTGGTAGATTTTTGTTAAATTGTGTCGAGAGAAAAATGTCACTTAAAACATTGCGAGGGTAAGGGCAAGCAAGTAGACAACATGTTTGTAAATTTTAAGGCTAAATAGCGTTATGAAGTAGCCTTTCAGAAAAAGGGCAAGGGTTTTATTCTAGTGAGAGAGATGACTAGTACCTTTGCAGAAAATTGGGCAACAGGAAGGAATTGGGTAACCTTTTTGGAAGAACCTATGTAATACTCACTCTCTAGCTAGTATACTTGGAAAATAACAATCAAAATATATATAAGAAAATATACATGTAGATGAGTATAAAATAATGGGCCCATAACTAATTTTTCTTTAAATACAAATCTTTATAAAATATAATAAAGTCATAAAACATCAACTCAACAGTGTTGCCCAACCCTTCCACTGTGTGACGTTCCAAGCGACCGCATCTCACCTATTACCTGCAAAAACATTAAAAACAACGGAGTGAGCACTAATTGCTCAATAAGTAAACCTACTATGTTACTCTTCTCTCTCCGTTGCTTAAATTCTAAATTCCTTTCCTTACATCACACTTCTGTATTCTTCTCTGTTCTTTCTCTATTATTTCTCTATTCTTTCTCTGTTTCTAATTTCTCACTACTCATAATAATAAGAATGGTATCATGCATAGGTATGATGCAAATGCACAAATGCATAAAATGTACATTTTCTTTTCTATTTTTTTCTTATTCTGTTTTCTGTACTTCTTTCTTTCTTTCTTTTCTAGCATTTCTTTCTGTCTTTCTTTGTTTATATTCTTTCTTTCTATTCTTTCTTTTCTTTTCTATTCTTTCTATTCTTTCTTTTCTTTTCTTTCTTTCTATTCTTTCTATTCTTTCTTTCTATTCTTTCTTTTCTTTTCTTTCTTTCTATTCTTTCTCTTGCCGATCGGACTCGATTGAGGCATGGATTTGGAACCTTGGCCGTGTGAGTGTATTCTCTAATTCTGGGTACAGTCCTCATCCACATGCACTTCTAACAGACTGTACAATTCTTCTTTCTAAATTCTGAGGCCACTCACTAAAGGCGGCGTGCATGCAGGGCTATGTCACTCACGGGTTCCCCATCGCAACAACCATCTCTTCTTTTATCTTTTTTACAGTTCTTTATATAAAATTTCAGATTTGAACTTTTTTAATATTTCTCATTTCTTTCTATTTGTTCTTTAACTTTAATGTTCATTATTGCTCTTTAATGCTCTTATGAGAATGTATGCATGAATATGGGATCATAATTATTAATCATACTAAATTCACATGTTTAGATGCAATAATGCAATATGGAATGTGAACATGTCATTCTCTACCATCTACCAACTCATCTCAAGATATCAAATAATCATAATCATGTATGCACTTCTCTTTGACATTTCATCAAGCAATTTATATGCACACATCAACTCTAATTTGGCTACATTTCTACCTCTCTTCTAAGCCACCAAAATTTGGAATAAAACACACCAAGATTAACGTCAAACCTGCCCAGGATTCACACTCCATAAATTATACTCCAATTCTTTCATAATTCATCCAAACTCTCATCAAACATCAAGTACTTAAACACTACTTCTCATGGATAAATTCTAATCATCATTCAGTATCCATTCCATCAAAAAATTTTCATATATAAGCATATACATGCATAAAAGAAATTCTCTACAGTTCATCGAAACTCTCTTTCTCTTGTTCTTTAATATTCTCATACACTTGTATGTGCATGGAAATATCATCATTCTTTGCTATTCTTTCTAAATGCAAATGTGAGAATGCATTATGGCATATAAATATATCATTATGGAACTAGTATTCTCTAAAAACAATATTCTCATACTTGAAATCAATCATAGATTATTAGACTAAAAATAACTAATAAATTGGAGGTACTTTGAGGTAGCCATTCTGCGCAGGTCATATTCAAGAAGGTATATCTTGAGCTATACATATCGGATTGCTATGATCTTGGTCTCATTTTAAAGCTTAGATAAAGGGCTACAACTTTTATGTTTACATCTCAACCCAGTTCGATGGTTAAGATTCGCAAAAAGCACTCATAAGGTCACGGATTTGACAGGCCAGCCATGGTAACATGTTTTCTCTTAGGATTTTTATCAAATAATTCATATGCACATGCTACTACCATGTTGGCTACACTTCCACAACTCTCTAATTCAACCAAATTGTGAGTCAAAAAACTCACTAAATTGAGTATCAAACATGGCTGAATTTATCACTTCTCTACACTCCAAAAATCTTCCACAACTTCACTAAATCATCACATAACCATGCACTACTTCTCATGGCTAGAATTTATACATCAATAAACATAAAAAAAAGCCCATAATTCTCTCATACCATTACATACAAACATGCAAAAAAATTCATTCAACAAAGTCTTGCTCAAATTAAGGTTCAAATTAAGTTTACTTACCTTGAATTTGAGCAACTCCAACACTATACTCTCTCTTTGGTAGAATTTCCTCCTTCTCAAACCCTAAGCATATACAACCATAAGAATTCAATACTTTAAAATTTAATCTCATTTCTTTGTGCAAGAATCTTACCTTTGGATGCTTAGGATTGAAAATCTATCAAAAGTTAGCCAAAATGCTATGAATTTCCTTGGAAATTTAATGAAGAAATTTGAGAGAATTTGGGTAGAGAATGGCTTGAATGGAGGGTAGAGTGGCTAGGGTTTCTCTACTTCAACTCTTAATATCATAAAATAATATATATATGTATATTCCCATTTTACTCTTGCACTTTCTATGAAATTCCATCTATGTCCCTTACTCAATTACCAAAATGCCCTTATTTTTAGTAACTTCTCCATGTTATTCTATCTCTTTTCACTCCCCACTTTTTCAACTAATTATGAGTAAAAAGACCATTTTACCCCTAATAAAATTTTAGGGAATTTTCATTACACTTGTTCAAGATAACTTTAACAAAAGTCAACTAAGGGTATTAGGGCATAAATAAAGCTACGTACCTTGATGTGGGCGTTACAACCTAAGCATCTAGTCGTAACACCCATTATACGAGAATTTTATGCTAACTTCCCTGAGCGTGACCCTGGGCATGTTTGTGAGGGGTGTCAAAGTTCCATTTAGTGCCCGGATCATCAATGAATTTTATGAAATTAGGCCAATATAACATGATGGTTACTTGGAATTCAAGGCTAAGGACATTGATTTTGAGGATATAATCAGGGTAATAGCAAAGCCAGGTACTTCTTAGGAGATCACTAAGAAGGGAAGGAGAAAGTTGAAGGGGACTAATTTGACAGTTATAGCTAGAATTTGGCAATACTTCATTTGTGCGAGGCTGATTCCAGAGACACATTATAGTTCAGTGGATGCAGATAGAGCCATTTTACTTTATGCCATTGCAACTAGAAAGAAGATGGATGTGGGCGAGATTATAATGAAAATATAAGGCATGCAACCAAACCAGTGAGAGCTAGCTATGCTTTCCTGCATCTCATCACAGAGATTTGTATGAAAGTTGGAGTTCAAAAGAGATGATAAACTGCTTATTCATCCTGCCCCAATCCTCAACCAAGTTTATGTCTAGAGACTCAAAGATAAACCTACTGTTGAAGGAGTTAGCTTAAGCTCAAAACGACCAAGATCAACTCCCACTGCAACTACACCTGCACCCTCACCCACAACAAAAGATCTACTACAACAAATTCTAACCAATGTGAAGAGAATGGAGAGATGCCAAGACTAGTTGGGAGATCAAACCCGAATCTTGTACGAGATGCAGTATAAGTGTTGCACCAGTCTGGGCATAAATGTGTTCAACTTCCAATGGCAAGATTGGCAAGAAGATGAAGATCAAATTCCTGATGATGCCATGGATGAAGATGACAACGATGAGGGAGAGGATGAAGATGAATGAAACCTGAGACACGTTTATTTTTGTTTTTGTTTTATTTTTGTACAGTAGAACTCATTTTATTTCATGTATTTATATTTACTTTGTTTTTGCATTCTTAGGTTTTAGGGTTTAGTTTTCTAAGGTTTGAGAATGAGATGTAATTTTTCCATAATCTGTGAGGTTTTCTAACACATTTTGGACCCTTGAGTTTTTATGTGTTTTTACAAATTTTGCTGATAAAGAAAACTATGAAGCGATGTCTAGATTTTGTGCTCATTTCGATCTTCATGGATTAATCGGGGGAGTATCTCATAACCTTAAGCTTGTTTTTCCATTCCTATGTTCATTATCGGTTGACATTAAGGACAATGTCATTTGAGTTTGGGGGGTAGAGAAAAATTAGAAAATTTTTGCATGTTTTAATTGACTTTCATCTTTGTGTGTTTTATGGTTTTTGCGTTGTGTATTTTGATTTTGGGTGTTTGTTGTTATTTTTTGTTGCCTAGACTAATTGCATAAGTTCATGAAGTTGTGTATTTTGATTTTGGGTGTTTGTTGTTATTTTTTGTTGCCTAGACTAACTGCATAAGTTCATGAAGAGATTTTGATTGTTGGAATATTATTTATAGAAGATGCGAAGCATTTCTTCAAGTTTATGTTGGTTGACTTGATTTAGCCTAAGGTTTGTTGAGTGGTTTAACCGCAATGTTCATTCTTTTGGCATGCTTATGTAGCTATGTAAAGTCTTGATAATGTTGGTAGACTCTAGAACCCAGTTGAGAGGTGTTTGAGGCAAAATTCTAGGATTAGACATTGTTGAGGAAATGATTGAGGCAATTTTTTGGAACATTTGAGCCTTCTTAGCCAACCCATAAATGAATTGTCCCTAGTCACCTGTTTGAGCCTTTTGATAATATATATATATATTGCCTTATTTCTCTTTCGTGCAACTAAATTGTCCAACCCCTTTACCCTAAACACTTTATCATATCCTTTAGGAGAACTTAGGACCTTGTGTATAACATAAAAGAGCTTTGGAGGTGTGTGAATAACTGATGGATCAAAAAGTTAAAGTTTGGAGGTTGTAAATTAAAAGGGGCAAGTAACCCCATTCTGATTGCATTGTTGTTTTTGGGGTTCTAAACCAAAAAAAAAAAAAAACTCTATATATAGTTTCAATTAAAGTTCTTGATTTACTTATGCATTTCCAGTACAAAAATAAGAAGTGCATAAGTTTGGATTGTAAAAAGGGTTGATACTTTTGGTTGGTGATTGAGAAGGAAAATGGGACTATTGTAGCTCTTTGTGTTTGCATGAGGAAAACCGAGTTCTCTTGCTTTTTTTTCGTATCTTTTTTTTTTAGCCACGTACCCAAGCTTAACGTTACAAGCTTACAAAGACTTGTTGATCCTTAGCAATATCTAGCCTACATTAATAGAGAGTGGTTCTATACTTAGGCTTATGGAGTCTACCACCATTTGATAAACTTTACATTTCTGCATAAAATAATCTGGGACGGAAGGTGGATTGAAGTGGGGACTACCTACTTAGGAGACCGATAGAGAAAGACAGTCAACTCAATTTATGACTTTTTGGAGTGCTAAGCATTTTCTTGTAATAATGTATCAACAATTTTTTAGACTTGCATTTGCAATCAATTCTAGGCATTTCTTTTGTGTTTAATTTTAATTTTCCCTTGCTATTTTAGTTTTATGTTGTTTTTCGTTTGTTTCACTTTGTTCCTGATGCTCGAGGATGAGTACACCTTAAGTTTGGGGGTATTTGATAATCCTAGGATTATACTATTTTTCTATATGATTTTGTAGGATTTTTGGATACTTCTTACAAGTTTTCTGCCTGAATTGTTACTTAATTCTGCATATTTTATGTTTCAGGCCAAAACGTGTAATTGGAACACAACAAAGCAAAATGAGTTTCCAGACCCGAAACCGAGCGAAATTCAGAAGATCGAGAAATTATGATGCTGATTGGAAGCACCTTCGGAGTTTGTTCCTATTGGAGATCAAGAAGATCAAAGATTCAAGTGAATAAGCAAGCAGAGGGTAGCTCCGTAAATTTAGTAAAGAAGATAAGAAGTTCCCCGTGGCAAGGTTTTCTCTTCGTTGCGACAAGCTAGCCTTTGGAATCGGGGGTCAGTAAAACTCAAGTCGATGTCGCAGCGAGATGTTTTCTTTGCCGCGGTGAAAACTGCAATTTTAAGTTTTTGTTAAAACGTTGCATTTTTCTTATATAGTATTGGGTCCTAGGGTTTTAGGCGACTATTTAAGAAAAAGTTAGCTCATTTTGAGAGGGAGGTTGACATTTTGGGAAATGGGGGAGAGGAGAAGAAGATTGGAAGAATTTGGATCTCCAAATTAGAGAAGTTTCTTTTCCCTTTCTTGTTTTATGATGTTGAACTCTGGTTTTGTTATGTATTTAATGTTTATGTCCATTTTGAACATGAACTAACTCGTTTTTGGGTTAGGGTGGGTTTTGATGGATCTTTGTTTATAATGATTTAATTTATAATATCTTGTTGTTTTTGGGTTCTATTGCATGGATTAAGTGTTTATCTTTGTTCTTACTGCATTTTATTGTTGGGTTTTTTAATCAAATGAATGTTGAGCATGATGAGACTGATAAGTGATTCATGTGTTAGCTTCTTGAGGTAAACACCATAGATTGAGAAAAAACTAGAGATAGACAAATGCAATCTATAAAATCTTTATAGGATTCCACATGCTTAAGGGACTTTGAACCATTAAATTTCAATTTGTTGGGTGCGAAAGTTTAATAGGGATAAGTAGTAAATTATAACCTGAAAAAGGTATATTTTACAACCTGGGGAGTCCGATTTATAATTCGTGCATGTGAACTTGAAGATAATAGGATTATTAGGTTGAATTGGAGTAACTTGGTGAAATCGAAACCCTAACCTCTCTTCTTAAATTGAATTTAGTTGTTGAGTTGCTTTTATTGTGTTAAATTTAGTTGTCTCTTTTGTTTTGTTCTAATTTAGTTTTTAGTAGCTCCTGCAAATCCAATTTTTTGTGTTCTTCAATTAGTTATAAAATTAGGAAAATCAATACTTAGCACTCAATCCTCATGGGAATAATACTCTATTCATCACTTTATTACTTTTTCCGACTAGTGCACTTGCTAAATATGCATGTTTATGAAATCACACATCAAGCAACCATTTCTTTGTTAAGGCCACTATCGCGATATGAATCAAATTGTTGAAAATTTCTCTTTACCTTCTCTGATCTGCTCCCTCTCGTAATCATTTTGAAGTTTAAAAATTTTAGCGGTAAGGTTTGGAGAAGAAGAGGAGGAGAAGATAAAAATTGCAATTTTTGTAAACAAACTATAGGGTGTATTTGTAATTTTTGCAAACAATTAGGGGTTTATTTAATTTTTACAAGGTATATTTGTCATTTTTGTGAAAAATATAGGTGTATTCGTAATTTTCCTAGGTACCCTAAACCGGAGTAGAAACCTGTGTTTTAGGTTTCGATTCCTTGCATTTAAGAACCAAAACCGGTTGATTCCGGTTTCAGTTCAAATCCCAGGAATCTGCCGGTTTTCATCATGGTTTCGATTGCATGGGATTTGGACGGGTACCTAGACCCGCCCACCCCTAGCTGGATATCATGATAAAGATCCTTTCGTACTACTCATCTTATACCAAATAAACCCAACAAATTATTTTAGTAAACAATAGAGGAAAGGTTTGAGAGAATTTTTAAAATATAAGGGAGGTAAGGGATACTATTTTAAACTTATGGGAGTGTCAAAAACCTTAGAGGAGGTGAGAGATCATAACCTTTTTTGGTTTCGTTTTAAAATAATGGGTCGACTTAGCTACCCTTCACGAGGGTAATAAAATTAACCTATCGAACTTATAATACAATAAAACCTCTCTATAGTGATACTCTATATAGGAATAACCTTCATGTAGTCATAAAAACTTTCGGTCCCAACTTGGACCAGTTATAAATAAGAATAAATTTCACATTGTAATAAATTATAATTTTTCTAGGTCTCGTCTTAAGGAACTTGTCTTTACATAGTAATAATTATATGCATATCGCAAAAAATATATGTTATGTTACATTAAAGGTTTATGATGAAATAAAATATTTATCTAAAGTTGTTTGGGACAATAATTTATACTTTAGAATTGTTACCACATCTTTTATCTTACGGGTACATAATAAGCCATCAACATGAACATTTTCTTGTTGAAACCGAAACATTTCTAACTCTCAAACATGTTTAGAGCTTCTTGGCATGAAATTTTTGTATTTTCATACTATCATCCTCAAGATTATCTTCCTCCTCTTCTTATTTAATTCTAGTAAAAATTTCTTTTTCAGTTAAAACATATACGATTTATTGCTCATTTGGATTATTGAGGAAGAAATTAATATCTATTTGATTAGCGTAGTAAAGTTGTCGAATTTGATCACTCAATTTTATTGTGACTCTTTGATATCCATTTCCATACTATCCCATTGCTATTAAAATAATGAATTGAAATCCTAATACTACTAAAACATGAATTATAAAATACGAAATCAAAACAATAATTCTTGTAACTACACCTCTATTAAATTATAAAATTCTTATAATAATAAATTTAATTAATCCCACAATTATGACTATAGAGAGGTTGTACTATAATAATAAATAAATTTGTAAAGTTATCACCTATAATACTAGTCCATTATCAGTAATGTAAATGAACAAATTCGTAATATTAATCATAAGAATAGTAATGTGGAACACGCATAAAAAATGTGGAATCAATAACAAATAACAAATAACATAAAGTACATACGTGTAGCTATTACAAGCAGAATAGATTAGATATTATTTTACATACATCATTTTTCAGTCCACCATTACAAGCAAAATAGATTAGCTTTTGAACCTTCAACTGATTGCAGAACATGCAGATTTTATGTACACACCATTTCTATTTAAAGTTCCGTAAAAAAATTAAGAAGCCTTCTTCTTCTTGTACTTTTTGGCACAAACAACATACACCAACATGTTAAAGAAGCTGAGTCCAGCCAAAAGCCAGAAGAAGTAATCAAGATGACCCTCATTCAAGTTATCCGGAATCCATCCAGTTTTCCCACCTTTAGTTGTGAAGTACGTTACCATTGTCAAAATAAATGAGCTCAGGTAATTGCCCAATGACGTTGTCAGAAGTGACAATGCGCTGCACAAGCTTCGCATGGCATCGGGAGATTGGTCATAGAAAAACTCAAGCTGCCCAATGAATGTACATACCTCAGCAGCACCCAACAAGAAATATTGAGGAATTTGCCAAAAGATACTTAATGGCACGGCAACATCTTCATCAACCAGCCCAAGCTCTCTTGCAATCTGTAGCCGGTTAATCTCCACCAATGCAGCTGCCGACATGCACAGAATTGAAAGAAAGAGGCCAATTCCCATTCGCTGCAACTCTGAGAAGCCTCTCTCCTTGCCTGTGAACTTCCTTGCAATAGGTACAATGAACTTATCATAGATGGGGACCCAGAAAATAACACTGATAACATCAAAACTTGAAAGAGAGGCCGGAGGAATGGTGAAAGAACCAATTGATGTGTCCATCATCATCCCTTGTTCCACAAACATTGTAGACATTTGGGCATAGACAGCAGAAAATATAATTCCAGTAGCCCAGATGGGAAACATACGGATTAAAATTTTCAATTCCTCCACCTGTGTTACAGTGCAAAGCATCCAAGGATTGGAATAATCCCCACTTTTGATCTCAGTATCTGAAAGCACAGCAGCTTTATCAAGGCACCTGCAAGCAATAAAAGTGGGTATTCGTTCTTTTTTTTTTTCACTTCTGGGAGAAAATTTCTACTGCTTTAAGGAAATCAAGAAAACTTAAATTGAAACTTCTATGCGAGCACACTTAAGTTATCCCAATGTCATACACAAAAAGACTATATTAGAGTCATGCAAACAAAAAAGAGGAAAAAGAAATTAAACAATATACCGAGAAATAAAACAGATCTATTATAGCTTTACTTAGAAGTTTCATTACAATGCATTTTTCCTCAATCTTACATCTAAAACTAGAAGAGACGAATTCAGAATATAATCTCAAATTTTATAAAACAATTGTGAGAAGTGCCTGCAAAATTTGAAAGCAAGCAAATTAAATTAAATTACAGATGCACTGAGAGCTTGTGTAAAATCATTATACTGAAATTCCATGAAATGTGCTACATAACTGAAAACATATATTATCATTATTCTCAGAACTACATCAAATAATTTCATCTAAAGATTTTAAGGGCAACATTCCTAATTTTCAATATCATTAAGCTATCCCTATTTAACGTGTCTATCTTGTGTTCAAATGCTCAAAAAAAAAAAAGATGAGACAGAGAGAGAGAGAGAGAGAGAGAGAGAACCTATTTAAATTGGAAGTTGAAAAAAGAAAAATGAGACACAAAGAGAGAGAGCCTAATTAGGTGGCTACTTGTTAAAAGGTCTAAATTTGTAAATTTGAATTAAAAAATTACAAGGAAGACAGATAGAGACAGACACAGAAAATCTAATTTTCGTGGATGTCCAATACACACCCCATTATGACCTTTCTATATGTAACATGAAAATAAAAAGTCATACAGATTGGAAAAAAATATTTTGGCAAGGATAAAAGTGTTGAAACTCAGAGAGATGAAGAAAAATTTTACTTAAGTTCATCACTATGCTCGATCTTTCGACTTCCTTCAATGGCAGAGTTTTTATCTTGAGTTTCATAAAGGAGACTACTGTCTATAGGTACCTCCAAATTCCACTTACGGATTGAAGCAACCAAAACCTGACACATTCTTGTAACTGGGCTTCCCCCTGGTCTTTGAAATCTATAGAGGGGAGTGCCTGAAAAGAAACTTGCAATTGCAGCGCCCATAAACAATGCAGGAATTCCAAATCCTAGACCCCACCCAGCATTGTCTTGAATCCACACCAGGAAACTACTAGATATCAGAGCACCTATATTGATAGAAAAATAAAACCAGTTGAAGAAGGACCCCTTCTTTACTCTTTCTTTAGGATCAGTATCATCAAACTGATCTGCCCCAAAGGACGAAACACATGGTTTAATACCACCAGTACCAAGTGCAATCAGATAAAGCCCAAAGAAGAATACTGCATACTGAGCCAGAGTAGCTGAAGGGCATGCAGAACCCACACATTCAGCAGGTTTTAGTGCAGGAATTGATGCTGAAAGGGTCAATGTGCACATTCCCTACACCAAAACAAATTTATGTTACTAAAGACTTCATAAAATTTTGCAAAAGACATGTAGTCAAAAGAAACAGCTGCAGTTAAAGCAAGATGAATTACAATAAAGTAAATTGTGGAGAAAGCAGCAATTGTCCAATATCTTCCCCAATAAGCATCAGCTAAGATGGCTCCAATAAGAGGTGTAAGATAGCAAGTGCCTTGCCAGGTGGTAACATTTCTTGCAGCAGAAACATTTCCTTCGTGTAGTTTGTTGGTAAGATAAGAAACAAGATTGGTCGCAATTCCATAGTAGGCCAAACGTTCACAACATTCAGTACCTGTATTTTAGATTAAGAACGTCAGAAATAGAAATATTCAAGAAAAAGTGCCATAAAGAAAAATGATAAATCACCCAGTATGAAAGGGCATGCTCTCCAATTTCCAGTATTCTGCTTCAGAACAGGTTTCCCATTAATGTCTACGGAGCCATCTCCTGTGTACAATTGACTGCTCTCATTCTAAAGATAGGCAAAAGAAGTCAAGAGTAAGATAGATAAAACAATACAAGGCATACTCCAATGAAAATATAAGAATAATTAGTTGCTTTTAATTTTTATCCATGGATTTTCACAAACGTTAAGAATAGAGATTTAACAACTTATCTTTGGCTTTTTAGTATCTTCCAACCATGATTGTAAAAAATATTTAATTACCCAAGAGAAAATCAGTCATCCCCTAACATAAACACATGGAGACAGGTCCAACAATCTGGAGTGCACAATTCTATATACCATTAAATATTAAAGGAAGAGGACATATTACCACATAAAAATGCCAGCAAAAGAAAATATAGAATTGGTAGAATACACAAAAAGAATAAGATAACACAACTTATACACACATATAACAGAGCACTTCAATTTGAATATTACATTAATAAATTTCAAATTCAACCTGATTGGAATCACTTGGATTCTCATGGCAGCCCATTAAGATGACACAGACCCACCCTATAGCATTCAATCACTACAACCTGACACTGCTCTAAGTACACAAAGTGCAGAAAATTTACTTTTGGATACAGCAAGCCAGCTTGGGCCCAAGGAATTCAACTCAGCAAACAATGATGAGATGCTGAGTCACTCCATAAAACCATGATGATGCTATGACAATATATTGATAGTGGGAGTAAGATGTATGATTAGTTCAAGTAATGATTCTGATTCCCCAAGAACAGAAGCCGTACAATGAAAACATAATTTACTATGCATCCCCAAAACCAAAAAATTAAGAAGTTTACACATTCACATATGATCCGATTATGCAAAGACCATATTCAACCATTCGAAAGCAAACCTATAACTAAATTCAAAATATGACCATATAGTTCAAATACGCCTTCAAGCTTCTATATGGTCAAACTAAACATCAAAGAACTCTAAAAATATAGACTTAAGAAAAGGAAAAGTAGCTGCATATCATTAGCCATTGAGCTAATTGAATTAATTTCCAACTACCCGAACAACGTCTAAGAAATACTTTCATATGCAATCAACAATAATCCAAATTAAATTAACTAGATCCACGGCCAATCAGAAAACGAATTCCACAACAGAAGCTTTGGATTTTGACTTTTCCACGAATTCAAAATCTCTAAATAAGATTGCAGCAAAAGCAAAAACATCTAAAATTTGGTTTTGTTCATATAATCAAAATTAAAACTTTCGAAAATTGACGGAAAACCTGGGTGCGTCCTTGTTCCAAGAGCAATCTTTCTTCGTCAATGGAGCCCATACGGAGTTTCTGAGTTCTGCAAGTTTTATCACTTTGGGAATTGAAAATTGAAACGATATGCTGATGGAGAAATGTAAGATACTTGTTAACTTGAAGACATAAAGTATGGGCCACGGAATCTTATACAGTATAGTTACCGTGTCTGACCAGCTACGGTAATGGGTTTATAACAGTTTCCCCCTCTAGGTTTGAAGAAAATAAAAACACCAAGGTTTTCTATACCCAAAATATTCATTACTTTACCATAATACTCTTTATCTAATTTTATATTCTTTCCGGTTCTTATTTCTTCAATTTTAATTTTAATTATAGTTATAGTAATATTTATTAACCAATTTTATATAATAAATTATAATTAAAATAAATATATGAATAGTTAAGGATCCGTTTGGTTTATTATTTCTTATCCTATTCCCAATCATATTCTCAAAATAGCTGTTTGTTTCATTATTTAGGAAATACCATTATATTTTATTCAATTAATTTTAGACCCCTTAAGTTTATTAATTTAATTAAACACTCCCAGAAAAAAAGTTTAAA
This sequence comes from Pistacia vera, assembly GCF_008641045.1. Taxonomy (NCBI): domain Eukaryota; kingdom Viridiplantae; phylum Streptophyta; class Magnoliopsida; order Sapindales; family Anacardiaceae; genus Pistacia; species Pistacia vera. The sequence continues at coordinate 191,738 of NW_022196535.1, forward strand.
AATTAATAAAAACACCCCCACCCACCCATAGTTGTCAGATTCCTGCAACCACCGTCGGTGGTAGCCGGAATCTGTCATAACAGCATACAAACAACCGAAACCAGTCGGTAATTCACCGATCTAGCCTTTTCCAACATTCAACGGTCAGATCTGGCCATATATCTGGCCTTTTTCGGCCATATCCGTGGTGGATCTGGCCAAAAAAGGTCAGATCGACACACGATCGGCCATATTCAACTGGTCTGCATTGTAATGCCAGACCTGACACTATGGGTGGGTTGGAGTGTTTTTGTCATTTTACAAATTTTTTATATATTGGGTGTTTAGTTAAATTAGCAACCCTATGGGAGTTTTTTCGTTAATTTTTAAATTTTACCTTGTAATAATCACCCTATTCAACTACCCAATACTATTTCCAAAATCCTGTCCAAAATAACAAACCAAACGGACCCTAAATTATTTAATTTTATACAATAAAATAAAGTTCAAAAGAACCTAAATTTAATTTATTGCATAAAAAATGAATAAAATAAAAATGGGAGGGTGGAAGGTGAAACCAGGATTTTACTTTGGGGAGGGGTAATCTTTTTAAATAAAATTTAATTTTTTTTTATATGAACTACAATGGTATAATAATTTTTTATTAATAGAAAGAAGACTCATATATACAATTATGGGGACATAATAAACGGTACATTTCCAATTATGTATATACACGATAGTTAACTTGTTATATAGCCATTGGGTTTTTTTTTTTTTTTTTTTTTTTTTTAACCATTAATAAGAAGAAGAAAAAAAAAAATTTAATAAAGATTGATGGAAAAAAAAAAAAGAATATATAAATTATAATTGTTTTGTCATGTAAGGATTATGAATTATTTTTTTACTTGGATTAGTGAACAAGATAAAATTTTACTTAGTATTAATGTGAGAGAAATAAATTTACATAAACATAAATTGATTGTATCTTAACATATGGGAAATAATAAAGTTGTATCAATAAATTAAGAATGGATTTTATATTTTTAAGGATTATCAGATAATTATGTAATAAAATATTGTAATTAACACATAAAAAATATGACAAACTCAACCTATTTTTACTTTTTTTTTTCCAAAAAGTTGACCCGAGTTGTAGCTAGGTCAGCCCATAGGTAGATCTGCCCTTGGGGCTTGGTGGAGTACAATGATATAAAAGACACTAATTCAAAACAAAATTTCAGATTATTTTAGGTTTTTATTTCTTCAATTTTATATAGTTAAAATAAAAACTGAAGAAATAAATATTGAAAAAAAATATAATTAGACAAAGGGTATTATAGTCATTATTGGTAAAGTAGTCAATTTTTTTTATGTATTTATTTAATAATATTATATTTACAAATAAATCTTACAAAGATTTTCATATAAAATAATATGGTAAAAAATGAATAAAAAAATTAAACAAAAAGTCAAACTCATTATATGCACTCTTTTATTAATTTTTTGTCATATTACTTTGTATGGAGATCTTTGTAAGTATAACATTACCCATATTTATTACTATTCGAAAACTGTGGGTGTGTTTGTATTTTCCTCAAACCTGGAGGAAGAAATTGTTGTAAACCCCTACGGTATCCAACTAAACTTACTGAGCATTTTTCACCCTTGGATCATGGTCAAAGACACTTTAGTCAACCTTGAGGCCGATCAAAGGTTGGTAACTCCCGGTAGCTTACTAGGGTAAAGCTAACTTTGCCCTTTCCACTTCCTTTCTAAAACCGTAATACTAAGATGTGACTTAAAAGGTACACAAAAAAAATATAAAATAATGATGACTAAAATATAAAAATACTGATAATACCCATACAGTTTAGGGCTAATTTTGGTTACCTCCTTTAGGTTTATCTTTATCCTAAACTTCAAAAGCCTTTTTACTTTTGGAAATATTGATTTTCTCGTGTACAAATTATGATTATCTTTAAAATTGATATAGATTTTATAAATTATCATTGAACTCCTCTAGGTGGGTTACTATCATAACACCTCTAAAGGAGTAATCAATTTTATTAAAACCCAATTATTTCGGAAAAGTATTGCGATCTCTAAAACACCATGTGATACTATTTATTAGGGGTGTTAAGTTCCGGGTACCTTGCACTTTTTGAAGGAACCGGAACCGACGGTTCCTTGAAATTTGAACCAGAACCGGAACCGACGGTTCCGGTTCTGGGTACCCTGTAAAATTATAATAACCCCCCGAAAGTTTTTAAAATGGAAAAAAACCCTTAAAAACTTACAAATATCCCCCACCTGGCACTTGTTAACAAAAATAAAATTACAAATTATAAATTCAAAATTACAAACTCCATTACTTTGTAAAGTAGATTCTCAAAAGTCAAACCAACTTATTTTAAATGTTATGAAATATAAATATAAATGTATTCACATTACTTTTTCTACAAAAGTTTTTATTAAGTCTCCTAATCTTTAATTTTATTTTATATTAGTCTCGGTTCCTGGTTCCTGGTTCTAGTTCTGGTTCCTAACTATAGGAACCGGAACCGCACAATAACGGTTCCAAAAATTTGGAACCGAAACCTACCCATTGACGATTGGTTTTGGGTAGGAACCGGAACCAAACTCAGGATACCCGTCGGTTCCAATTCCAACCGGTTCTTTTGAACACCCCTACTATTTATCCACATCAATTTAATATAACTTTTAGAGTTGGGTTGGCGTAAGACCATATCCAACCCATTGCACCAAATTGGTGTAACTTTCACACAAAAATGGTGTGATTTTACTATTGCATCTCCAACCTATTTTATCAAATATTACACAAAAAATAATATTCTTTAGAATATTCTTTTTCTTTCTATTAATTCTCAACAATTAATTTATTTCACTAATTTTTTTGTGTATATTAATTAAATATTAAAAATAATATATTTTATTAATTAATAATAACTTTAAAAATTATACTAAATTGTTATTCTAATTTATGTTGTACTTTCCTTTTAATTTTAGTGTTTTTAAATTAATGTTAATTTATTTTGAGTTATTGAAGTTTAATATTTGCATTGAAATGAAGTTTTGTTTTTAATTTTCATCATTTTTTGAATTATATAATTATTATGAATTTATTATTATAAATGGTCAAATTAACATAAATACAAATTAAAAAAAAAATAACCAAAATAATGAAATAAAATATGTTTTGTGGTCAATGAATAGTATCACACCATATTGGTGCGGATAAATAGTATCACACCAAATTTGGAATTTGGTATGATACTATTCAACCACACCAATTTGGTGTGGTTGTTGGTGTTAAGAATATCTCCAACCCAGTGTTTTACACCAAATTGATGTGAAAATTTTGCTCCAACCCAACACCAAATTGATGTAAATGAATAATATCACACCAAATTAGGTGCAATACTATTTATCCACACCAATTTGGTGTGACACTATTCATCTACTACAAAACATATTTTATTTCTTTGTTTTTGTTATTTATTTTTTTAATTTGTATTTATGCTAATTTGATTATTATTTATATTAATATTTATAATAATAAATTCATAATAATTATATAATTCAAAAAATGATGAAAATTTAAAAACAAAACTTCATTCAATGCAAATATCAAACTACAATAACTCAAAATAAATTAACACTAAAATTAAAAGAAAATACAACATAAACTAAAATAACAATATGGAATTTTACTTTTGTGTTGTTGTTTTTTTTTTTTTTTTTCTTTTTTTTTTTGTGGCATTTTATATTAGATATAATTTTTTTTATATTAAATGTAATGTTATATTTGATTAAATAAATGCTTAATTTTATTAAATTAGTATAATTCAAAGTTATTATTATTTAACAAAAATACCATTCTCAATATTTAATTAATATATACAAAAATAATTAGTAAAATAAATTAATTGCTGATTATTAATAGAAAAAAAGAAAGAAAATATTATAAAGAATATTCTTTTTGGTGTAATATTTGATGCAATAGGTTGGAGATGCAATAATGAAATTAGGGATGGGCATTAGGGGTGTTCAAAAGCGGTTAACCGAACCGGTTAACCGCTTTTCTAAACCGAACCGGATTTTCGGTTCAGGAAAATTCCCGAACCGGTTTTAGGGAAAACCGGTTTTTCGGTTAACCGTTTTAAAAAAAGCAGTTAACCGGTTTTGAACCGGTTTTCCCTTTTTTTTTTTTTATAGAACTTTTTTTTTTTTTTTGTCCTAAATTAAATTGTAAATATAGACAATACATTGGGAACTAAGAAAAAAAAATTTGGGTTGGGATTTTAGATTGAGTGAATTAGGAATTTATTTTAGTTTAGGTTATTATTTATTTATTTAATATATAATATATTTATATATATATTTGAAAAACCGGTTTAGAAAACCCGTTTTCGGTTAACCGTTTCTAATTTCTCCCGAACCGGTAACTGAACCGAATATTCGGTTTTTTTAATTTTTCGATCCATAACCGAACTGTTTTTCGGTTCGGTTCGGTTTTTGCATTTTTTTGAACACCCCTAATGGGCATAATACCTGCCCCGCCACGCCCTGCCTTGCCCGCATATATATATATATATATGTGTGTGTGTGTGTGTGTGTGTGTGTGTGTGTGTAAATATGTATACATATATTTGTAATAAGGTTTAATTTTAACCATATAATCCTTTATTAATTTTAATAGTTGAAAATCAATCAATGAATTCATAAATTATACAAGAATAAATTATAATTGTATGAGTATTTTATGAAACCATATGCAAATAAGTAATAAATAAAACTATATTAAATATAATAAATCATTATAAATATTTGTAATATATTAATTTTAACCATTTAATCCTTTATTAATCTTAATAGTTGGAAACCAATCAATGAAGCCATAAATTATACAAGAACAAATTATAATTGTGTGAGTATTTTATGAAACCATATACAAATAAATAATAAATATAATTAGATTAAATATAATAAATCATTAAATATATATATATATATATATATATATATATATAGCTAAGTTAAATATAATAAATCATTATAAATATTTGTAATACATAATATATATATTGTATATGTATAATGTATTATTTGATATTTTGATTGATTATAATAAAAATAAATCATTATAAATTTTTTTTCCCTCATTGAATCATTATTTCAATTCTATTACCTAATTACTCTTGTTATATTATGATAGCTATTTATTTAGAATTTATTATAATATATATGATAGTTATTTATTTAGAATTTATTATAATATATATGTATAATGTATCATATGTAATACATTATGTATAATGCTATGTATTATTTAGAATATTAATGAGACATTATAATATATATGGTATAATTTATTTAGAATTTATTTTAATATATTATATATTATACATTATACATAATATGCTATAAAACAAAAATTATACATTATACATAATATGTTATTGTCCGTAATCATAATTTCATAATTTCATATGTTAATACTTGTTACTTAATACAATAATACATAATATTAATCCACTAATATATAATATATTTATATATATGTATAATGTATCATAATTATAATTTTGATATTTTGATTCATTATAATTTTTTTTTAATTATTATAAATTAAAAAAAATTATAATGCAAAACCCCCAAACGGGGATTTCGAGGATTCCCCAAATTCTCAATTCGGGGATCGGGCCTAATTCGGGGATTCTTTGAATTTCCCGCTTGGGCTATGGGCCAAGACCGGGGAATCCGCTTGGGCTTTCGGGCCGGGGCCGAAGCCGAAGATAGGGGTCCTCTCCCCGTGCCCATCCCTAAGTGAAATACACCAAAAGCCACTCCAATTTGGTGCGAAAGTTGCACTAATTTGGTGTTTGTGGTTGGAGATGGTCTTACATTGGAGCAAAATTTGGACACCATTTTGGTGTAAAAAAATGGTGTTGCATTGTAGATGCCCTAACATTTGGACACTATTTTGGTGTTTTACACCAATTTGGTGTCCCACTGAAGAAAAAGAAAGAGATATTATAAAAATATTCTTTTTGGTGTAATATTTGGTGCAATGGATTAGAGATGCAAGAGTAAAATGGTGTAACCATTTTGATCCAATTTGATGTTTGTAGTGGGAGATGGTCTAAGTAGAGGTGAACCCAAAAAGTTTCCTTTAGAATGCTAAAAGTAATGTTCCATGAAATACAAGGGAAAAATAAATAAATGAATCTAGGAAGTTGGATTCGGGGGCCTAAAATGTCAAGTTCCACGAACGAGCGAGGCCGAAAGGAAAAAGCTAATTATTCATGAATAAAATGATATAAAATCTATTGCGGGTGGCCATCTCGATAGCTCTACCTTTCCCACAGAGACCCATTTTTATTTTTTATTATTAGAAATTCCCTTAAATTTACAAAAAAATAAAAACTCTTTGAAAATGTATCAAAAACAACATTAATAAGGAGCTTATAATATTTTTTAACAACACTCTCTCCTATTAAAGGGATATGGTATTCTAACATAATTTTTGATACAAAATCTTAGCTTTTTATTCAATGTAATCCAATAGATTTGGATGAAAAGCTAGAATTTATTATTTTTAAGGGTTTTTCTTTTCCCCTATGAGATTGTTCAATATTAAATTTATCTAGTTTCTTAAGAAAGTATTAAAAACACCCCTTTTATTATAAAACACCCCCCTTAGAAATATTAAAAACCTCTTTACAAAATAAGGAGTGTTAGTAACACTCGTTTTTTGCACTGTCTTCCTCACTCAGTCACAATCTGAGAAGTTAGAAAAGTGAATGTTCTTAACACTTACAAAATTATAAAAAAAACCTCCTAATAAGGGTGTTCTTAATACTTTTTAAACGAAATTGATAAGTTTACTGAGTAATCTCATAAGAGGGAAATGAAATAAACCTTTATTCTTAATGTCAAATATGCAAGTTTTAAACTATTAGATTATCATGAATCAAGAGTAATGAAAGTTATATAATTCATTTATAAAAGAAAAATATATAAAGAAAATAACTACCTGAAATACAAATATCATGAAATTTGGGCTCCACGTATGCGAAGACAATTCATTCTAAACTATTGCGTCGGTCGTTGAGAAAATTTTATCATAAATTTATATTAATCTACAGGAGAGTTGATCCTTTTTTTTTTCCGGCTCCAATGAGCCATACCTAACCTTCTAATTTTGTTTTGTTCAAATGAGCCATACCGAATCTTCTCTTTTTTGTTTTGTTCCAACGAACCATATCGTGGAATCCTAGATAAATGATTTCCATAGATTTTATTTGATAAATTTTAAATTTAAAAAAAAAAAAAAAAAATGAAGGGTTGACTCTATTGCTGTACTGAAACAGAAACCAAAAATAAATTACAATTGTTTGGAAAACTAAAAATCAATGTGTTAAAACATAATTCAAATTACGTATTTGATTAGATATTTATTCTTATGTATACATAAAAAAAGATATGCTTCATAAAAATGATTTTTGCTTTAATATAAATTCTGTAACAATCATAACTAAAACTAAACTAAGGTGAATGTAGGTGAGTGCAAAAAGAAATTTTATATTATATTTTAATCCATTTTGTACTTGTAGAAATAATTTTGTTTAAGAGATAATTGAATGATATAATTAGTTTCTAAAGAAATGGGTGTGAAAAAGAATTCTACGATTTCAAATTAACCTATAGTTAGGTAAATAATTTGAACGATTCAAATGGATCATGGTCCAATTAGACTTTTACAAAATTAGGTGGAAAGAAAGCTGTTGATGCTTGATTTTGGACACCAACGACTCGCACGTACAAAGTGTTAAGAGACTCTTAGAAATTACACGTGATAGATCCATGAGATTTGAATATGGAAATGAGATTATATATGTTGCAGAAACATAACTAATAAACTCACAAGAGAGTTTTTTATAGTGGTTCGGATCTTAAAGCAAATCCTACATCCACTGTTATTTTATTGTTCTCTGACTATTTTTTATCATATTGCCCGTAAGACATACAAAGATGAAGAAATTCTTCGCTTTACAGAGAGAAATAATGAAGCTCAAATCTATGTCTAGCTCTCATATGCCCAACCCCCCTTTTTGTGAAGAGAGCTGCTCATTTATACACCTTTTAGGTCAATGTAATGAATATTTTTGCAAGTTGTCATAACGTGTGGGGACCACTCTTTAATCCTTATCAACTTTATTTTGATAAAGTTGGGACAGGCTTGTGATCCTCATCCACTCATAGATAAAACTTGAATCTATTGGGTTGGTGACAACCGTATCCTTTCTGTCTTGGGGCGACGTGGCAGCTCTTAGACGACGCAAAGCCTTCTTGAACTCTGATTGATTAGTGCTGACATCAGTACGATTTTTTAGGCACAACAGAACCCCTATAGTTTTTGGGGTGCGTAATTGCACTTCAAAAACTCATGTCTTAGATCTGAATGGTTGTTGCACTATAGGCTATAGTCTGGAACTGAAGAGCTCGAACTATGCTTGGCGCGATCGGGTGCTGAGAGCTAGGATTGTGATCTGAGAGCTTGGAGCGATCCGAAGCTGAACACGATTTGATAACTATCATGAAATGTCCAGTAGATGAATTCCTGGACGGAGCTAACGTCAGAAACCTAAACGCACGGCTTAGAAGCCTTCAACAGATAAGCCAACTTAAAACAGTCATAACTTTTGATCTGGGAGGAGTTTTGGAGCCCGTAAGATATCCACAGAAAGCTTGTTCCGAGCTCTACGTCGTGGAAATCGGGAAATTCCCCAATTGTGGCCATTTTCGGAGCCAAAGTCCACCGTTTCTGCATGTTTCGGGGCTGTTTTAAGATTTCTATGGATTTTTTCTAACGCTGGTAGCTAGTCGCAATTTAAGAACTAAGAACTGATCGCGATCTGAGAGTTGAGAACATGACCTGAGGCTGTTTGCAATATCAGAGAGAAGAGCTGATCGCAATTTGAGAGCTAGGAGCTGATTGCGATCTGATAGGAGCTCAACCTGAGAGTCTAAGGCATGCGATCTGAACGATCTAAAGCACACAATCTCAAGTAAACGAGAGAGCTTATGAGCTCAATCAGAGAGCATAAGGAGCTCGATCTGAGAACATAAAGAGCTCGATTAGAATGAGTGGAAAGAGTTCGATCAGAAAGCACAAAACTTGATCTGAGAACTCGAGATCAACGATCTGAGCGTACGATCAGCAATCTAGCCACGCGATCAGAGAGCTAAAGATCAGCAATCTGAAGCTGAAGATCAATGATCTAAGCGTGCGATCAACGATCCGACCACGCGATATGAGGCTAAAGATCAGCGATCTGAAGCTGAAGATCAAGATGATCTGAGCGTGCGATCAACGATCCGGCCATGCGATCTGAAGCGAAAGATCAAGACGATCTGAGCGTGCGATCAACGATCTGACCATGCGATCCGAGAACTCTGGTGCGTGCGATCAGCGATCTGGCCACGTGATCGGAGAACTCCGACGCGTGCGATTTGTGATCTGGCCACGCGATCGGAGAACTCTGACGTGTGCGATCTAAGATCTAGCCACACGATCGGAGAACTCTAACGCAGGTTTGAGACCTGTATGGGCCACCAAACTGTTGATCTTTGATTTTGGACACCAACGACTTGCACGTATAAAGTGCTAAGAGAGTCTTAGAAATTACACGTGATGGATCCATGAGATTTGAATATGGAGCTGAGATTATATATATTGCAGGAACATAAATAATAGACTGACAATGGAGGTTTTTATAGTGGTTCGGAAGCTTAAAGCAAATCCTACATACACTGTTATTGTTCTCTGACTATTTTTTATGATATTGCCCGTAAGGCATACAAAGATGAAGAAATACTTTGCTTTACAGAGAGAAATAATGAAGCTCAAATCTATGTCTAACTCTTATATGCCCAACCCCCCTTTTCGTGAAGAGAACTGCTCATTTATACACCTTTTAGGTCAATGTAATGAATGCTTTTACAAGTTGTCATAACGTGTGGGGACCACTCTTTAATCCTTATCAACTTTATTTTGATAAAGTTGGGACATGTGTGTGGTCTTCATCCACTCATAGACAAAACTTGAATCTGCTGGGTTGGTGATAGCCATATCCCTTCTGTCTTGGGGCGACGTGACTGCTCTTAGATGACACAAAGCCTTCCTGAACTCCGATTGGTTGGTGGTGACATCAGTGCGATTTTTTAGGCACAACAAAAGCCTAAAACTAAACCATCATAAACTAATATATCTCAATCGTATCAACAAAAGTTAATGTTATTGATATAATTTTTTCAGAGTTAATTTGGGTTCTTAGAAATATAAGTGATTTTAAATTTAGGAGTATTTGTTAAAACTTAAAAACCCTTATGATATTTTTAAAATGAAATAATTATTTAAGAAACTTTTCTTAGAGGTCAACTTGAAATATAATCTCTTCTTAATCGACTTAGTAGATAATACCCTTAATTTTTTTTTCCCTTTTACTCTCTATATGTTAACAGTTATAGGGCATTTGGTTCAGAGAACGTTGTATTATTGGAAATGTTATATTAATAAGAAGATAGATTACCTTGAAGGCTATGAATGTTATATTAAATATGTTTAGTTAGATTGAAATAAACTGGTAGGTATAAATATAATATATTTGGTTAGGAGGAATAAAAAAAATATGGGAGAAGTTTTTTACTGAATTGCCCTTCTTTTTAATATTATTATTGTTGATAATATAGTAATATAATAATAATATTATATTATTAATTAGGGTAAAATTGTAATAAAATTAAAATTACTAAATAATCCTATAATACCTAGAAAGGGGTGGTATTCAAATTACCCCTATGGGGCCGTTTGGATCGGTTTGATATTATATAACGGGGGTAATATATTTTAAATTGGGTGGATAACCATGATTAGTTGTTTTGTAAAAAAACATTTCCGGAAAAAAAATGTCAAACAGTGCCAAATTGGGGATAAATCACAGGGAATAATATTACCTGGGGGGAGGCTGGTATTAAAATATTACTTCGGTAATCCAAATTTCTGTCCAATTTTGCCCCAAAACAGTGGACAATGTGGACGAAAATATCATTGGCTTTGTTAATAATTACAAAACACCCAATTTGCACAAGAAGACAGATTTGTCCTCAGTTTTTTAATTTTTCTGACAAAATTGCCCTACTTATTATCAATATTTTCATAAATGCCACAAAATATTGTTGTGCCCATATTATCCTTACATATTTGCATATTGTGACCAAAACACCCCCACCCACCACAGTGCCAGATTCCAGCCACCACCGTCGGAATCTAGTCGGAATCTACCGTTACGACTCAGACTGGTCAAATTTGGCCGGTGGTGTGTCGATTTGGCCTTTTTCGACCAGATCCACTATGAATCTGGCTGGAAAATGCTAGATCTACGGCCAGATCTGGCCGTCGACGGCCGGAAAAGGCCAGATCTGGCCATCAGAGACGGCCAAAGAGTCAACGACGGCCATTTCTTTGGCCGTCGCTGACGGCTAGATCTGGCCTTTTCCGGCCAGATCCACCATGGATTTGGCTGAAAAGGCCAAATCGGTGAATAAACAGCTATTTCTGGTCGTTTTTAGGCCATTGTGACAGATTCCGACCACCACTGACGGTGGTTGCTGGAATCTAGCAACTATGGGTGGTGGGGTTGTTTTTGTTAATTTTTAAATTTTTTTTCTGGGGGTGTTTAATTAAGTTAATAAACTTTAGGGGTCTAAAAGTAATTAAAAAAATGAATAGTGTTTCCCAAATATTTAAACAAACAAGTATTTTGGGAATAAGATAGGGAATAGGGTTTGAAATAATAAAACAAACAAGCCCTTAATTATTTATATCTCGTAATCATCTAAAGGACATTTAGTAAAATGTAATCAAGACATCCCAAGGGCATTCTAGTAAAAGGGTATTTTAGGACATCTGTTATTACTATCAACCAAACACATTAATTATTAATACATCTCAATTGAACCAAGCACAATAATAATTTAAACCCGATAATCTACAATGTAATCTTTCTTTTCGGTAATCTTATTATTAAGATAAAAAAAATTATATGATCCAAACGCCCCTATATGATCTACAATGATTACTATTACTATTAGAGGATTCTTGAAATTTTTTATTACTTGATAACTAAACATGGTAATGATAGTAATACAAGATGATATTATTAGAGTAATGAGGATTACCCCCAACCAAACACACCCTTAGGAAAAAATACTCTAACAATAAAGACTAGAGTTCCGTCGACTCTAACACTAGAGTATTTTTTTTTTTTTAATTTTATTTCCTATTTTTATAAAGTTAAAATAACTCTTATATACATTTATTATTCCTTTTTAAAATCATTATATTTTATTTTCATTTTTTTATAAAATATAATTGGTAAATTATTTGTTAGTTAAAAGAAATTTAATTTTTAATTTTTAATTTCTAACACTAATTTGGAGAAAGATTTTTATTTTAAAAAAATTCTAGCGCTCGAGTAGAACTAATGGTGTATTTGTTTCATTAAAAGAAGTAATTCATTGCCTAGAAGACAAAGACCAGAAAGTTGGGACTTATGGAGGAATAATAATCAAGAGAAAACATTTAATATTTTTAATTTTTACTTTCATAAAATATAAATATGCCAATTAGAATGCTTATCATCTAAAAAAATAATTACAAACTATAATTATGTATAAAAGTTTATATGAGATTGATGTACCACGCAACCTATATGTATGTTAAATAAAATCTTATCATATATACATATTTATATGCCATTTCATATGTTGAATTATTCATTTAAAAATAAGAATACATATGATTAAATTCTTTCAAAATATATAAATACTTAAATAATATGATATGTTTTATTTAATCTAAAATTTTAGTGGCAATTTATTCCAAGTTCTATCCTTTGGAGGATTTGAACTATTCTTAGAATATAAATATATTTAAGCTGGCTCCTGTACGCAACTTCCGTTGTAGTCTAGTGGGTTAGGATATTCGGCTTTCACTCGAAAGATCCAGGTTCGATTCCCGGTAACGGAATTCAGTTCTTTTTAATTATTTTTCTCACCCGACAACGGAATTCTATTATTTTTTAAATTATTTTCCATTTGAATTTCTTTATCCACATTCATAATATAAATATCTTTTAATTATTTTTCCAGTTGATGTTCTTGATATTGATACACATTAATAATTTATGCTCTTTTATCATAAATTTTTCTTATTGGACCACAATTTTCAACTAAATAAGAGAGAGAAAATGACACATCAAATATTTTGATATGCATAAAATATGAGATAACTCGTGAATATATAGAATGAGAAATCTTGATTAAATTTAGAAAATATCTATACTGAAGATATTAACTTTAAAACTATATTCAATAAATTCAGCAATTATCAATTTTAACTAAAGCACAATCAATTATAATCTGCTACACCCTTTATAACAATCAGGAAAACACAATCAAACCGAGTCTCATCACATCAGATGCGACCAATCGCAACCACAGGTAACGGTTTTTAATCCATCCAAACCTGCAGTGAGATTGTTTGCCTTGGTGTTAATTGGGTAGACTCCGCCACAACCAATGTCATCAGCTCCATCCATCCAAGCTTGTTGGGCTTCCTGTGGTGTTTTCAGGGCAAAGGCAATCACAAGCAACGGTAATATCAATACTGTCGTTTATCACTAGAGGTACACCATGGAGACGACAAATTTTCAAACATGCTCGGGTCAAATGCCATGAACATTAGTCCGTGTATCCGTGACGGCATACAAAAATAAGTCACTTGAATTAAATGCCTTTTGCCTGCAAGATGTACTCTTTAGCCTCAGTAGGTGACCAAAGGGCGCTTGAGGTCCATTTCCAAGGGCAGTTTCAATGAAGCTTTTAGCCCCACCTATGAGAATTGGTTTGCTGATCGAAAAGAAGGAAAAGAAATGAGTGACACACAAAAAACATAGAGCCTGAGGAACATGGTTCTATATACAAATAGACTGGAAGGTGAATCTTTAAGGTTCAATCGTCAAAGCACAAACATTGACACAAACTATGTACCAAGAAATCCAGGCATAAACTGAACTACTAGCTAGTACTACTGGCGAAAAAGTTGGTAAATAACAACTCACACAATAGATATCTAACTCCTTGTACATCCCACTGTTTTAGGTGATCAGTAAATTAAGAATACTGTAAACAAAAACAAAGCTTTTTTGTCACCAGACCTCCTTGCATCACATAACTATTAGAGCTAAACCTAAGAAGACATGCATCTACATAAATAAATACCTTAACAGCTCAGAGCATCGGAAAACTTTTTGCTAGCTCAGCTGCTATATATACAGGAGGCCAAACTGCAACCGGTACCATATATGAGTATTACGCAACTCATAAAAGTCCTCACCTTCAATAATCAAAAGAAGTTGCGTCTCAGTGACATGAACTCTTCAGAAATACATCAAAAACAGGAGCTTAACTTTACCATCAAAGAAAATATGAATGGCATCTCATGAATCATGAAGGTCACCCCCTTTGACAAGCACATTTCTGAAAATGAATTAATTGTTTGTTTAAGCACCACCCTTGTTTAAGATGTGGGATAGGCAGGAAAAAAATAAGAATGAGAGTGAAAGAGAATTCCAACATTCAATATTCATCAAGTCTTTCAAGCCCTCCCACATAATGACTTGAGGCTCTATATATAATATATTGGCTTGAAAGAAATCCTAACAAAAACCTAATTAGGAAAATTAAACTCTAACTTAAAACAAGTAATAATAAGACTTAAATCTCTAAATTTCAAACAAAATAGTGTCTGATATATATAACTAATAAAATTCTTATTCTAGATTTTTATATTATTTTAATTCAAACAAGTTCCCCCTTTGATTTTATTCTTCAATTACCAGAATAAGTCAACTCAAAGCTACTAGAATTGAAATAAAGAAACTAAATATTTAAATACATAGCATACCTCCCTAAGACTCTGACGGAAAACCTGGACTAGGTCAGTTGAAGGCAGCATACCTGTTTTAACCTAAGAACATATAATAGCTACTTATTAGTATTACAAGTATAGAGCAAAAAATTGCAGGTCATATTTGATAAAGCCCATAATAAACGACAAATTTAATCAATCAGCAGTGGTGTAATTCATCAGCTCTCTTCAATGTAGCACTTATCATTACCCTTGTTATAAGCAATTATAGGGGTGTTTGTTTGAGCTTATAAAAATTAGCTTATAAGTAACAAATGCTTATAAGCTAATTTTAGCTTATAAGCATTTGAAATTTTAAGTAATTACGTGTTTGGTTAAAGTTTTTATAAATGACTGATAAGTAGTTGACGTATTTGGTAAAATATGGTTTATAAGTATATTTTATTATAAAATGATTAAAAAAGGTAAACAAGGGTATACTATGGAATTTTAAAATTAAACAAGGATAATGTGGTAATATACTTGATCAAACTAGCTTATAAATAGAGTGCTTATAAGCCAAAAAAAAAAAAAAAGTACCTCCCCCCAACTTATTTTTTTTTTTGCTTATAAGCTCAATTTATAAGCTTAAAAAAATTATAAACAAACAGGTCAATTTAATTTTAGAGCTTATAAGCTAGTTTGACAGGTTATAAACTTTCATTGATAAATATAAGCTAACACATATATTATACAAAAAAGCTATATGAATTTTCAGTACAAAACACTTAAACCTAAAGTTTATCCTTCTTCTTTCCTAAAATTCTACTCCTCCAACACGGTCAACAAGAAGCACTAGTAAATCAGAAAACTACTAATAGAAATCAGCAATCAGTGTGGTTGCATATCAGAGAGAACAGGCTTCAACTGCACCGCAACAAAATCTTCAGGCACAATATTTACACCTTGACAATAACAAATAGATCAGAATAATAACATCAGGAAATGTGTCAAACCACCTTACCCAATCGGTGACATATCAGACCTTTTATAAACAAGCAGTTCACATGGAACTTGATATTCAATATTATTCAATTTACAGAAAACAAACAAAATATTATCACAACCAAAAAACGACTTCTTTTTCATAAAAAAATAAGATTAATAAACACATGTATTTTGAACAACGGAAATAGAACATGTCATCGTCTTCAAGAGCAAAGTTTAGTACTCCTTTACGAACACGCTATATTGTGATTAAGTTTTCGATCTTCATCTTGTTAGATTTTGAGAGAAAATGTGTTTTTTGATCTTTTTGGTTCCCCCTTGTTTGTTAGGTTTCACACTCACTCACTATACTCCCGCCATAACCATTTTTCTCTCCATCTATCTTCTTTTACTTATCATTTTCTTTTTTCAAAATGAAATATGATTGCATCTCCTTACACATCCATTGGCTTATCTAAGTAATGCATGAGCTCTTGTATGTCATTGTTTCTATTGGAAAAACGGTTGTTGTGCGGGAAATCCAGAGAAGATAATTCCCTATTAGGAGAGAAGATATTTAAATTGACTCAGTTTAGAAGAAAGATATTCAAATTGACTCAATTTGGAAGAAAGATATTTAAATTGACTTAATTTCAATTAAGGTTGTGCTATATAAACCTATCATAACTTGTTTTTTGGGGGGTTAGGCAATCGTTCCAAGAAAAGATTCATCATTTGTAATTCTCATTCAATAAGGAAAATAGTGGACGTAGGCTCAAGATTCAAACTTGCCGAATCATTTTAAAAATTATATCTTGTCATCGCTCATTTTTGCTCTTTAATTATTCAATTATTGATTTTCATTAAATCACACACACATCTGATCCAATTCCACCAAAGTCAATCGGATCTTTTAGGTTGGTGGAAATTTTCATATCAACAGTTGTGAACTAATGAAACAGCAATTGAATATAAAGAACCGACGAGGCAACAAAGGTCAAGGCTTGCAAAAATGCGCATTGTCCTAAAGATCAAATATCGTCCCTATGGCATGGTATCTTCTTATGCCATAATAATTTTGTCATTAACTGTGGAAAAAAACTAACGAAAATTGAATTAAAAAATTGGTGGATTTGCACCCTACATGTGTGCTACATCGCAAGCATGCCTTTCTTTCCTAAAAGTTTTAAAATACCACTTTTTTACCTAAAGTTTATATTTTATTAATACTTAAAATACATTTTTATTTCTGAATTGACATTCAATGAGTTATCAGAAGTCAAAATAAGAGAGATTTTATAGAGTTGAGGTCGATAGATTAAATGGTGGTGACCAATTAAATATTTATCGTAAAAATCAGTCAAAAATCAACTAACAATAAAAAACCTCAGCTTTGCAGTGACCAACAATGGATAAGAAATCAAGTATTGGAGTGAGAGAGATTTTCTCTATAATTCAATTATTTTATGTATATAATTATCTATATTTGACTGATTTTGATTTTACATAATTAAGATTATGGTTAAATGAATATACATATATGATATAACAAATGACATGGGAGTAAAGAACCAAAGTAATTTTTAATAATTCTATTTTATGTTTAACGAAAAGTTTGTATGAACGAGATTGCATAAAAAGTTTATACTAATAATAATATTTTTTTTCTTTAAAATATATGCAAATAAACCCGCCCCCACATAATTCCTTTGTGTATTTTGTCAAGTCAAATATCTAGATNAAAAAAATAAGATTAATAAACACATGTATTTTGAACAACGGAAATAGAACATATTATCGTCTTCAAGAGCAAAGTTTAGTACTCCTTTACGAACACGCTATATTGTGATTAAGTTTTCGATCTTCATCTTGTTAGATTTTGAGAGAAAATGTGTTTTTTGATCTTTTTGGTTCCCCCTTGTTTGTTAGGTTTCACATTCACTGACTATACTCCCACCATAACCATTTTTCTCCCCATCTATCTTCTTTTACTTATCATCTTCTCTTTTCAAAATGAAATATGATTGCATCTCCTTACACATCCATTGGCTTACCTAAGTAAAAGATGAGCTCTTGTAAGTCATTGTTTCTATTGGTAAAATGGTTGTTGTTGTGTGGGAAATCCGGAGAGGATAATTCTCTATTAGGAAAGAAGATATTTAGATTGGCTCAATTTGGAAGAAAGATTCTCCAATTGATTTAGATTTCAAGTAAGATTGTGCTATATAAACCCATCATAACTTGTTTTCTGAGGGGTTAGGCAATCGTTCCAGTAAAAGATTCATTATTTGTAATTCTCATTCAATAAGAAAAATAGTGGACGTAGACTTAAGATTCAAACTTGCTGAACCATTTTAAAAATTGCCTCTTGTCATTGCTCAATTTTGCTCTTTAATTGTTCAATTATTGATTTTTATTAAATCACATACACATCTGATCCAATTCCACTAAAATTAATTGGATCTCTTAGGTTGGTGCAAATTTTCGTATTAACAGTTGTGAACTAATGAAACAACAGCTAAATATAAAGAACCGACAAGGTGACAAAGGTCAAGGCTTGCAAAAATATGCATTGTCCTAAAGATCAAATATCGTCCCTATGGCATGGTATCTTGGTGTAGCAAGGTTAAATAGCGGTAAAACCTTCAAGATTCAATGATGTAAGAGTGCACACACAACTACATAATAGTATAACAGCAAAAGAACAGAGAAATTAATAACTAAACTAGTATGTGAATATGAGAGAATGGTAGCAAGAGAGAAAATGATCAGAATTGTTGGTGTTGTCTCGAACTCTTGTAGAGCTCCTCAATTTATACTAAAAAAATTTGACTGTTATGCCATAATAATTTTGTCATTAACTGTGGAAAAAACTAACGAAAATTGAATTAAAAAATTGGTGGATTTGCACCACCCCCTACATGTGTGCTACATCGCAAGCATGTGGACGGTTAAACGGTTTGCGGATCAATTTTTGAAACCGAACTTGGTTTCGTTGTCTCGTGCGCATGGGAGCCCATGTTATTTTCTTGTTAACCCATTTAATGTAAACACTTTGTCCCACCATTTGCTTTACTGACACTGTTTTTTCAGAAAAGTTTTAAAATACCATTTTCCTATTTAAAGTTTATATTTTATTAATATCTAAAATACATTTTTATTTTTCAATTGGCATTCAACGAATTACCAAAAGTCAAGATAAGAGGGATTTTGTAGAGTTAAGGTCGATAAATTAAATAGTAGTGATTGATTAAATATTTATCACAAAAATAAATAAAAAATCAGCTAATAATAGAAAACTTTAGTTTTGCAGTGACCAACAATAAACAAGAAATCAAGTGTTGGAGTAAGAGAGGTTTTCTCCATAATTCAATTATTGTATGTATATAATTATCTATATTTGACTGATTTTGATTTTACCTAATTAAGATTATGGTTAAATGAATATACATATATGATATAACAAATGACATGGGAGTAAAGAACCAAAGTAAATTTTAATAATTCTATTTTGTGTTTAACGAAAAGTTTGTATGAACGAGATTGTATAAAAAGTTTATACTAATAATAATTTTTTTTTTCTTTAAAATATATGCAAATAAACCCGCCCCCACATAATTCCTTTGTGTATTTTGTCAAGTCAAATATAGATTACTTGGAACAATAAAATTCTTAGTAATGCGGGTGTCTGTTTGTATGCAGAAAAAATTGTTACAAGGAGGCATCAGATTCGCCGCGTCTTCGAGAAAAGTCGGTCTTAGAGTTTAGTAAAGGTTGCGGTTTCATTTCTACGCCACTGGAAATTGAAGCCGCCAGTTTTGATTTTTTTTTTTCTTTTTTTTTTTTTTAACAGTCAAATTATTACTTGTTTATTAATCATTTGCTTTAAACTTTAACCTCTTCCTACCAAATCCAACAAACTAATTAACTAAACTTCTTTTAGGGTAGCTTTTTTTAATATTAAAATCAATGGACGCATAAATTAAAACCCAAATCTAAATGCTCAAATTCTCATTTAAGTCATTTTTCAAATGTAAATACCAAGTAATGAATTTCATTAAACCATAATCTCAAATTGATTTGTGGGGAGATTTGAATTTTACGAAAAGCAATATCCACTTACATCTTAACTTTGGATTTCAAGTAATGTGACAACTCAATTAGTATATATATATATATATATATAAAAGGTCAAACTCAAAAAAAAATTAAGATAAATTTATAACTAATCAATCAATAATTAAATGTAATTCAATAGGTTAAAAATTTTAAGTTGACACTAAAACCTTTTCTATCTAGATCATTGTTAGGGCCAAAAAATGTCATCAACCCAGATAAGCCCAAAGATGGAGACACATTCAATAAAGTTGAAAAGCTTGGGCCCAATTCCGATGGGGCCCAACTCGAAGTTCTGCAAATGAGGCCCGTTTGGCGCTCTTCCCTAGTCCTCACCATCTGGATCCAGGCCTTCTGATCCTAGAATACCTTTTGGACTTAAGACCAACTTAGAACCCACAGTTGCCTACGAACGATAGTACTACCTAAACTCTGCTAAATAAGTCAATTGCTATCCCAATTCGTCTAAGGTTCGTATCCTAGGCATATTGTGACTCATTTTCCTACTGATATAAGGGAGCCAAAGGCTCCACTCTTTGGGGAGACCACCGTTGCAAAGACTCCCAGTCCTACCAGGATTCGAAGAACATGTAGTCGCTATTTAAGCAGAGGTCAGCCCTCTCACAAGGAGAGACATTTACACCTTCAAGACCTGAAGTCCCCACTCTGGAGAACTTCGCATTACAGTCGTAGTCATAGTCCCCGACTCGACTTCCAGTAACATTTCTTCTCCCTCACCCTCACTAAACCAGTCTCACTCAGTTTTGCTGACTTGACCGTCGGAACGCCTACGGTAAACACCACCCTGGTGTTTTCCGTCTGCTTCACGCTTGTTTTCTTACGTGTGTAGGTGCAGTAGATCGCTAGTGGCCTCAACCTCACGGGATTAGTCCCTCTTTCCGTAACAGTAGATTTTTGCATCTACAATCATTAGATTTTTTTCATGGACAAAACTAGAAAATAATTTTTGAGAGGGTTATATATACATAAGAAAGAATTATCGTCATATTGATATAAAGAAATGAATATACCACAAGATAAAATAATTTTATTATAACATTATTAAGAGAAAAAAAAAAATATTTTTTTTAATTTAAGAATTAAGAAAAATATAATAAAAGAGTAATAGAAACAAGAGAAGAGATTACCAAAACAGATTTGAGAAGTAAGAAAAAAAGTTATTTATTAAGATTATTATGATATGCTGTATTCTTATATAAAATTAAAACCATCTTAAAAAATATTGTTAAGTCATATATATTTAAAAAGAAATAATCTTTGAACCCCATCTATTTGATCAGTAACCCACAATTACACTAGTTGGTAATTGTATATTTATAATCAATAATTCATCATTTTTTTTTTTTTTTTTACTAACCCTGATCGTACAAAGTGTAAAGGATAGACATTTAAACTTTCAATTACATCACGTTAAACTAATAACAAACAAATTATAATTATAATATTTATATATGTCGATGTAGAAAAATTGCACCAACCAAAGGTACGGGATTGATAATATTGGAACCATGTAAGATGTGTGTGTAATTATGATGGATCAATTATGGAGTAATTCAATGATGAATGTACAATAAAAAATATAAAATATCAAAGAAAAAAGAACAAAAACATTTTAAAGTGGTTTGGCTGCTTATAATGCAAAAACCTACACCCGTTGTTATGTTATTGAGATTTGAGTGTACGATATCAGAGATTTAATTTACAAAGAGTTATCTGATTGATTTTCTCATTTCTGAGTCTCTCTCGCAAATTTCTGAAAACATATTATAATTTGGTTTGTATAGTACCCGTAACAAGTTTGAGTTGGAGATAAAATCAAATTCGTTTAAACGATAAACTGCGTGATCATCGACCTTAATTATGAGATCCATATCGCGAAATATTTGGATGCCAATTGAGGATTTATCCACCTTCCGCACAACAATATAATTAATTTTCATTTAGCCGATCATAGATTTATCGATTTATGTTTGTATTTATATAGATACTATTATTCCATTAAGCTTTCTGTTAAGGGTATATTGATAATCTTTCACTGTCACAAATCACAATCACAGTCACAAATGTTCTGTTGCTGGCTTGAGAATGCAGTAAGGAATAAGATGCTGGAATAAATTGTTGAAATCTAAACTGCTTTTGGAAACTCGATCGATACTTGTTTGGACATATTTCTAGTTACTTTTTTGGAAAAAAATATTTATTCTATAAAATATATAATTAAAAGTCTGGCTAATAAAGCCATTTAAAAATTATTTATTTTTTAAATTTGATTTCGTTAACTAAGTAAATTTCCCCAATTTGTCAGCTTTTTTTCTTGAGCTGTGAATACCGATTAATAATTTTACTAAACCATATTATAAAATCTCAATTTCATGTGTGGTATATTTTATTAAAAACTATCACAATTTTGTGTTCTCTTGATGTAACGATTAATTTATATTTAATAATATTACTTGGTCAAGTTATAATTAAATAATTAATAATTAATTGTTATTAAATCTTATCTCTTGATGCCTTGAGAATACAGTAAAGAATGAGATGCTGGAATTGTGTTCCCTTGATGGAACGATTAATTTATATTCAATGATTTAATTCTTCCTTAATCTTTTTTTATTTATTATTTTTTTTATAAATCTTTTAAAGCTTCATAAACAGTATCAATAATTTTTATAATAACTATAACCTTTTCATAAGTTTTAAAGATGAATATAGCACACAATTTCAACTAAACCTTAAAGGAAGTTTGAAGCATTTTAATTGTAAACTTAGAAACGAGGTCCAGTTTGTGTCCTTCCAATGATCTTGGACTACAAAATTTTATTCTATTGACATTAATTATAATAATTTTCTAATGGTTTGAATTTCAAAGGTGTCTGCTGGCCAACGTCAATGTTTAACTTGCAAGTTTTATGTTTCCCTGATCACCAACTAACTTAATTGGTTAAATACTAGAAAAAACAAAGGTTAGGTGAAATGCCGTCGATTTTCAAAAATAAGTGCATTAAAGTTGACCATTTTAACCCATTATGTGGTCACGGAATAGGTAAGAGTTTCCGTTTATATGACTTTGAGTTTCGAATACCAACTACCACTACGTAGTTTAATGGTTCTTTAGAGACTCTTGGGTGTATTATTCAAGAGATCTTAAGTTAAAATCCTTACGATTACTAATAAGGAATAGTCATTAAAAGCTTAACTGACTCTTAACTTTAAGGTCTAATATGATTAATTGATGTGCTTGTAAACTGACGTAGATACCCTAGGATACCAAAAAAAAAAAGTTTTAAATACCTTGTTATTTATTTTTAAAGTTAAGGAAACATATAGAGAATGACAAAATATCAAAAGACTTTAAAAATTTTAAAAATAACAAAAATCCTCCTTTTTATTATGTTTTAGGTTTTAAAATAAACGATAAGAGAATAATTTGATAATATTCAATAACTCATAAAAGTATAAATTTTGATGGCTCACTAAAGAGGGATTAGTATTATTTCATAAACTTGAAGGGTGTTTAGTTAACACTTTATTTTATTCTTTTTATTTGTTCTTTCTCAAGTTCAATTTTTTAAAGAGTTGTTAAGAATTAATGCTTTTTTCCTTTTAGACGTATTCGATGAAACAAGCCATTAAAAAACGTGTTTGCTAGGATGGCCAACATATTTTTAAGAAGAATAAACATTAAACACTAATTAAGTGATGGAAATTCAATAATTAAAATATTAATAATTTATTGACTTCTAATGAAGTTTGGTAAGTCTTAGGTTATAATTATGGTGTTGTTGGTTTCATATTTTGTCGGCGATAAAATCTCATGTAAGAAATTTTAAATTTTTGAAGAAAAAACTGTTACAATCATTTTACTCAAATAAAAATTAGCATAAGATGCATAAAATTCGCTTAATTAAACTAATTTTAACATAGATGAATTATGATCCATTCTTATTTAAATTTTTATTTTAAGTTTATAAGGAATTTATGATGCATAGCATAGGTCTCAAAATATTAAAGTTTTATTATTATTTATTCATTTTTAGTAATTCTTCCATATTAATTACAAATCAGGTAAGAAGATCATGCATTGATAAGAATCAGATTTTATAGAATCTGCCTTTAAATTGTCTAATAATAACAAGTATGAAAGCAGTCTCAACATAATTAATTAAAGCAATCTAATAATAATAAGGGAAATATCTCCTCAAACTAACAACCATTAGTAAAACCTTGACTCTGAAATAATATATATTTTTTTTTTTTTTTATGTAGAGACAATGATGTCCCTAAGCTAACATTAACCTAAATTTACTGATAAGGTTCTGCCCTTACATAATTTAACATATGCTAGAATTAGAGGGTTTATCTCAGTAACTTAAATTGTAGGATTTGAATAATAATAATCCTAATCCTAGAGGGGTAAAGATGTAAAATGAAGCTGAAAACAGGAATCAAATTCTTGACTTACCAAAAAACTTTTTGACCAAGAAATTTCTCTGCTATTGCATTTCAGTGGGTCATCGAAAGACCACCCAAGTAAAGAAAACTATACGCGGCACAAAACTGGAGAACTTCAACGGTTGATCTTTTCCGTTGAAGTTGATTGATTCAATTCAACGGTCAGTGATGTTTACCTGACATTTGCCATACAGATACAACCTGACATCACATCTTCCCGTAAGCCAAAACGCTAAACCCATTTGGCGTCGTTCTATGAAAAATAATAATAAAAAAAACACAGTCAATTTGAGTTTTCTTGGCGTCGTTCTATGAAAAATAATAATAAAAAAAACACAGTCAATTTGAGTTTTCTAGATCAATCAGAAAAAAAAAAAAAAGATATGCAAAGAATAAGTTCATGTTGCTTCGTCGTTCCCACGTTGCGTATTGGTAACATCTAAAAGCTATAAATACGAAACTCTCTTCTCCAAGCAACTCACAGTGTAACCAATAGCAATAACAAAGAGCTCAATCTCTCCATCTTTTCAATTTCTTTACTTTCAAAATGGTNACAGATACAACCTGACATCACATCTCCTGTCAGCCAAAACGCTAAACCCATTTGGCGTCGTTCTATGAAAAATAATAATAAAAAAAACACAGTCAATTTGAGTTTTCTAGATCAATCAGAAAAAAAAAAAAAAGATATGCAAAGAATAAGTTCATGTTGCTTCGTCGTTCCCACGTTGCGTATTGGTAACATCTAAAAGCTATAAATACGAAACTCTCTTCTCCAAGCAACTCACAGTGTAACCAATAGCAATAACAAAGAGCTCAATCTCTCCATCTTTTCAATTTCTTTACTTTCAAAATGGTGCTATCCAAGACGGCTTCTGAGTCTGATGTTTCAATCCATTCTACCTTCGCCTCTCGCTACGTTCGAAACTCACTTCCTAGGTGAATTTTAAGAAGTTTATTTTGTTTTGTTTTGTTTTATTATTATTTTTTTTTTGGAGTGGTTTTGAAGGTAAAATATTTATGTTATGTGGTTGATGATGGTGGTGGTGCAGGTTTCAGATGCCGGATAACTCGATACCGAAGGAGGCGGCGTACCAGATCATAAACGATGAGCTGATGCTTGATGGGAATCCGAGGTTGAACTTGGCTTCATTTGTGACGACGTGGATGGAGCCTGAGTGTGATAAGCTTATGATGGCTGCCATCAACAAGAACTATGTTGACATGGATGAGTACCCTGTTACCACCGAGCTTCAGGTATATTCTCTTCTCTAAATACTTTAAAATTTTACTACAATGATTTTGTAAAATTCTCAAACCAATGATGGATAATTGCTTGCTGATTATAGTTCGACCCATCATCAATGATTGACCGGGTCTCATGCTCCACACTAGTAGAAAACTGTAACAATTAATATTGGTGATTGTGTTTGATTCAGAACCGATGCGTGAACATGATAGCAAGGCTATTCAACGCTCCACTGGAGGAGTCAGAGGCAGCCGTTGGAGTCGGAACAGTAGGGTCATCGGAGGCAATTATGCTGGCAGGCCTTGCATTCAAAAGAAAGTGGCAAAACAAGCGCAAGGCCGAGGGCAAACCTTATGACAAACCCAACATCGTCACTGGAGCCAATGTCCAGGTATCATACAAATTATACCATTAGTAAATTAACTTTGTGATAGATGTTTGTTCAGGGTGATGATCATGAATCTGATCGACATGCAATTTTAATATTATGTGTAGGTATGCTGGGAGAAATTTGCAAGGTATTTTGAAGTGGAGCTGAAGGAAGTTAAACTGAGGGAAGGTTACTATGTGATGGACCCAGTCAAAGCTGTAGAAATGGTGGATGAAAACACTATTTGTGTTGCTGCTATCCTCGGTTCTACTCTCAATGGAGAATTTGAAGATGTCAAACTATTGAACGATCTTTTGCTCGAAAAGAACAAGC
Source organism: Pistacia vera (assembly GCF_008641045.1). Classification (NCBI taxonomy): domain Eukaryota; kingdom Viridiplantae; phylum Streptophyta; class Magnoliopsida; order Sapindales; family Anacardiaceae; genus Pistacia; species Pistacia vera. Next base: position 218,243 of record NW_022196535.1, read on the forward strand.
AAACTGGGTATATGTCATATTCAACCATATATATTGACTCTCTTAAATTTTTGAACAAGTTAATTCTAAATTGATAATTAACTATATTCTTGCTGATTTTACAGATGGGATACTCCAATTCATGTTGATGCTGCCAGTGGTGGATTTATTGCTCCATTTTTGTACCCAGAGCTTGAATGGGATTTCAGGCTTCCACTGGTGAAGAGCATTAACGTCAGTGGCCACAAATACGGGCTTGTGTACGCCGGAATTGGGTGGGTTATCTGGAGGAGCAAAGAGGACTTGCCTGATGAACTCATCTTCCACATTAACTATCTTGGAGCTGATCAACCCACTTTCACTCTCAATTTCTCCAAAGGTAACCAAACTAATTACTTCCAGATTTCTTATTATACACACCATGTGATATTTCGGGCTCACTTTCAAGATATTGTTCGATTAACGCGTCGAATAGGACGCTCGGAGCCCCACTATTTGTTTCCAGTTTTACACCTGATTTCAACCTCTCATAACATAAACTTATATATGAAATTTGATTATTTCTTGTAGGTTCCAGTCAAGTCATTGCTCAATACTATCAACTAATTCGATTAGGCTGGGAGGGATACCGCAATGTGATGGAGAATTGTCACGAAAACGCGATGGTACTCAAGGAAGGATTGGAGAAAACAGGCTGCTTCAACATCGTTTCAAAGGACGATGGAGTTCCTCTGGTGGCCTTTTCTCTCAAGGACACCAAACGCCATAACGAATTTGAGGTAGCCGAAATGCTGCGTCGTTTCGGATGGATTGTGCCGGCATACACCATGCCGGCAGACGCTCAACACGTTACCGTGCTTCGAGTTGTGGTTAGAGAAGACTTCTCCCGTACCCTCGCGGAGCGTCTCGTGCTCGACATCACAAAGGTACTGCACGAGCTCGATAGTCTTCCTGCAAAATTGTCTGTGACTTGTGAACAGAAAAATGGAAAGAATGGGACTGTGGTGAAGAAGACTGTGATGGAAACTCAGAGGGAAGTCACTGATTATTGGAAGAAATTCGTCTTGGAAAGGAAAACTAACAAGAACACAATTTGCTAGATTTTAATTTATTTTTTATTAACATTGTTCGGATAAAATATTTTGGTATTAATTTCATGTAATCGATGAGTTTCCGACTCTTAAAGTAATTCATTTGCCTTATTGAGCTTCATGTTTGCATATGTCTTTAATTGTTAACAAAAATGTTTTTTAGAACCAAAAATTAGTTAAAGAAACTATTACCATTTGACGTATATATATTGTTAACAAAACAACTTTTAAGCTTGTTTTTCATATAAACCTTTTACTCGATCTATAACGCTTAATAAAAAGAATTCTCAAATTTATATCCTTTAAATTAATCTCCAATTTTCATTTATGTTTAGGTCTTTAAACATGATCATCATAAAAAAATCTTGTAAAATCTAAATTATAGTTTAAATTTAAAAAAAAAAAAGAAAAAAAAAAGTATCAAAATAAGTTTCAGATTGTTACTTAAATTGAAACCCTTGATGATTAAGTTGTAACTAAAATCCAACATTTTGTTATTCCTTGTCTAACGATAAGGGCTGCAACCTGCAAGGATATGAGTTAATGCAAGTGTCATATTTGATTTAGCATTTCGGCTGAACTAAATGGCCCATTAATAAGTGCATTTTAACATATTAAAAAGGCCCAAAGTCTTGAAGATGAGGCTAAAATTCAAGAGTTGACAAGGGAAGACACAATAAACATAGAGTGACAATATCAAATTGTAAGTTTGTAACTACTCATTTCAAAAAATTTCGCACTAAAGCAAGTGTTTCTACTAACCACCACTAGATGATTTGAGTAGTCAACTAAGACTTTTAAATGTATTACTTAAAATATTTTAAGTTTGATTCACATTGACTATTAATAGAGATAGTTATTAGAGTTTTTGTTCGGTTAATAGTTTCGGGGTTCTATATAATTAGTTAAGGTGTACGCAAGTTGGTACAAACATCCTCGGTAATAAAAAAAAAATATGTCTACTAAAAAGAGTGAAGTGTGAACATATGAATTTACTCGATCAATAAACACAATATTATCTCTTATTTTCATTTTCTCTTTACAATCAACTAATTTATTAATTAAAATTCTAGGAAATCTATTTGAAGATTTTCGAATCTTCACCTCATTCTCCAAAATTTAACTTATGTTAAAATTATATTATTGCAAAAAGACATAGTAATTCCTCCATTAATACCACATTTATTTCCTCTATAACCTATAATTCTTTAAGCAAGTGTATTACATAAGCCATACGCAATTTGTGACACTCAAAGTCAAAGCACCTTAGTGGAGGCATATATTAATACAAGACTCTCAAGCACATTCATTGAAACCATTGCATGCCTCAACTTACAGTTACGTGTTCACACTAATTTTTCTCACCACTAACAAAACAATTGCGGAAACTCCAGAAAAAACCAATAAAGCTAAAATGAACCAAATCTTATGTGTCAACTTATGAACGTTTCACTCACTAACTCATCCTCAAAACAATCAAATGATTGTAATAATAACCTCTCGAATAAACTAACCCTCAAACCATAAAATTCCTCCACGTTTCCATTCCACAACTACCGCACTAGCCACCCAAAAACACCCCACATAATTTTCTCTCTCAAAATTTCACTATTTATACTCGCTGTGTTTTGGCTTTCAGAATTCAGTGTCGATCAGTTCTAGTTATTTGAAGTCGAGAGAGAAATTGACATTACTGATCATGAAAACTTGCGTTGTGGCTTTGTTCTTGGTGGTGTTGGTGGGTTCAAAGGGTTTTGTTGATGGGGCTGGAGAGTGTGGGAAGACTCCAATTAGGTCAGCGGCGACTAGCTTGAGCCCGTGTTTGAGCGCGGCTGGAAATGCCAGGGCTAAGGTTCCGCCACTCTGTTGCTCAAAAGTAGGTGCGTTGATCAAGACTGCACCAAAATGTCTTTGTGCCGTTTTGTTGTCGCCTTTGGCTAAGCAGGCTAGAATTAACCCTGCCATTGCTATTACAATCCCCAAACGATGCAACATTAAGAAGAGGTCCGCCGGAAAGAAGTGTGGAAGTAAGTAATTCAAAGCTAGTTTTCCCATTTTATGTTTTCATTTTTCATTTGCATGGTGGCAAGTTGAACAAGCATTATTAAGGCAAAACCCAATTGATTAATCATTTTATATATTTATTTTTTAAATGTTAGTTTTCTCAATGCTTTTTATCTTGTGATTTTTCTTTTTTCTTGTATAGGACATTGCCATAGTGCCATTGGTCAAGTGTCATTTCAATGACTAAGCTTTCTCATTTTTTCTTGAATACCCAATTGAATAAAATCAATGTGCCAAACGCATTAGTGAAAAATTTCTAATGCATTAATGATTGCCAAAAAGAATAGGCATTCCTGCTTTTCGTTCGTTAAGCAGTAAATTTTTCTCTGGATAAGTTTCTTATCTAGAATTGCATTGGAGATATTTAAACTTCTAAGTGTAACAAAGCCATTGATTTGAAAAAAATATATATTCAATTTTAACCTTGTGTCTCAATATATAATTAATTTTGAATTTGATTTTGCAGGGTACACCGTCCCATGAGAGGAGAATCAAAATAGAGTAATCCAACAGTAGAGAAAAGGAATAACACAGTGTGTTATGATATGAGGTGGTGGTAGATAGCAAGTGATAAATAAAATTGGCATTCAGGTCACTTGATGACCCATTTGGCCAGTAGTTGTTCCATGCTTTTTGTTGGCTTTATGTAAGAGTTTGCGGTTAATTTAAATATTGTTCTTGTGTTTAATCTTCTTCTCCTCCTCTTCCTCCTTTGCAATTTTTTTTTTTTTAAAAAAAAAATATGATATTTGTGATTTATATTATATTTTTTTTTAAAATAAACATGAAGTTGGAATTTTTTATTTTTTTATTAAAAAAATAATCTAAAAAGGATAGTAATTAACAGAAGTAGTTAGGTCAAACATATCTCTACGAACTTATTGTTTCGAACTTCTTAATGATGAGTTAAAAATAATCCATTTTAATTAGTCCAATTTATCCCCCATTTTATAATGTTGCATGATTGATGAATAAATAAACTTAGAGTAATGCTACGCCCACAACTTATTCTTATAAATTTCTTGTACAACTCTGATATGGCAGTTGAGTTGATACTGTCACATCAGCTCCATCACACTGAAGGCACAAAATGATTTTAATTAGACCAAAGAAACGATCATTCCTTTATTGGGAACGGTCGTACCTTATGAAGGAATGACGTTCCTCACAGAATAAATATTTATTCCTTATAAATGAACAATCATTCCTCATGAAATGTGCAACTCAACTAAAACAAGTGTGTCTAATAAAATTCTAGGTAATCTATCTGAAGATTTCGAATCTTCCCGTCATTCTCCAAAATTTAACTGTTAAAAAGTCATAGTAATTACTCCATGAATATCATATTTATTTACCTCTATAACCTATAATTCTTTAAGCAAGTATATTACATAAGCCATACGCAATTTGTGATACTCAAAGCACCTTAGTGGAGGCAGATATTAATACAAGACTCTCAAGCACATTCATTGAAACCATTGCATGCCTCAACTCACAGTTACGTGTTCACACTAATTTTTCTCACCACTAACAAAATAATTGCCCAAACTCAAGAAAAAACCAATAAAGCTAAAATGAACAAAGGGAAGAATCAAATGATTGTGTAAGGAATCGAGATGGTGAAACAAAGACTAGTAGTTCAAGATAATGATACTACCAAAGTATGCCAAAGAGAAGAAAGAAGAGAGAAGAATTTCTATATATTTCGTATTGTATAAGCATGTACAATGGTTAATTTATACAAATTTTGTAAATGTAGAAAAGGAAAATAATAAATACAAATAAATGTAATTATTCAATCAATCACATAAATTAGGGATTGATTGAATGCCAAAATCATTCCTTCATCTCAGCTAGCAGAGATCAAGGAAAAGCTATAAAAATTTGTGCATTCCATAATTCATCACTCCCCCTCCAGCTTGTGGTTTGTAGATATCAAGAACTCCAAGCTTGCTAAGTAGATATGAATGTTGTTGGCTGCATAATGACTTTGTGAAAATGTCTGCTAGTTGTTCTGAAGTACGAATGTGCAAAGCCTTGATTACCCTTTCTTGTACTTTTTTTCTGACGAAGTTGCAATCAATTTCTATATGTTTCGTTCTCTCATGGAATACTGGATTCACTGCTATGTCATTTGCAGCTTTGTTGTCACAGTATAAAATGATAGGCTTTCTTACTTGTACCTTTAGATCTTCCAATAACCCTAGATCCAGATGATCTCACATGTCGTCTTTGTCATGGCTCTATATTTGGCTTCTGCTGAAGATAGAGATACTGTTGATTGTTTCTTAGTCTTCCAAGAAATAAGAGCTCCCCTTAGCTTGATGTAGGAACCTGTAAGTGATTTTCTTGTTATTGGACATGTGGCCCAGTTTGAGTCACAGTGATCTGTGATATCCAACTCTTTGTCTCAAGGAAGAAGGAGTCCCAACCCAGGACACCCTTTTAAGTATTTTAGAACCTTTATCGCTGCATCCTTGCGAGATTATTTAGGTCCATGCATGAACTGGCTAAGAATGTGGACTACATAACTAATGTCTGGATGAGTCATGGCGACATAGATCAATCGCCCAACAAGTCTTTGATACTTAGTAGGGTCTTCCAGAGGTGGATCATCTTCGAAGGATGATATCCCACTATCATATACCTAAGTAGTCAACTATGTATTCTGTTCTACTAGAATAATACTTGGCTTGCATCCTAATAGCCTTGAATCAGAAATGAGTTCCAAGAAATATTTCCGTTGGCTAAGGGATATTTCCGCCAGGGATCTTGCAATTTTAATGCCTAGGAAATACTTTGGCTCTGCTAGATCCTTTATTCGGAACTGTCTGTTGAGATGCTCTTTTAAGGATTTAATGCTTGCTTCATCATTTCCTGTAATAAGAATGTTATTGATATAGATGATGAGAGCAATGAAAGTTTTACCTTTGTGCCAGGTAAATAATGCTTAGTGATATTTGGATTGAACAAATCCTATGTCAGTGAGAGCTTTACTGAATTTCTCATTGCATTGTTGGGATGCTTGTTTTAGCCCATAAATAGATTTTTGCAGACGACATATTGTGTTCTCCCCCTATCTGCAAAATCCCAGAGGAAGATCCATATAAATTTCCTCATGAAGATCACCATGAAGAAAGGCATTATGAACATCCATTTGATGGAAAGGCCAGTCACGAACAGAAGCCACTGTAAGAAAAGCACGAATAGTGACATGTTTGGCTACTAGTGAAAAAGTGTCCTGATAATCAAAACCTTCACGCTGAGTGTATCCCTTGGCCCCTAATTGAGCTTTGTACTGTTTAATGGAGCCATCAGCATGATGCTTGATTTTGTAGACCCACTTACAGCCAATGAGTTTTCTATGAGAGGGGCGGGGCACTAGATCCCAGGTATGATTATGAGATAGAGCAATAAGCTCAGCAGCCATGGCTTGACGCTAGTGAGAATGTTGAATAACATCTGAGTAACTAGTGAGTTCTCGTTCAACAGAGATGTGACTGATACAAGCTCTGTGTATAAGAGAAGGACGATCATAACTCACATAATTGGAGGTAAGGTACATTGTATCTAAAGGATCTGGAATGGTAGGACACACATAATCTATTGCCCAGATTGGTGGTCAAGTCTGGCGAGTATTATGGTGTGTAGGAATAATTGGAGCCAGAATAGGGGATCTTGGTGGAGAAATAGGAGTAGGGATTTGAATAGGTGAATCTACTATAGTATTATCAGTGGTTAATGTGTCAGAGTCAATAGTAGGAGTGCTGGGCTGAGAAACTAATGGATTAGGTATCATAGTGAACAAAGGATCTTGAAGAATATCAGTGTCAGGGAAAAACTTGGGTGATGGTAGTGGAACAGTATCCTCTGTGGCAAATGGAAAGATGCCTTCATGAAACACAACATCTCCGGAGATCAAAAACTTGTTTGCAACTGGATCATATAGCCTGTAACCTTTTTGAAGCATAAGTTATCCCATAAAAATACAACGGGTGGCCCGGGTACCAAACTTATCATGTGATCCAAGAGTGGCTGCATAACAAAGATAGCTAAAGACTCGAAGATGATCTAAAGGTGGTTGTTTCTTGAATAATACCTCATAAGGGGTCTTTCCATGAAGAACTCTGATTGACATTTGGTTGATCAGGTAGGTAACAGTGATCACACATTCACTCCAAAAAGAGATGGGTAGGTGGGCTTGGTGTTTGAGGGCATAGGCTACTTCTAGGAGATGACCTGTTTTCTTTCGACAACCCCATATTTTTATGGAATATACATGCAAGAGCTTTCATGCAGGATGCCAAGTGATGAAAAAAGAGATGAACAATTATGATTTAAAAAATCTCTTGCATTGTCGGTTCCAACCCTTTGGACGGAAGTACAAAATTGTGCGGTGACCATGGCCAAGAAATGTGCGATATGGGTAAGTGTTTAGGTTTTGGCTTGCATGAAGAATGTCCATGTATCTCGGGAAAAGTCATTGATAATGGTGAGGAAAAATCTGGATCCATCATGGTTCCAAATATCAAGATGGATCAAAGCAAAAGGTTGGGTTGTAGTGGAAGTGCTATGTGGAAAAGTAATGCGGGCCTGCTAAGCTAATGGACATATGGGACAATGAGGTTGAGGAATAGTTGCACTGTGACCTAATCTTTGATGAAGAATAAAAGAGATTTTATTAATCATTGCATTACAATTGGTAATTTTATTGGTTGTAATACAAGGATGAAAAATTCTAGAAGACTTAGCGGGTGCCCAGTAGTATAGACCTCTATGGACCTTACCTAAGCCCACCAATTTACCAGTCAAAGGGTCCTGGAATTCACATGTGTTAGGACAAAATTTGAAAATGCAACTATTGTCTTCACAAAGTTTGGAGACTGAGATGAGGTTACAAGGAAAAGCAGGGACACATAGTACATTTTTACGGAATAAATTTTCAAATAATTGGACGGTCCCTATGTGAGTGGCCGATGTTATGTTCCCATTCGGCATGCGAATGGAGGTGGATGAGGTAGTGGAAATAGTGTTGAAAAATTTAGGGTGACAAATGATGTGATCACTAGCCCTTGAATCAATAATCCACATTTCAGTAGTAATTAAATTGAAGCAGTAAGAAATACCTACATAAGATGTTGTGGGTGCAGTGGAAGCATTATTCAGAAGCTAGAGCAATTGATTGCATGGATCCGGATTGAGGGCAAGTGCTTATTGATTTCCAAAAGGAAGAGAGTCAACCTGGAAAGAAGAAGAATTACCATTTTTGTCCTTGTTGTTGGAATCAAGATGGCCATGTAATTTCCAGCAATGGTCCCGATCATGGTTTCTTCTCTTGCAATAGTCACAATAGAATTGCCCTCGATTAGGTTGTGAATTTCCAAACCCATTAGACTTGTTTCTGGATCCATTTGACAAAGAGTTGGGCCTATTTGACCAGCCTATTGATTGGTTTGACCCTTGTTGTGATGTGGCTCGATTTGAGCCGTTAAATGCGTTTAAAAACACAATGAGCTTCTAACCATTAGATCACAAGATTGAATCTGGGTCGTTCATCTCTGCATATAAATTAGCCCCTTTTTATTTTTTAGTTTGTCTTAGTTGCGAGCTCCCACCGCCATTGTCTTTAATACCTGAAAAAGCAATTGGGTTAGTGGATGGCTGATCGGAGTTCAACTGGCGTTGGCTCTCATCTTGCACCTCCAGTTGAAAACTCCGGCAAAGAGTGGGTGGTGGAGACGTGGCAAGGATCTACGTTTGGAAAGCGTAAAAGCTTTTGTTCAAACCAACCAAAAAGTGCGACAATCAGTCGCGATCTCGGATCCTTTGGTATTGGTGGAAAGTTTCTGGCAACCCTTCAAGTGTTTCCTTAGCGGCGTCCAACTCATTCCAAATGGCAGAGAGCCGATTGAAATAGGTTTTCACCGAAGTATTCCCTTGCTTTAGTTTGATTAGCCACTGCTGGAGAGTGTATGTTTTAGCGAGATCGAGCTTCCCATACATCTCCTTGATGTTGGCCTAGATCTTGGAAACCATTTCTGTCGATGGGAGCCCTGCCGATACTTCTGTAGAGAGGCAGTTGTTGATCCATGACCAAACCAACATATTGCACTGACCCTAGTGGCATTGAAGGTGTGGTTGTGGTGGTTGTTGGAAGGATATTCGAGGAAGGGATCTTTGTCTTTTGTGATGAGGGCTGGCAAGAAATCGCGAGCCTAGGAGGCATAATTATTAGAACCCGTAAGGTTTGTTTGATGAGGACCAATTTTGGTCCATCGGAAATCGGTGAGAAGAGGATGTCGCCTGATTCAGGGCGACTATTAGCGGTGGCTGGGATGATGCGAAAATGGTACAGGTAGGGATTAACATTTGGATCCAAACCCGTTTGAGGAAAAGAGTCTAGGTTGTGACCCGGTATTCCAAAAGAGGATGGGTTAGGCTTGGTGTGGGTAAAAGAATCCAGGTCATAACCTAACATTCCATATGTGTAACGGGCATTTATACAAATTTTGTAAATGTAGAAATGAAAAATAATAAATACAAATAAATGTAATTATTCAATCAATCACATAAATTAGGGATTGATTGAATGCCAAAATCATTCATTGATCTCAACCAGCACAAACCAAGGAAAAGTTGTAAAGAATTTGTGCATTCTAGGGCTGCAAACGAACCGAGCTATTCGTGAACAGCTCGATGTTTGTTCGATAATTGTTCAATTCAACTCGATAACATACTGTTTGCGAACAAGTCGATGTTCGTTCGATAATATGTTCGATTCGAGTTTGAACATAGGATGCTCGTTCAATTATGTTCGCGAACATACGGAGTTCGACTGATCCATCAATTTGTGAACAATCTGTTCGATTATTTGTTCGTTTATTTTCGAAAAACATGGTATACATTATTATATATATTTATATTTTTTCTTTTTTTTTTTTCTTTTTTATATTATGTTTGGTTTAGTTTGGATGAATTTTTTTTAATGGTAATCAATAATAAAATATTATGATGCTTTTGTTTTTCTTATATATATAATATGTTTGATTTTTTTTTTTCAAATGTCATCAATAATTAAATATATAAGTATATAACATTTTAATTAAAAAATAATAAATTATTATGATACATAGCATAACAAATTTAATAACATAATATATTGTATACTCAAGTGATATATAACATAGCAAATCTAATAACATAATAGCTTCATATTTATCCAAATGTAATTAATAATTAAATATTATGAGATAGCATTTCAATTAATAAATAATAAATGTAGTATGATAAATTGATGAACATAACATATTGTATAATCAAGTGATGTATAACATGAAAAATTTAATAACATAATAGCTCAATTAAATATAGTATGGTAAATTGATGAACATAACATATTGTATAATCAAGTGATATATAATATGACGAATTTAATAATGTAATAGCTTAATTAAATATAGTATGACAAATTTATGAACATAATACATTGTATAATCAAATGATATATAACATGACAAATTTAATAACATAATAGCTTAATAAACCTTAATTAATCACACATTTGTATTGATCATACTTACAATAGACCCTCATACCGCTATGAATTTATAGATGTTGTACAAAATATATATGTAGACAGTAATGATAATATATATATATATAGATATATATATTATATTAGATCTATATATATATATATAATAATAATAATAATAATAATAATAATAACCTATGATTTTGATAATTTAATAACACATTAAACATATTTAATCTATGATTAATATATATATAATAATAATTTTGTGTGTGTGTAGATATATATAACAAATTAATCACTGTATTGATTATTTATTACAATAGACCTTATTCTACTGTGAATTAATAGGTGTTGATACAAAATATATATGTAGACATTTAAAATATTTATGATAATTTATGTAATAATAATATATATATGATAACCCATAATTTTGGTAATTTAATAATATATTAAACATATTTAAACTATGATTAATATATATATATATCCCAATAACCAACAAACTAACCCGGCTCAACCCAAATTTTAAAACAAAAATCCAAACCCAATTCCACATTTTCCCTTACCCGACCCAAAATCCAAATCCAATTCAGTCGCAACCTTAATTTGGTTAATTGAACGAACTCGAACAATCTTAAGTTATTCGAACGAGTTATTCGATATTTACAAGTTATTTGAACGAGTTAATCGAACGATCATAAATTGCTCGTTTAGTTAATCGAACGAACTCAAACAGCTATTTTGTGTTCGTTCGAGTTCGAACACGATTTTGAACACCCTTTTGTGCTTATCGAATGAGTTTCGAACGGAGTAGAGGTGGGCAGGGACCGGTCCCAAGTAGGCCCAGGCCTAGTCCCAAATGGGACCAGTCCCAGGCCCATGAGAAAAATTAGGACCTCGACCAGGCCTTAGGCTTGGTAGGGACTGGTCCTATGGGGCCTAGGACCGGTCCTAGGACCAGTCACATGGGGCTTGGATAATTAATTTTTCCCCCTCAATTTTTTGTATATTTGGGGGCAAAATGAAATTTTATGGGGGGTTTTTAGTATTTTTTAGGGGTAAAGTTTATAAAGTTTATAAATTTTTTAGACCTGGAAGATCTTTTTTTTTTTAATAAATTTTGTAAAATGTCATTTTGACCCTCTTAATTTATATTTATTTTCAAATTAACATGGGGTTTTATGTAATTTGGCAGGGGACTATATTGAAAAAATACAAATTTTTTTGGGCCTAGGCCTGGGACCAGTCCCAAACTTGGGCCTTGGAGGAGGGCCCTCTTCCTTAGGGACCAGACCTCCTAGGTCCAATCCTCTCAAGGATCGGTCCTAGGACTAGGTTTTCGAGTTAGACTTTTGGGTCCGATCCCAAATGCCCAGCTCTAGAACGGAGCGTTCATTCGTGTTCGATTAGTTTGTGGGCCTAGTGCATTCCATATTTCGTCAGATTGTAATAATAACCTCTCGAATAAACTAACCGTCAAACCATAAAATTCCTCCACGTTTCCATTCCACGTCTACCGCACTAGCCACCCAAAAACACCCCACATAATTCTCTCTCAATAGTCNTGTTACAAGGAGGCATCAGATTCGCCGCGACTTCGAGAAAAGTCGGTCTTAGAGTTTAGTAAAGGTTGCGGTTTCATTTCTTCGCCACTGGAAATTGAAGCCGCCAGTTTTGATTTTTTTTTTTCTTTTTTTTTTTTTTAACAGTCAAATTATTACTTGTTTATTAATCATTTGCTTTAACTTTAACCTCTTCCTACCAAATCCAACAAACTAATTAACTAAACTTCTTTTAGGGTAGCTTTTTTTAATATTAAAATCAATGGACGCAAAAATTAAAACCCAAATCTAAATGCTCAAATTCTCATTTAAGTCATTTTTCAAATGTAAATACCAAGTAATGAATTTCATTAAACCATAATCTCAAATTGATTTGTGGGGAGATTTGAATTTTACGGAAAGCAATATCCACTTACATCTTAACTTTGGATTTCAAGTAATGTGACACTAAAACCTTTTCTATCTAGGTCATTGTTAGGGTAAAAAAATGTCATCGGCCCAGATAGGCCCAAAGATAGAGACACCTTCAATAAAGCTGAAAAGCTCGGACCCAATTCCGATGGGGCTCAACTCAGAGTTTTGCAAATGAGGCCTGTCTGGCACTCTTCCCTAGTCCTCACCATCTGGATCCAAGCCTTCTGATTCTAGAACACCTTCTAGACTTCAAACCAACTTAGAGCCCACAGTTGCCTACAAACGATAGTACTACCTGAACTCTGCTAAAGAAGTCAATTGCTATCCCAATTCGTCTAAGGTCTGTATCCTAGGCATACCGAGACTCCTTTTCCTACTGAGATAAGGGAGCCAAAGGCTCCACTCTTTGGGGAGACCACCGCTGCAAGGACTCCCAGTCCTACCAGGATTCGAAGAACATGCAGTCGCTATTTAAGCAAAGGCCAGCCCTCTCACAAGTAGAGACATTTACACCTTCAGAACCTGAAGTCCCCACTCTGGAGAACTTCGCATTACAGTTGTAGTCACAGTCCCCGACTAGACTTCCAGTAACCTTTCTTCTCCCTAACCCTCACTAAACCAACCTCACTCAGCCTTGCTGACTTGACCGTTGGAGCACCTACGACAAACATCACCCCGGTGTTTTCCGTCTGCTTCATGCTTGTTTTCTTACGTGTGCAGTTGCAGCAGATCGCTAGTGGCCTCAATCTCATGGGATCAGTCCCTCTTTCCGTAACGGTAGATTTTTGCATTTACAGTCATTAGATTGTTTTCATGGACAAAACTAGAAAATAATTTTTGAGAGGGTTATATATACATAAGAAAGAATTATGGTCATATTGATATAAAGAAATGAATATACCACAAGATAAAATAATTTTATTATAACATTATTAAGAGAAAAAAAAAAATATTTTTTTTAATTTAAGAATTAAGAAAAATATAATAAAAGAGTAATAGAAACAAGAGAAGAGATTACCAAAACAGATTTGAGAAGTAAGAAAAAAAATTTCTATTAAGCTTATTATGATATAACTGTATCCTTATACAAAATTAAAACCATCTTAACCCAATATTGTTAAGTTATATATTATTACAAAGAAATAATATTGACCCCGTCTATGGATCAGTAACCACAATTACACTAGTGGTAATTTTCTATTTATAATCAATAATTCATCATTTTTTTTTGTACTAACCGGATATTAACAAAGTGTAAAACTGTAAAGGATAGACATTAAAATTTCAATTACATCAGTTAAACTAATAACAAACAATTATAATTAAATATTTAGTATATGTGGTTGTAGAAAAATTGCACCAACCAAAGGGAAGTGATTAAATATTGGACCCACATAAGATATGTGTGTAGTTCTCATGGATCAATTATGAAGTAATTCAATGATGAAGGAAAAAAATAAACAATAAGGTATGCAAAGAAAAAAGAACAAAACCTTTTAAGTGGTTTGGCTACGATAATGCAAAAATTACATCTATTGTTATATTATTGAGATTGAGAGGGGTACGATATAGCTGATCTGATTAAAAGAGTATTATGATTTTCTCATTTATGAGTTCTCTCTCGCAAAGCCTGAAACATAGTATATTGGTTGGTACAGTACACGTAACAAAGTTTGAGTTTGAGATATAAATCAAAATTCGTTAAACGATAAACTGAGTGATCATCGCCTAATTGTGAGAGATCCATATCGAGACATAGTTGGAGCACAACTGAGGATTTATCAACCTTCCGCATAAACCAATATAAGTAATTTTCATTTAGCGGCATAGATTTATCGAGTTATGTTGTGTATTTATATGAATACTATTATTACAGTAATTTTCTGTTTAAAGGTATATTGATAAATCTTTCCACTGTCACATCACAAAGTCTGTGCTTGAAGTACTAGTGTGGAATAAAAATATTGAAATCAAAACTGCTTTTGAAACTCGATTGGATACTTGTTCTGGACACTTATGATAGTTACTTTTGGAAAAAAATATATTCTATAAAAATATATAAATAAAGTATGGCTATTAAGCCATTTACAAAATTAGGTATTTTGTAATTTGATTTCGTTAACAAGTAAATTTCCCCCCAATTTGTCAGCTTTTTTCTTGAGCTGGGAATACCGATGAATAATTTTACTAAAAAATATATAAAATCTCAATTCATGTGTGGATAATTTTACAAAAAACTATCACAATTTGTGTTTCTTGAGTAACGATTACATTATATTTAATAAATATACTTGGTCAAGTCTGTATAATTAATAATAATTATTATTAAACTTTCGCTTGATGCCTGAGAATACAGTAAAGCATGAGATGCTGGAATTGTGTTCCCTTGATGGAACGATTAATGTAATTCAATGATGGAATTTCTCCTTAATCTTTATTTATTTATTATTTTGTTTATAAATTTTTAAAGCTTCGTAAACAGATCAATAATGTTGATAATAACTATAACCTTTCATAAGTTTTAAAGAGGATATTTTTTAGCATACAATTTCAACTAAACCTAAAGGAAGTTTGAAGCATTTAATTGTAAAATTTAGAAACGAGGTCCAGTTTGTGTCTTACAATGATCGTGGACTCAAAATTGTATTTATTGCCATGATTAATAATATTTTCTTAATGGTTGAATTTCAAAGGTTGTATGCTGGACCAACGTCAATGTTTAACTGCAAGTTTTATGTTTTCCCGATCACCAACTAACATAATTGGTTTAAATACAGAAAAAACAAAGGTTAGATGACAATGCCGTCGAGTTCAAAATATGCATTAAAGTTGACATTTGTAACCATCTATGTTGGTCAGGAATAGGTAAGAGAGTTTCGTTATATGATTTGAGTTCGCAATACCAACTGCCACTACGGAGTTTAATGGTTCTTTCGAGAGTTCTAGGTGTAGTATTCAAGAGGTCCTAATTAGAATCCATACGATATAATAAAGGATATTTATTAAAAGCTTCAACTGACTCTTAACTGCCGGATTATTAAGCGTGCTCGTAAACGTGGCGCTGGATACATAGGATACCAAAAACAAGAAAAAAAGTTCAAATACCTTCTTATTTATTTTTTAAAAGTTAAGGAACTTGTAGACGACATGACAAAATATCAAAAGACTGTAAACAGTTGTCAAAAATAAATCAAAAATCCCCCTTTTTTATTATGTTTATTTTATAAAATAAAGATTAAGAGAATATTTGAAATTCAGTAAACTCAATAACAAGTATAAATTTTGATGCGCCTCACTTAAGAGCGGTATTAGTATTTATCTTCATAAACTTGAAGGTGTTTAGTTAAACCTCTTAGTATTTATTCTTTTATTTGTTCTTCTACGTCAAGTCTCAATTTTTAAGAGTTTGTTAAGAATTAGATTGCTTTTTTTTCTTTAGACGTATTGATGAAACTAAGCATCATAAAAAACGTTGCGTTTAGGATGACCAATATATTTTAAGAAGAATACAACATTAAACACAATTAGTGATGGAAATTCAATAATTAAAATATTATCAATTTATGACTTCTAATGAAGTTTGGTTAAGTACTTAGGTTCTAATTATGGTTGTGGTGAGTTATATTTTGTCGGCGATAAAATACCTAGTAAGAAATTTTAAATGAAATTAGAATTTTTTGCGAAGAAAAAAACTCTACAATCATTTACTTCACATAAAAATTAGCATATAAGATGCAATAAAATTCGCTTTAATTAAAGTTAATTTTAACACACATGAATTATGCATCCATTGCTATTTAAATTTTTATTTTAAGTTATAAGGAATATTGATGCATAGCATAGGTCTACAAAAGTATTAAATTAGTTTTATTATTATTATTCATAGTTTAGTATTACTTCCATATTAAGTCAAATCAGGTAGAAGATTCAGCCATTGATAAAGAATCAGCGATTTTAGTAGAATCTGCCCTTTAAATTGTCTAAAATAACAAGTATGAAAGCAGTGCTCAACATAAATTAATATAAAGCACACAATACTAATAAGGGAAATATACTCCTCCAAACTAACAATACCATAGATAAAAACTTTGACTCTGAAAATAATATTTTTTTTATTGTAGAGACAATAATGTCCCTAGCTAACATTAACCTAAATTTACATGAAGGTTCGGACTACATACATTACATATGCTGAATAGAAGGGTTTTACTCCGTCATTATTAAATTGCTAGGATCTTGAATAATAATAATCCTTAAATTCCATAGAGCGGCAGTAAAGATGTAAATGAAGCTGAAAACAGGTAATACACATTCTTGACTTACCAAAAAGCATTTTGACCAAGAAATTTCTCTCAGGCTATTGCATTTCAGTGGGTCAGTCGAAAGACCACCCAAGCTAAAGAAAACTATAAGCGGCAAAAAACTGGAAGAACTTCCAAGCGGTGATCTTTCGTTGAGTTGATGATTCAATTCCAACGGTCAGTGATGTTTACCCGGACACTTTGCCATAAAGATAAACTTGACATCACGATCTCTTGTCAGCCAAAAAACGCCCCTTAAACCCCATTTAGGCGTCGTTCTTGAAAAATAATAATAAAAAAAACACAGTCAATTTGAGTTTTCTAGATCAATCAGAAAAAAAAAAAAAGATATGCAAAGAATAAGTTCATGTTGCTTCGTCGTTCCCACGTTGCGTATTGGTAAATCTAAAAGCTTATAAATACGAACCATCTTCTCTCAAGCAACTCACAGTGTAACAAATAGCAATAACAAAGAGCTCAATCTCTCCATCTTTCAATTTCTTTACTTTCAAAATGGTGTATCCAAGCGGACCTCTGAGTTGATGTTCAATCCATTCTACCTTCGCCTCTCGCTACGTCGAAACTCACTTCCTAGGTGAATTTAAGAAGTTTATTTTGTTGTTTTGTTTTATTATTATTTTTTTTGGAGTGGTTTTGAAGGTAAAATATTTATGTTATGTGGTTGATGATGGTGGTGGTGCAGTGTTTCCGAGCCGGATAACTCGATACGGAAGGAGGCGGCCGCGTACCGATCATAAACGTAGAGCTGATGCTGATGGGAATCCGAGGTTGAACTTGGCCTTCATTTGTGACGACCGTGGATGGAGCCTGAGTGTGATAAGCTTATGATGGGCGCCATCAACAAGAACTAGTGTGGCATGGATAGTACCCTGTTACCACGAGCTTCAGGTATATTCTCTTCTCTAAATACTTTAAAATTTTACTACAATGATTTTGTAAAATTCTCAAAAACAATGATGGATAATTGGCGTGCGATATAGTTCGACCCATCTCAATGATTGACCGGGTTCTGTATGCTCCACACTAGTAGAAAACTGTAACAATTAATATTGGTGATTGTGTTTGATCAGAAAACCGATGCGTGAACATGATAGCAAGGGCTATTCAACGCTCCACTGAGAGGGACTCAGAGGCAGCCGTTGGAGTGGAACAGATAGGGTCATCGGAGGGCAATTATGGCGGAAGCTTGCATTCAAAAGAAAGTGGCAAAACAAGCGCAAGGCGAGGGCACAACCTTATGACAAACCCAACATCGTCATGGAAGCCAATGTCCAGGTATCATACAAAGTATACCATTAGTAAATAACTTTGTGATAGAGTTTGTTCAGGGTGATGATCCTGAATCTGATCGACATGCAATTTTAATATTATGTGAGGTTATGCTGGGAGAAATTTGCAAGGTATTTTGAAGTGGAGCTGAAGGAAGTTTAAACTGAGGGAAGGTTACTATGTGATGGACCCAGTCAAAGCTGTAGAAATGGTGGATGAAAACACTATTTGTGTTGATGCTATCCTCGGTTTACTCTCAATGGAGAATTTGAAGATGTCAAACTATTGAACCGATCTTTGGCTCGAAAGAACAAGCAAACTGGGTATATGTCATATTCAAACCATAATATTGACTCTCTTAAATTTTTGAACAAGTTAATTCTAAATTATAATTAACTATATCTTGCTGATTTACAGATGGGATACTCCAATTCATGTTGATGCTGCCAGTGGTGGATTTATTGCTCCATTTTCCGTACCCAGAGCTTGGAATGGGATTTCAGGCTTCCATTGGGGAAGAGCATTAACGTCAGTGGCACACAAATACGGGCTTGTGTACGCCGGAATTGGGTGGGTTATGGAGGAGCAAAGAGGACTTGCCTGATGAACTCATCTTCCACATTAACTATCTTGGAGCTGATCAAACCCACTTTCACTCTCCAATTTCTCCAAAGGTAACCACAATAATTACTCCATTTCTTATTATACACACATGTGATATTTGGGCTCACTTTCAAAGATATTGTTCGATTAACGCGTCGAATAGGACGCTCGGAGCCCCACATTTTGTTCCAGTTGTTACACACTGATTTCAACCTCTCAATAAATAAACTTTATATATGAAATTTGATTTTTGTGTAGGTTCCAGTCAAGTCATTGCGCTCATACTATCAACTAATTCGATTAGGCTGGGAGGGACTACCGCAATGTGATGGAGAATTGTCACGAAAAACGCGATGGTACTCAAGGAAGGATTGGAGAGAAAACAGGCTGCTTCAACATCGTTTCAAAGGACGATGGAGTTCCTCTGGTGGCCTTTTCTTCAAGGACACCAAACGCCATAACGAATTTGAGGGTAGCCGAAATGCTGCGTCGTTTCGGATGGATTGTGCCGGCATACACCATGCGGCAGACGCTCAACACGTTACCGTGCTTCGAGTTGTGGTAGAGAAGACTTCTCCCGTAACCTCGCGGAGCGTCTCGTGCTCGACATCACAAGGTACTGCACGAGCTCGATAGTCTTCCTGCAAAATGTCTGTGACTTGTGAACAGAAAAATGGAAAGAATGGGCTGTGGTGAAGAAGACTGTGATGGAACTCAGAGGAAGTCATGATTATGGAAGAAATTCGTCTTGGAAAGGAAAACTAACAAGAACACAATTTGCTAGATTTTAATTTATTTTTATTAACATGTTCGGATAAAATATTTGGTATTAATTTCATGTAATCGATGAGTTTCCGACTCTTAAATTAATCATTGCCTTATTGAGCTTCATGTTTGCATATGTCTTTAATGTTAACAAAAATGTTTTTTAGAACCAAAAATTAGTTAAAGAAACTATTACCATTTGACGTATAATATTGTTAACAAAACAACTTTTAAGCTTGTTTTCATATAAACCTTTTACTCGATCTATAACGCTTAATAAAAAGAATTCTCAAATTTATATCCTTAAATTAATCTCCAATTTTCATTATGTTTAGGTCTTTAAACATGATCATATAAAAAAAATCTTGTAAAATCTAATTATAGTTTAAATTTAAAAAAAAAAAGAAAAAAAAAGTATCAAAATAAGTTTCAGATTGTTACTTAAATTGAAACCCTTGATGATTAAGTTGTAACTAAAATCCAACATTTTGTTTATTCCTGTCTAACGATAAGGGCTGCAACCTGCAAGGATAGGAGTTAATGCAAGTGTCATATTTGATTTAGCATTTCGCGCGAACTAAATGGCCCAATAAGTGCATTTTAACATATTAAAAAGGCCCAAAGTCTTGAAGATGAGGCTAAAATTCAAAGGTTGGACAAGGGAAGACACAATAAACATAGAGTGACAATATCAAATTGAAGTTTGTAAACTACTCATTTCAAAAAATTTCGCACTAAAAGCTAGTGTGGCTATAACCACAGTAGATGATCAGTAGTTAATTAAGACTTTTGAGTGTATTACTTAAAATGTCTAAGTTCAATTCACATTGACTATTAATAGAGGTAGCTACTAGAATTTGTTTGGTTCGTAGTTTTGGGATTCTAAGAATTAGTTAAGGTGTGCGTAAGTTGATCGAACATCTTCGATCATAAAAAAAATATGTCTACTAAAAAGAGTGAAGTGTGAACATGTGAATTACTAGTTTTTATTCGATCAATAAACAAAATATATCTCTTATTTTCATTTTCTCTTTCAGTCACCTAATTATTAATAAATTCTAGGAAATCTATTTGAAGATTTTCGAATCTTCACCTCATTCTCCAAAATTTAACTTATGTTAAAATTATATTATTGCAAAAAGACATAGTAATTCCTCATTAATGCCACATTTATTCCTCTATAACCTATAATTCTTTAAGCAAGTGTATTACATAAGCCATACGCAATTTGGACACTCAAAGTCAAAGCACCTTAGTGGAGGCATATATTATACAAGACTCTCAAGGACATCATTGAAACCATTGCATGCTCAACTTACAGTTACGTGTTCACACTAAATTTTCTCACCACTAACAAAAACAATTGCGGAAACTCCAGAAAAAACCAATGAAGCTAAAATGAACCAAATCTTAGGTGTCAACTTATGAACGTTTCACTCACTAATCATCTCAAAACAATCAAATGATTGTAATAATAACCTCTCGAATAAACTAACCCTCAAACCATAAAATTCCTCCACGTTTCCATTCCACAACTACCGCACTAGCCAACCAAAAACACCCCACATAATTTTCTTCTCAAAATTTCACTATTTAAACTCGCTGTGTTTTGGCTTTCAGAATCAGTGTCGGATCAGTTCTAGTTATTTGAAGTCGAGAGAGAAATGACATTAATGATCATGAAAACTTGCGTTGTGGCTTTGTTCTTGGTGGTGTTGGTGGGTTCAAAGGGTTTTGTTGATGGGGTGGAGGTGTGGGAAGACTCCAATTAGGTCAGCGGCGACTAGCTTGAGCCCGTGTTTGAGCGCGGCTGGAAATGCCAGGGCTAAGGTTCCGCCACTCTGTGCTCAAAAGTAGGTGCGTTGATCAAGACTGCACCAAAATGTCTTTGTGCCGTTTTGTTGTCGCCTTTGGCTAAGCAGGCTAGAATTACCCTGCCATTGCTATTACAATCCCCAAACGATGCAACATTAAGAAGAGGTCCGCCGGAAAGAAGTGTGGAAGTAAGTAATTCAAAGCTAGTTTCCCATTTTATGTTTTCATTTTCATTGCATGGTGGCAAGTTGAACAAGCATTATTAAGGCAAAACCCAATGATTAATCATTTATATATTTATTTTTAAATGTTAGTTTTCAATGCTTTTATCTTGTGATTTTCTTTTTCTTGTATAGGACATTGCCATAGTGCCATTGGTCAAGTGTCATTTCAATGACTAAGCTTTCCATTTTTTTCTGAATACCCAATTGAATAAAATCAATGTGCCAAAACGCATTAGTGAAAAATTTTAATGCATTAATGATTGCCAAAAAGAATAGGCATTCCTGCTTTTCGTTCGTTAAGCAGTAAATTTTTTTCTGGATAAGTTTCTATCTAGAATTGCATTGGAGATATTTAAACTTCTAAGTGTAACAAAGCCATTGATTTGAAAAAAATATATATCAATTTTAACCTTGTGTCTCAATATATAATTAATTTTGAATTTGATTTTGCAGGGTACACCGTCCCATGAGAGGAGAATCAAAATAGAGTAATCAACAGTAGAGAAAGGAATAACACAGTGTGTTATGATATGAGGTGGTGGTAGATAGCAAGTGATAAATAAAATTGGCATTCAGGTCACTTGATGACCCATTTGGCCAGTAGTTGTTCCATGCTTTTGTTGGCTTGATGTAGAGTTTGCGGTAATTTAAATATTGTTCTTGTGTTAATCTTCTTCTCCTCCTTCTCCTTGCAATTTTTTTTTTTTTTTTTAAATGATATTGTGATTTATATTATATTTTTTTAAAAAATAAACATGAAGCTGGGAAATTTTTTATTAAAAAATAATCTAAAAAGGATAGTAATTATAGAATAGTTGGGTCAAACATATCTCTACAACTTATTGTTTGAACTTCTTAATGATGAGTTTAAAATAATCCATTTAATTAGTCCAATTTATCCCCATTTTATAATGTTGCATGATTGATGAATAAATAAACTTAGAGAATGCTACGCTCGCAACTTATCTCATAAATATCTATACAACTCTGATGTGGCAGTTGAGTTTGATACTGTCACGTCAGTCTACCACACTGAAAGCACAAAATGATTTTAACTAGACCAAAGAAACGATAATTCCTTCATTGGGAACGGTCGTTCCTTATGAAGGAATGACGTTCCTCCAGAAAAATATTTATTCCTTATCCATGAACAATCTTCCTCATGAAATGTGCACCTAAACTAAAACAAGTGTGTCTAATAAAATTCTAGGTAATCTATCTGAAGATTTCGAACTTCCTGTCATTCTCCAAAATTTAACTGTCAAAAAGTCATAGTAATTACTCATGAATATCATATATTTAACCCTATAACCTATAATTCTTTAAGCAAGTATATTACATAAGCCATACGCAATTTGTGATACTCAAAGCACCTTAGTGGAGGTAGATATTAATAGAAGACTCTCAAGCACATCATTGAAACCATTGCATGCCTCAACTCACAGTTACGTGTTCACACTAATTTTCTCACCACTAACAAAATAATTGCCCAAACTCAAGAAAAAAACCAATAAAGCTAAAATGAACAAAGGGAAGAATCAAATGATTGTGTAAGAATCGAGATGGTGAAACAAAGGCTAACAGTTCAAGATAATGATACTGCCAAAGTATGCCAAAGAGAAGAAAAGAAGAGAGAAGAATTTCTATATATTCCGTATTGTATAAGTATGTACAATGGTTAATTTATACAAATTTTGTAAATCTAGAAAAGGAAAATAATAAATACAAATAAATGTAATTATTCAATCAATCACATAAATTAGGGATTGATGAATGCCAAAATCATTCCTTGATCTCAGCCAACAGAGATCAAGGAAAAGCTATAAAGAATTTGTGCATTCCATAATTCATCACTCCCCTCCAGCTTGTGGTTTGTAGATATCAAAAACTCCAAGCTTGCTAAGTAGATATGAATGTTGTTGTCTGCATAATGGCTTTGTGAAAATGTCTGCTAGTTGTTCTAAAGTACGAATGTGCAAAGCCTTGATTACCCTTTATTGTATTTTGTTTCTGACGGAGTGGCAATCAATTTCTATATGTTTCGTTCTCATGGAATACTGGATTCACTGCTATGTCATTTGCAGCTTTGTGTCACAGTATAAAATGACAGGCTTCTTACTTGTACCTTTAGATCTTCCAATAACCCAGAATCCAGATGATCTACATGTTGTCTTTGTCATGACTCTATATTCGGCTTCTACTGAAGATAGAGATACTGTTGATTGTTCTTAGTCTTCCAAGAAATAAGAGCTCCCTTTAGCTTGATGCAGAAACCTGTAAGTGATTTTCTTGTTATTGGACATGTGGCCCAGTCTGAGTCACGTGAGCTGTGATATCCAACTCTTTGTCTCAAGGAAGAAGGAGTCCTAACCAGGACACCCTTTTAAGTATTTTAGAACCTTTATCGCTACTCTTTGTGAGATTATTTAGGTCCATGCATGAACTGGCTAAGAATGTGGAATACAAACTAATGTGTGGATGAGTCATGGTGAGTGAGATCAATCGCCCAACAAGTCTTTGATACTTAGTAGGTCTTCTAGAGGTGGATCATCTTCAAAGGATGATATCCGCTATCATATTCTGAGTAGTCAGCTTTGTATTCTATTCTATGGAATAATACTTGGCTTGCATCCTAATAGCCTTGAATTAGAAATGAGTTCCAATACATATTTCCGTTGGCTAAGAGATATTCCCGTGGGAATCTTGCAATTTTAATGCCTAGGAAATACTTTGGCTCTCTTAGATCTTTATTCGGAAATGTCTGTTGAGATGCTCTTTTAGGATTTAATGCTTGCTTCATCATTTCTGTAATAAGAATGTCATCGATATAGATGATGAGAGCAATGAAAGTTTTACCTTTGTGCCAGGTAAATAATGCATAGTGATGTTAGGACTGAACAAATCCTATGTTAGTGAGAGCTTTACTGAATTTCTCATTCCATTGTTGGGATGCTTATTTTAGCCCATAAATAGATTTTTGTAGATGACATATTGTGTTCTCCCCCTATCTGCAAAATCCCGAAGGAAGATCCATATAAATTTCCTCATGAAGATCACCATGAAGAAAGGCATTATGAACATCAATTTGATGGAAAGGTCAATCACGAACAGAAGCCACTGTAAGAAAAGCATGAATAGTGACATTGTAAAAACCCCCTCCAGTCAGGTATCCTCTGAATATCCCTTAATGAGAATCCGAGGATACATGTGGAGAACGAGTTGTATTTAGAAAAAAAAATCTGTATAAGGATAATAATAATAATACAAAACATGCATATAAAATATCACGCAGGATCTAAACTTATAATTTAGAAACTTTAAGAAATTACAGAATCAAAACATATTTATAGGGTGGAGCTTCCAAAGGTATTTCTCAAATATTTATATTTAATTATACATTATTTACATCAAGATAAAAACATCGAGATGACAATAAATCATCTCCCCTCACGTGTAGTCCCGCTGTCTCTAGCATCCCTCGCTTCTAGTCTACCTGCAAAGCAATCAACAATGAAAGAAGTGAGCGCTAAATCACTCAGTAAGGAATGATCTATTTCATTTGAATGTACTGTTTGATCTTTATTAAACATATATGTTAACACATCACTTATCTTTTACATCTAGGGATACTTCCCCTTTTATTACTAAGTCATATGCTTTTCATCATTTTATCCATGGCTAGATAAACATCAATGTGTACACATACAAATAAGTATGTACACATAGTACACACACATCACATGTCATGACATAACATCTAAAATCATCTAACATGAGTATAAATCATCTCATGATGTAATAACATCATAACTCATGTAATGCAACTAAATGCATATGAAACATTTAACGTCTAGCCGATCGGACTTTTCTTAGCATCTTAAGCACTTCATATCATCTAGCCTCAAATATTCATAGAGCTCATATCATCAGGAGGCGTGCTTACGCGTCATTTAGCATCTAAAGCATATATTCATCTTTCCTCAACCGGTATACGAGGATATGCTTACGCGTTTTCCATCGTGTCTATATGCATCTCTATCATGTATTTGCATCTCTAACATCTTATGGCATGTAAATACATATTTTGGTAAGTTAATACTTTAATTCATTTATGGATTATCAACCCATTTACATTACCTCTTGCTCACATACATCATCTTAAAACATGTATATATTGCATCTTCATGCCATTTCATAACATTAATCATGCATTGACATCATGACCATGTATATCTTTAAAGATCATCTAACTAATGGGTAAACATTAGTACATGGCATAATTACAATAATACATGAATAATCAATTCATAATCATAAGAATTGATTATGTTAAATCTTAAACTTTAATAACCAGGTTATGCTTCAGGCCATTTTCCATCCTTTTCTCAAATGAATTGGCTCTTGGCATAAACATAAAAGTTATAGGTCTGTGTCTTAGCTTTCTAATGCTTCAAGAATCATTCATTTGATATTATAACTAAGTATGGTCAAAATACAGAAGCAGGGTTAACAAAACCTCCAAGCTCACTAAATCCGAATTTTCATATTAACTATGCACATCAATTCCTATGACATTAACCAAAGGTTAACTTATAGATCAAATAAACCTCCCTTAATAGTTTTAACATATTAAAGGAAGTGTAAAATCTCATTCCCATAACCATCCATTATTGCTATAACATTGTAAGCTAATGCAAAACAACACATCAACACTTCTAATAGCAACCATTCAACACCATGTGGCCTCCCTACTACAAGTTTTGCCACAATCAGCATCTACACTTCATTTTCTTCAATCAAACATAACAACTCATAAAACATAAATAGCCATAACTTCATGTATAATGATTCAAGGCAATAAGTAGAATAAATGAGTTCAACTACACTTGCCATCAACTAATTCTATGCCTTAAAGCTTAATTTAAGGTTTCATAAAAATCTACAAACCCTGGCATAAACCCTAAAGTCATGGGAGGTTCTTCCTTACCTTTTTAAAGACTTCCTCCAACAAATCCTTTGCCTTTGACTTCTTTACACCTTAATCCTTCATATATAACATTATACACTCAATATCTACTTCAAATCTTCAAATCACATCAAAACTAAAGTTTTAAATTACCTTAAACCCTTCAAATTGAAGATCCAAGGCTCCTATCTTGTTCTCTTGAAAAATTATGTAAAACCCTTGAAAACCTAGAGAAAGAAAGCTTGTTTCATGGAAGATTTGAGAGAAAATGGGAAGAAATGTTGAGAAGAAATGCTCTCTCTTGGCTTGAACGAAATTCACTCATTATAGGAAAATATTTCATTTATTTTCCAAAATTATGCAATTGGCCCAATTATTTTAATTGTATAACTCATAAGTCCTTAATTCTTCATATAAGGGCATTTTGGTCATTTCACACTAGACATAATTATTACTTAATTAATGCCATTAAATGCAATGAAGCCTATCATCCTGACTTTTTCAATGCTTATCCATAGGCAAAATAACCATTTGCCCCTAAGCCTCTTTGTGAATAATTGATTCATACCGTTCCAAATGAATTGACTATTTTGCCCTTAGTTAGATTTATGCTTTTAACAAAATTAACATCTAAAGGACTATTTTGAGTTAGGAACATACCTTTGATATCTTGGGTATTACAGAAGTTTGGCTACTAGTGAAAAAGTGTCATGATAATCAAAACCTTTACGCTGAGTGTATCCTTGGCCACTAATGAGCTTTGTATCGTTTAATGGAGCCACAGCATGATGCTTGATTTGTAGACCCATTTACAGCCAATGAGTTTTCTATGAGAGGGGGCGAGGCATAGATCCCAGGTATGATTATGAGATAAAACAGTAAGCTCAGCAGCCATGGCTTAACGCCAGTGAGAATGTTGAATAACATCTGAGTAAATAGTGGGGTTCTCGTTCAACGGAGATGTGACTGATACAAGCTTGTGTATAGGAGAAGGATGATCATAGCTCACATAATTGGAGGTAGGGTACATTGTATCTGAAGGATCTGAAATGGTGGGACATACATAATGTACTGCCTAGATTGGTGGTCAAGTCTGGCGAGTATGTGTGTGCATAGGAATAATTGGAGCCAGAACAGGGGGATCTTGGTGGAGAAATAGGACTAGGGATATGAATAGGTGAATCTACTATAGTATTATCAGTGGTTAATGTGTCAGAGTCAATAGTAGGAGTGTTGGGCTGAGAAACCAATGGATTAGGTATCATAGTGAACAAAGGATCTTAAAGAGTATCAGTGTCAGGGAACAACTTGGGTGATGGTGGTGGAACAGTATCCTCTGTGGCAAATAGAAAGATGCCTTCATGAAACACAACATCTCCGGAGATCAAAAACTTGTTTGCAACTAGATCATATAGCCTGTAACCTTTTTGAAGCATAGGTTATCCCATAAAAATACAGCGGGTGGCTTGGGTACCAAACTTATCATGTGATCTAAGAGTGGCAGCATAACAAAGATATCCAAAGACTCGAAGATGATCTAAAGGTCGTTGTTTCTTGAATAATACCTCATAAGGGGTCTTTCCATGAACAACTCTGATTGGCATTTGGTTAATCAGGTAGGTAGCAGTGATCACACATTCACTCCAAAAAGAGATGGGTAGGTGGACTTGGTGTTTGAGGGCATAGGCTACTTCTAGGAGATGACCTATTTTCTTTCGACAACCTTTTTTTTTTATGGAGTATACATGCAAGAGCTTTCATGCAGGATGCCAAGTGATGAAAAAAGAGATGAACAATTATGATTTAAAAAATCTCTTGCATTGCCGGTTCCAA
This sequence comes from Pistacia vera, assembly GCF_008641045.1. Taxonomy (NCBI): domain Eukaryota; kingdom Viridiplantae; phylum Streptophyta; class Magnoliopsida; order Sapindales; family Anacardiaceae; genus Pistacia; species Pistacia vera. The sequence goes on from NW_022196535.1 coordinate 246,690, forward strand.
CCCTTTGGACGGAAGTACAAAATTGTGCGGTGACCATGGCCAGGAAATGTGCGATATGGGTAAGTGTTTAGGTTTTGGATTGCATGAAGAATGTCCATGTACCTCGGGAAAAGTCATCGACAATGGTGAGGAAAAATCTGGATCCATCATGGTTCGAAATATCAAGATGGATCAAAGCAAAAGGTTGGGTTGTAGTGGAAGTGCTATGTGGAAAAGTAATGCGGGCCTGCTAAGCTAATGGACATATGGGACAATGAGGTTGAGGAATAATTGCACTGTGACCTAATCTTTGATGAAGAGTAAAAGAGTTTTTATTAATCATTGCATTACAATTGGTAATTTTATTGGTTGTAATACAAGGATGAAAAATTCTAGAAGACTTAACAGGTGTCCAGTAGTATAAACCTCTATGGACCTTACCCAAGCTCACCAATTTCCCAATCAAAGGGTCCTAGAATTCATATGTGTTAGGACAAAATTTGACAATGCAACTATTGTCTTCACAAAGTTTGGAGACTGAGATGAGGTTACAAGGAAAAGCAGGGACACATAGTACATTTTTAAGGAATAAATTTTCAAATAATTGGACGGTCCCTATGTGAGTGGCCGATGTTATGTTCCCATTCAGCATGCGAACGGAGGTGGATGAGGTAGTGGAAATAGTGTTGAAAAATTTAGGGTGACAAATGATGTGATCACTAGCCCCTGAATCAATAATCCACATTTCAGTAGTAATTAAATTGAAGCAGTAAAAAGTACCTACATAAGATGTTGTGGGTGCAGTGGAAGCATTATTCAGAAGCTAGAGCAATTGATTGCATTGATCCGGATTGAGAGCAAGTGCTTGTTGATTTCCAAAAGGAAGAAAGTCAACCTGGAAAGAAGAAGAATTACCATTTTTGTCCTTGTTGTTGGAATCAGGACGGCCATGTAATTTCCAGCAATGGTCCCGATCATGGTTTCTTCTCTTGCAATAGTCACAATAGAATTGCCCTCGATTAGGTCGTGAATTTCCAAACCCATTGGACTCGTTTCTGGATCCATTTAACAAAAAGTTGGGCCCATTTGACCAGCCTATTGATCGGTTTGACCCTTGTTGTGATGTGGCTCGATTTGAGCCGTTAGATGCGTTTAAAAACACAATGAGCTTCTGACCATTAGATCACAAGATTGAATCTAGGTCGTTCATCTCTGCATATAAATTAGCCCCTTTCTTTTTTTTAGTTTGTCTTAGTTGCGAGCTCCCACCGCCATTGTCTTTAATACCTGCAAAAGCAATTGGGTTAGTGGATGGCTAATAGGAGTTCAACTGGCGTTGGCTCTCATCTTGCACCTCCAGTTGAAAACTCTGGCAAAGAGTGGGTGCTGGAGACGTGGCAAGGATCTATGTTTGGAAAGCGTAAAAGCTTTTGTTCAAACCGAGCAAAAAGTGCGACAATTAGTCACGATCTCGGATCCTTCGGTATTGGTGGAGAGTTTCTGGCAACCTTTCAAGTGTTTCCTTAGCGGCGTCCAACTCATTCCAAACGGCAGAGAGCCGATTGAAATAGGTTGTCACCGAAGTATTCCCTTGCTTTAGCTTGATTAGCCGTTACTGGAAAGTGTATGTTTTAGCGAGATCGAGCTTCCCATACATCTCCTTGATGTTGGCCTAGATCTCGGTAGCCATTTCTGTCGATGGGAGCCCTGCCCATACTTCTGTAGAGAGGCAATTGTTGATCCATGACCAAACCAACATATTGCATCTACCGTAGTGGCATTGAAGGTGTGGTTGTGGTGGTTGTTGGAAGGATATGTCGAGGAAGGGATCTTTGTCTTTTGTGATGAGGGCTCGCAGGAAATCGCGAGCCTAGGAGGCATAATTATTAGAACTCGTAAGGGTTTGTTTGATGAGGACCAATTTTGGTCCATCGAAAATCGGTGAGAAGAGGATGTCGCCTGATTCAGGGCAACTATTGCCGGTGGCTGGGATGATGCGAAAATGGTACAGGTAGGGATTAACATTTGGATCCGAACCCGTTTGAGGAAAGGAGTCTGGGTTGTGACCCGGTATTCCAAAAGGGGATGGGTTAGGCCCGGTGTGGGTAAAAGAATCCGGGTCATAACCTGACATTCCATATGTGTAACGGACATTTATACAAATTTTGTAAATGTAGAAATGAAAAATAATAAACACAAATAAATGTAATTATTTAATCAATCACATAAATTAGGGATTGATTGAATGCCAAAATCATTCCTTGATCTCAACCAGCACAAACCAAGGAAAAGTTGTAAAGAATTTGTGCATTCTAGGGCTGTAAACGAACCGAGCTGTTCGTGAACAGCTCGATGTTTGTTCGATAATTGTTCGATTCAACTCGATAACATACTGTTCGCTAACAAGTCGATGTTCGTTCGATAATATGTTCGATTCGAGTTTGAACATAGGATGCTCGTTCAATTATATTCGCGAACATACTGAGTTCGACTGATCCATCTGTTCGCGAACAATCTGTTCGATTATTTGTTCGTTTATGTTCGAAAAACATGGTATACATTATTATATATATTTATATTTTTTTCATTCTTATATTATGTTTGGTTTAGTTTGGATGAATTTTTTTTAATGGTAATCAATAATAAAATATTATGATGCTTTTGTTTTTCTTATATATATAATATGTTTGGATTTTTTTTTTCAAATGTCATCAATAATTAAATATATAAGTATATAACATTTTAATTAAAAAATAATAAATTATTATGATACATAGCATAACAAATTTAATAACATAATATATTGTATACTCAAGTGATATATAACATAACAAATCTAATAACATAATAGCTTCATATTTTTCCAAATGTAATCAATAATTAAATATTATGAGATAACATTTCAATTAATAAATAATAAATGTAGTATGGTAAATTGATGAACATAACATATTGTATAATCAAGTGATGTATAGCATGAAAAATTTAATAACATAATAGCTTAATTAAATATAGAATGGTAAATTGCTGAACATAACATATTGTATAATCAAGTGATATATAGCATGACAAATTTAATAATGTAATAGCTTAATTAAATATAGTATGACAAATTTATGAACATAACACATTGTATAATCAAGTGATATATAACATAACAAATTTAATAACATAATAGCTTAATTAAACCTTAATTAATCACACATTTGTATTGATCACACATTACAATAGACCATCATACCGCTATGAATTTATAGATGTTGATACAAAATATATATGTAGACAGTAATGATAATATATATATGATAACCTATGATTTTGATAATTTAATAACATATTAAATATATTTAATCTATGATTAATATATATATGATAATAATTTTGTGTGTGTGTGTAGATATATATAACAAATTAATCACTGTATTGATCATTTATTACAATAGACCTCATTCTACTATGAATTAATGGGTGTTGATACAAAATATATATATAGACATTTAAAATAGTTATGATAATTTATGTAATAATAATATATATATATATGATAACCTATAATTTTGGTAATTTAATAATATATTAAACATATTTAAACTATGATTAATATATATATATATCCAAATAACCAACGAACTAACCCGGCTCACCCAAATTTTAAAACAAAAATCCAAACCCAATTCCACATTTTCCCTTACCCAGCCCAAAATCCAAATCCAATTCAGTCACAGTCTTAATTTGGTTAATTAAACAAACTCGAACAATCTTAAGTTATTCGAACGAGTTATTCGAAAAGATATTTACAAGTTATTTGAACGAGTTAATCGAACAATCACGAATTGCTCGTTTAGTCAATCGAACGAACTCAAACAACTATTTTGTGTTCGTTTGAGTTCGAACACCCCTTTATGCTTATCGAATGAGTTTCGAACGGAGCACTCATTTGTGTTCGATTAGTTTGCAGGCCTAGTGCATTCCATATTTCGTCAGATTGTAATAATAACCTCTTGAATAAACTAACCGTCAAACCATAAAATTCCTCGACGTTTCCATTCCACGTCTACCGCACTAGCCACCCAAAAACACCCCACATAATTCTCTCTCAATATTCCATTATTTATACTCACTGTGTTTTGGCTTTCAGAATTCAGTGCTGATCATGAAATCTAACATGAAAACTTGCGTTGTGGCTTTGTTCTTGGTGGTGTTGGTGGGTTCAAAGGGTTTTGTTGATGGGGCTGGAGAGTGTGGGAAGACTCCAATTAGGTCAGTGGCGACTAGCTTGAGCCCGTGTTTGAGCGCGGCTGGAAATGCAAGGGCTAAGGTTCCGCCACTCTGTTGCTCAAAAGTTGGTGCGATGACCAAGACTGCACCAAAATGTCTTTGTGCCGTTATGTTGTCGCCTTTTGCTAAGCAGGCTGGAATTAACCCTGCCATTGCTATTACAATCCCCAAACGATGCAACATTAAGAAGAGGCCCGCCGGGAAGAAGTGTGGAAGTAAGTAATTCAAAGCTAGCTTTCCCATTTTATGTTTTCATTTTTCTGGCTAGTTGAACAAGCATTATTAAGGCAAAACCCAATTGATTAATCATTTTATATATTTATTTTTTAAATGTTAGTTTTCTCAATGCTTTTTATCTTGTGATTTTTCTTTTTTCTTGTATAGGACATTGCCATAATGCCATTGGTCAAGTGTCATTTCAATGACTAAGCTTTCTCATTTTTTCTTGGGGAAACGACTTACACCTACCCAGAAACGAACGATTGGTACCCAAAAGGTTTCAAAATGACAAACAGGTACCTTCCGTTAGTGAAAAGACTAGAATGCCCTTTGAGAAATATTAGTCTATTTTTTAATTACTTTTAGACTCCTTAAGTTTATTAATTCCATCAAATACCCCCAGAAACAAAGTTTAAAAATTAACAAAAATACCCCCACCCACCCATACTTGCCAGATTCTGGCGGCCACCATCGGTGGTAGTCGGAATCAACGGTCTACGCCACCACCGTAAATGGCTGGTAATTCATAGATCTGGCCGAAAAAGGCCAGATCTGAAGTGAAAAGGTCAGATCTGGCCGGAAACTGACGGCCAAAGAAATTGTCGTTGCTGTCTGTCAACGATGGCCATTTCTTTGGCCGTCAGTTTCCAGCCAGATCTGTGAATTACCAGCCATTTACGGTGGTGTGGCATAGACCGTTGTGACAGATTCCGGCGGTGGCCGCCGGAATCTGGCAAGTATGGGTGGGTGAGGGTATTTTTGTTAATTTTTAAACTTTTTTTCTAGGGGTATTTGATAGAATTAATAAACTTAAGGGGTCTAAAAGTAATTAAAAAATAGACTAATACTTCTCAAAAGACATTCTAGTCTTTTCACTAACAAAAGGTACCTGTTTGTCGTTTTGAAACCTTTTAGGTACCAATAATCGTTTCGCCAAACCTTAGGTGGGTATAAGTCCTTCGGCCTTTTTTCTTAAGTACCCAATTGAATAAAATCAATGTGCCAAACGCATTAGTGAAAAATTTCTAATGCATTAATGATTGCCAAAAAGAATAGGCATTCCTGCTTTTTGTTATTTAAGCAATAAATTTTTCTCTGGATGAGTTTCTTATCTAGAATAGCATTAGAGATATATAAACTTCTAAGTGTAACAAAGCCATTGATTTGAAAAAAATATATATTCAATTTTAACCTTGTGTCTCAATATATAATTAATTTTGAATTTTGAATTTGATTTTGCAGGGTACACCGTCCCATGAGAGGAGAATCAAAATAGAGTAATCCAACAGTAGAGAAAAGTAATAACACATAAGGGTGCATTTAGTTCAGGGAATATTATATTACTAAGGAATGTTATATTACTAGAAAGATAGATTATCAGAGAATCTTTAGAGGAATGTGTTTGATTGGTTAGAATAAATTGGTGGGTATGTTATAATAATATGTTTGGTTGGGATGATAAATGAGTGGGTATGTTATGTAGATTACTGAATTACCCTCCTTTTTAAATAATAGTATAATATTATTTTTTAAATTATTTCTTTTAACCTCTTATATTTGAAATTTTGCTAAAACACCCCAACCATATAAAACTTTAATTTGTAGAAAAATCATCTCCACCCACCCCAAGCCACCGCTAGCAGCCGCCGTAATGGCGCACGATCGGTCGGATCTGGCTGGTTGTGCGCCAGTAAGGCCTAATCCAACGATCCATGGCTAAAAACGGCTATATATAGCCATGAATATAGCCATGAACGTGAAACGGCTATAGATCTAGCCGTGAAATGGCCAAATATATGGCTTTTCATGGCCAGATCTATGGCATTTCACAGCCACATCTTTTGCCGTAAAACGGCCAAATCTGGTTGTTTCCAGCCATGGATCACAAATCCAAGGCCGGAAACTTCCTTACCGGCACAGGACCGCCAAGATCTTGCCAGTCTTGTGCCGATATGTTGACTTTCGCTTGCGGCCAGCGATGGTGGCTAGCGGCTGGCGATGGTCTTGTGTGGTTGGGGGTATTTTGTTAACTTTTAAACTTTTTTGTGGTTGAGGTGTTTTAGCTAAATTCTCAAATGTAAGGGGTCTGTGTAATTTTTATTTGGTAGACATACGAGGGAAAATGTGTCCAAAATGATAAAAGGTTAAGGGCAAAATAGGGTCAAAATTAAGATTACCTTAGTAATCTTATATTAACACCCCTTAGGAAGGTAATCTGATTACGTAATATTTGTAACAGTAAACACTATTTGTAATAAAATATTACGTAATATTTTTATTATTTAACAACCAAACAAGGGAATCTTTAAAATAAAACAAAGATTACAAGATTATCTTATATCACCTCGAACCAAACGCAACCACAATATTATGACATGAGGTGGTGATAGATAGGAAGTGATAAATAAAATTGGCATTGAGGTCACTTGACCCATTCGGCCAGTAGTTGTTTCATGCTTTTTGTTGGCTTATGTAAGAGTTTGCAGTTAATTTAAATATTGTTCTTGTGTTTAATCTTCTTCTTCCTCCTTTGCAATTTTCTTTCGCATTTTGATAGTTTTTCATAAATGTCTTGACTTATGAACGCTTCAACAATATGATACTTGTGATGTATTTTATATTTTTAAAAAATAAACATGAAGCGAGGGTTTTTTTATATTAAAAAAATAATCTAAAAAGGATAGTAATTAACAGAAGCAGTTGGGTCAAACATATCTCTACCAACTTATTGTTTCAAACTTCTTAATGATGAGTTAAAAGTAATCCATTTTAATTAGTCCAATTTATCCCCCATTTTGTAATGTTGCATGATAGACAACACTTTCATTCAAACTAAATTTCTATGTTTATGGTATAAAAACAACTTAAAACAGTCTTATTCTAATTATTACAGCAATCCAATCATAACGCCAAAAAGTAAACTGTAATAAGAAAAAAAAAAAAAAATGACAATCCCAGAAAGTAGAATTGTTATTGAGATTGTAAAGAAGCGTTGAACAAACCAAGAAACCAATTTGATGGTGTTAAAACTGTAACACCAAAGAGAATTTAGTTGCTTATGCTTGTCAGGTACGTTAAATTAAGGAGAATCAAGAAGACCATAAAAGAAAATAAGGCAAGTTGATGATCATGCAAGAAAACGCACATCAATAAAATTATTAATCTTCTTGAAATTGATCTTTCTTACAGTTGGATCAAATTATAAATTCATTCAAATTAAGTTGCAATGGAGTTTCAGAATTTTAGCCACAGTTATTTTCGATGGAATCTCGTAACCTCAATTGATATCCATTATCTTCTATAGGAATGAGCTCGAGGGTAGTTTTTTCTAACCCCTTTATTCATTCGGTCCCCAAATGAATTTTCTGGCTTCGTCCCTGGCTTGCTTCTTTTGTCATTCAAATCTCTTCAACTTTTTAGTTTGTTTCTTTAGGATATATAATCCTCTAGAAAGGTGTTTATCTCATATGTTTTTAATTCTTTCTTTCCTTTTTATAATTTATTGAGCTTGTCTCCAAGATCCAATCGAGCAATTGTATTTAATTATCGTATTATATTTGTGATGATAATCTTCGTTCCTACTAGCAATATTTTTTCTCTTCTTTCCCTTTCTCTATATCATTGTTTTGGTATAAAAATTAAAATTGCCTTTTTAATTAAAACAAAATTTAATGAAATAAATAAACCCCAGATAAAGTAGACCACGAAAAAGCCCGGGCCGTCTGGAGTGGCTCCAATCTGGCCACGCTGGGCCCGATCCAGGCCAGCGCGGGCCTTTTCACATGAGGCAGTGTAATTGATCTGTACGTATACAGAAGAAAAATTTCACATGAGACAATTATAAATAGTTATTATTTTGATGGGCCAGGCTTATTTTGACTAATAGAGAGTTATTAAGCCCAAACTTGTTAAACTATTGTCAAGTCTATATTTGTTTATCTAACCCATCAACTTCAACATCTTTGCATCATTTAAGTATTGCATTATCACTATATTTATGCATAATTATTATTTAATTTTTTAATTACAATCTCAGATAAATAAGTGATAAAATTATCTATTATTATTAATTATCCTTTTTTATAATATTATTAATTAGGTCTTTTATTAGTTTATCAAATTTTCTCCATGAAAACTTAAAAGGAACTTACAAACATAAATTCTCATTGAATTGCATTGCATTTGAAATAGTGTTTATCACACATCATATTCATCTGTAATTCACTTGTTTTAGTATTTATGAACACTGTTGATTGATTATGGTTTCATTATTCATGAATTATACTATCCACTTAATTTTTTATTGTTCACATTTCTGCATTTATTTCATGATAGTAACATCATTAATAATCATTTGTATACCATGAGCTTGATTCAATTGGCTATCTACATAAATACTTTCAACGTGTGCTCTCACTCATATACAATCTTCTAAACATTTCGAACATGTTAAACTTATATCATAACAAACCTATGACTAGCCTACTTTACAATAATTAAACATAAAGGAAGCTAGCAGACACCATTGAAAGAACACTAAGGTTAGCATTACAAACACGTCAAAATGATAATTCTACATTCTTTTTACAAACAAGTCTTAGTCTCTAAAGCTATGTTTTTTATCGTTTAACACAAAGAGATTATACAAATAATAACAAAAATTCTCATTTTAAAATACATGACTTTACTTGAATGCTAAATTCCAATCTTAAGGGAGAGTAATGAGTTATTTTATTCTATTAAGATGGTTGTTGTAGATAAGAAAATAAAGAAGAGGGGTTTTAAAAGAAATGGGATTTTTTTTTTTTTTTTATTAATATATTAAAAGTTTGAGTTATTGGTTGAGTATAAGGTAACCAAAACAACATATTACCAACGTTGTTATTCCTAAACAGGATCGATGTAGGAACTTGGAAAGTCTATTAGTTTTCCTTTTTTTCTAAGATTATTTCTATTTTAATTAGGAATCTAAGTTGCTTTCCTATTTTAATTAAGAGTCCAGTTATTTTAGGAATTATTTAAGTTATTTTTCTTATTTTATAATTACATAAATAATTAAAGCCGACAAAGTTGAGGCAAATGAGACTAACAACAGAGGAATTTAAAGCTCAAAATTTGCTAGTTTATAATGTTCAAGTTTGACCAAAGAATTACGGTAAAGAAATACAAAAAAATATTGTTTGAATCTTATTCCCTCTTAACTACGAAAATTTAAGATTAATAAAAACTTTAGATAAAATTGAAATTATACCTTCAAAAGATTAATTCATCTAAACCAAAATAAAAAGGTCATACAATATTATTTATCTTGAAATTAAATTTAATAAATTATCAATTCTAAATAAAAAGCAACAAAAATCTAGCTATTGCTTTTCAAAATTTAAATAACTGATTTATGTTTAGAAATACAATTTTAACATACAATCATACAAATATTCAATTCCAATAATGATTCAAAACATTAAAAATCCTCTTTTTACAAATAATTTAGGCTGCGCTTGGTACACTACTCTCACCCTATCTTACTTCACTATCCTATCCTAAAAAATGAAAAATACGTTTGTTGTAATATTCTTCAAAATTCAATCTTATTCTATTCAACTCAAAACATTTAACAGTTAATTTTCACAATAAAAGTTTATAGATTAACAAAAACGCCCCCACCCACCCAAGCCACAATCACTCGCCAACAGCCGCTGCTGGAACGACTCACAACTAGCTAGATCTGGCCGGTTGTGCGCCGATCTTGCCTTTTCTGACAAGATGCACTATGGATCAAGCTATTGACGACGATCATATCTTGACTGTCAACAACGACCAATTTTTGGCTGTAGATCTGGCCAAAAAAGGCAAGATTGGTGCACGATCGGCCAAATCCAACCGATCGTGTGCCATTCCAGTGACTGATGGCCACCATTTGGCGGTGATGGCGAGAAGTCGATTGGGTGGGTGGGGGTGGGGGTGGGAGTGTTTTTGTTAATTTATAAACTTTTATTATTGGGGGGTTTTTAGCTAAATTAATAAATGTAGGGGGTTAAAAAGTAATCTAAATATTTTCAGAAAATGTTTTTCAATAATGTACCAAACACATTCTCAAAATCCTATCCTAAAATGTATTCTAAATAGGGTTTTACAAATGCTATTAAAAAAAAGTGTACCAAACGCAGCCTTATTCTCCCCTTTCGATGTTGATGTTTTAAGTTTCATGAGAATAGCCGCGAATTCATCTGCCCCTCACTCTCACTCCCACTCTCATTCCCTTCTTTCTGTTATTCACTTTTCCCACAATTACCACGTCATCCACTTCATTAAACCCCAAGCGTTCTGCTACCCAATCACACGCCACCCAAAAAACAAAGGCCCTATAAATCAGCTTTCTTGTTTTTATTTTACCCAAATAAAAAATTATTATTATGCGATTTGCATTCCCCTTTTATTCCCTGCACTCACTAAAACTTTGTTTTGTTTGCCCTGGATTTAAGTCTCTTATAGATCGTATGAATTCTTTCTCATCCCTTATCCAATAATCTGTATGATCTTTTAGAATATTAGTTTAATAGATCTTGATCTGATTTCTAATATAATTTACTTAACATTATTCTTTTCAAATATATGTAGGGAATTTTGAAAGGATTTGACCAGGCCATTAATATATGTGTTTGCATTGATGAATCTTAAAAAAAGAGGAAAACGAAAGCAAACAATTGTGGTGTGAAGGGTATTCATGTAAGAGTGTTAATAACTTAATATCAGCCACCTCTATTTTATATGATGATGCAATTTTTAATGGACAATACTAAAAGTATAGGGAATTTAAGAAGCTGTAAGTGCGATGAAAAGTTTGGCCCAAATCACAAATGTCAAAGCAAATCACTCCAGATACTCTTAGTGACTAATGACGTCAAATTTGACGAGGAAACAAAAACGGTCGACATCGCTGAAGAACCAAATCCAGAAGATAACTCTATGGCCCTTTTTATGAATTCAATTGTGGGTATCACCTCTGATAAAACTCTTAAGCTAAAAGGGAAAATTTGGGATGAAGAAGTGATAGTGTTGGTGGACAATGGGGCATCCCACAATTTTATTTCTCATGAGTTAGTACACAAATTGAGGTTAGAGGTGCATATAACTCGATCTTTTGGGGTGATGGTTGGCAATGGGTTCACAGTGAGATGTGAGAGGATTTGTAGATGGTTAGGGTTAGCAATGCAGGGGATTACAATTCAATAGGATTTCTTTCTGTTTGATTTGGGAAGGGTTGATATTGTACTAGGTATTGCTTGGCTTAGCTCATTAGAGGATGTTTGTTCCAATTGGAAGAATCTAACCATGAAGTTTGAGGTTAAGGGCTAACGAGTATCATTGCAAGGGGATCCATCACTGGTAAAGACTATTGTCTCACTAAAGGCCATGCTTAGGTCACTATACATGGCCTAGGCATTGGGTTTTTGATTGAATTTTGCTCCATATTGCATAAGGGAGAACAACCTAGTGACCAGTTTGATCCTCAGATAGAAGCATTGCTGGGTGAATTTTAACTTTTTGTTTGACTAGCCTACTAGTCTTCCACCTTGCAGGAGACAAGACCATGCCATAATGTTGAAAGAAGGGACACAACCCCAAATATTATACCTTATAAATACCCCTACTTCCAAAAGAATGAGATAGAACGATTAGTAAGGGAAATGTTAGTAGCTAGCATCATTCAACCTAGCACCAGCCCTTTCTCTAGTCTTGTTCTCTTAGTTAAAAACAAAGATGACAATTAGAGGCTTTGCGTTGATTATAGGGCTTTAAACAATATTACAGAGACAAACAAGTTTCCCATTCCTTCTACCGAAAAGTTGTTGGATGAGCTTGGGGAAGCAACTATTTTTTCTAAATTGGATTTGAAATTTGGTTACCATCATATTAGGGTAAATGAGGATGATGTTCCCAAAACAGCTTTTCGAACACATGAGGGACACTATGAATTTTTGGTTATGCCATTTGGCTTAACCAATGCTCCCTCTACCTTTCAATCTTTGATGAATGAGATTTTCAAGGCTGTCCTAAGGAAGTTTGTCCCAATTTTCTTTGACGACATGCTAATCTACAGCCCTAACCTGGACACTCCCATTTCACACTTGAGACAAGCATTGCAAATTCTGAAGAAACATGACTTGGTCGTCAATAAGAAGAAGTGCCTCTTTGCTTAAGCCAAACTGTATTATTTGGGCCATCTCATATCTACCAAAGGTGTGGAGGCAAACCCATAGAAGATAGAATATATGCTCAACTGGCATGTCCCTAAAAATTTTAAGGGCTTGAGGTGATTCTTAGGATTGACAAGGTACTACTACAAGTTTGTTAAAGGGCATGGCCAAATTGCATACCCTTTAACCCAACTGCTCAAGAAGGACTCCTTTGCTTAAAGTGAAGAAGCTCAGATAACTTTTCAGGCCCTTAAAGAAGCCATGATAGTTGTTCCTATTTCAGCAGTCCCTAATTTTGAGCATTCATTTGAGGTGCAGACAGATGCCTCTGGGTACAACACTCAAGGCCAATTGCTTTTCTAAACAAGGCTTTCTCTCCACAATCCAGGCAAAAGTCAATGTATGAAAGGAAACTTAGGGTTATTGTGTTCGCGTTCACAAGTGGAGTCACTATCTCTTGGGCAAAAAGTTCATTATTAAAATTGATCAGGAGTATCTCAAATTCCTCATGGCCTTGCGAGCCAAAACACTTGAACATCATAAATGAATTTCCATGCTTTTGGGGTATTCTTTTGAAATCCATTATTATCCTGAAGCTTCCAATAAAGTTGTAGATGCTTTATCCCGTAGAGAGGAAGGCCTAAAGATTAATGCCATACAGTTATTCATTATAATGAGTACGAGAATTCAATAGTTGTGGCTCATCAAGATCCCAAATTAAAATTCATCATCCAAGATTTATTATTTAATGAGAACAACAAACCTTATTATCAACTTCGACAAGAGTCTCTTTTATACAAAGGCAGGTTAGTACTACCTAAATCCTCCAAATTTATTACTAAATTACTTGAGGAGTTTCATAATAGTCCATGTGGAGGCCATTCAGGCTTCTTTCGCAATAATAAACAAGTGGTTGGGGTAGTATTTTAGGAAGGCATTAAAAAGATGTGAAAACTTTTGTGAGATACTGTACAACCTGTCAACTGAACAAACACACAACCCTCAAACTTGCAAGCCTCCTACAACCTTTACCCATCCATACTCAAGTGTTTGATGATCTTACTATGTATTTCATTGGAAGATTACAAAAGGCTCAAGGGTATGACACTATTCTAGTAGTTATGGACAGACTCACCAAATTCAGCCATTTTATCTTACTTTGCCATCCTTATACTGCCAAAGAAGTTGTTGATGTCTTTATTAAGGATAGTGAAGCTTTATGGTTTTCCAAAGTCAATTGTCTCGGATAGGGATAGGGTCTTCATGAGCCAATTTTGGCAAGAACTTTTCAAATTGACTGGCATTACTTAAGTTCCACTTTACTAACACCCACAAATTGATGCACAGAATGAAGTTGTTAATAGGACTCTTGAGGTGTTTTAGTAACAATCAACCTCGGTAATGGCTTTAAATGGTTAGCCTAGGCTAAGTTTTGGGTCAACACAACCTACCATAGTTCAACCAAGATGACTCCATTCAAGGTCTTGTATGGCAGAGATCCCCATATCCTACTAAAGTTCAATGAGGGACTTTCTGTTGTGGAGGATGTAAATAGGCAACTTTTGGAGAGAAATACCCTTTTAAAGGAGCTCAAACATAACCTAACTATTGCCCAAGGTCACATGAAAGAGCAAGCTGATATCCATCGCAGAGAAGTCAATTCCCAGCCAGAAGATTGTGTTTATAAGCTATAACCATACAAGTTTAAATCTATTGCTAGGAAACTCAATGAAAACTAAGTCCTAGGTTTATGGGCCTTTTGCAATATTAGAAAGAATTGGGGAAGTTGCCTATAAATTAGATACCCCCTACAGCTTGTATCCATCCAGTCTCTCATGTCTCACAACTCAAACACAACCTCTACAATTCAGTCCCTATTCAATCACTTCCTACCTTCCTCACTGAAGACATGGGACTCATTGTCCAAAGTAGAGAAAATTTTATCAGTTTGCACTCTCCTCGATGGGTCCAAAGAAGTTCCAATTCAATGGTAGGATCTACTAGTTTTTTAGGCCACCAGGGAGTCCTATGATGTCATTTCTGCTCAATTTCACCTTGAGGATATTGAGCAGAAATGACATCATTAGGAGTCTATGTTGCTTTCCTATTTTAATTAAAAGTCAAGTTATTTTATATTTGTTAAGTTTTATTTTTTATGTTAATTCCTTGTCCTCGTAGTATTAGCGTTAACCTACTATAAATAGGTTTGTTATGTATCAAGCTATTCATAATTTTGATCATATAAAATTTATAAACTTTTCTTCAGAAGCTTTTGTTGTGGATTCTATATGTTTTCTTATAAATTCAAGAAGCCTTCTCGTTTTGTGGATTCAAGCTGCTACGCTCAGCATATCTAGTGCTTATCATACTCCGTTGCGTCAAAGATTGTGGACTCTAATAATTTGGTGCTTTTACTTTTAACATAAGATTTGGATTGTGGTTACGAGGACATTTAAATAGCTTGATCTAGGAATGAGAAGTAACCATTTCATTATCAGACAAAAAAACTCATTTTTTGATATTATGTTCCAAAGTAGGTGAAGGATGGATATTCCTTTGTTGTAAAAAGGTAAATTGTAAGTTCAAGGGTTTGAGGAGATCAGAAAGACACAAATTCCAAAGATTTGAAACAATATTTTTTTTTAACAAAATTTATCTAACTTAAATTATTCATCTTAGATGCATATTTTCAAACATTCTTTTTCTCGTATATATGCACCAACCTAAGCATATATATTTATATTAATAGTTGCGAGTAATTATTTAATTTAAAACAAAGATAATTTATTAATCCAGCAATGCTATACTTATAATTGAGTTGTATAACTCAGTCATACAAACAGATAAAAAAAAAATAGAATAATTATTTTACATAAATTTTATGTAAATTTTATCTATTTATATGATTCAATTATTAAAAAAAAAAAAAAAAAGTTTATTGTTTATTAACATTCACCATATTCCCAATTTAATTGTCCATAGAAGAATGACATAGGGCTAAAAAAAAATAAATAAAAGGGAAAACCGAACCGAACCGAGAAATCGGTTAACCGGTTTCTGTTTCAAAAAATTACTAAATCAGTTTTCCGGTTTATATTATTTTATAACCAGTTAACTGAAACGGTTTTCCTATAATCCTAATATAATAATATTATTTTAATTTTTAAAATCTTTATTCTTTTATTAGTTTGGATCCCTAACTTCACAGTTCACACTCATACTCCTCTCAAACTCCAGTAGCCACCGCTGCCCTCTCAAAGACTCAAACTTATCTTCTTCTTCATTACATTTACAGATTTACTCGTCTCTCCTCCAGTCCTCCTCCCGTCCTGGCTTCCTCTCCTCTCAAACTCGCTTGTTTTCTCTATCTTCTTCTTTATGCACGCGCCATGGTGTAACCTTAGCAGCCGGGGAAGTTGTTTTGGCTTTACAGCAACCTTATGCTCTTTCCACAGGTTGGTACTCATTCCTTCCTCTTGAACCTTATTTTAGCTAAATGGAAATGCATTTCGAGCATATAGTTTTTTCATACTTGCTTGTCATCTTATTGGTCCTTTTTTCATGTTTAATTCTTGATGGATCAAACTACCAGAAATTTAAAACTCATGAAGTGCATCATAAGTTTGACTGATGTTTGGAAGAGGATACAGGTCATAGCTGTATAGTTCCTGGTATTGAGAAAACCCGTCTCTATAGATGACTTACTTGGTTCTTAAATATGTGCTGATGAGTTAAGATAGGACAACAAAATCATTGAAAAAACACAGAGATCTCATGAATCTTTTTTTGTTTTCAAAATTTAAGTTGAATTAAATTATAATAGATTTTCTGAAAAATTCAGTTGGATTATATTTTTATAAACATAAATGTGATGAAATGAGATCTGCAATTTCTGACATAAAGCAGAAAAATAAGCAGCTCACCACTTGCACAAACGTGAGTAGCACTCAGATTCAGAAAAATAATAATGACTTCAATTAATCAAATTTAGAATATGTATAATTTATATTTGTCTTGCAGTTATTGGTAGTAGATCATATATTTGCATTCAGTTAGATATTAAGAATTTATAAGAAATCTTCTGAAACTTCATAAAAAGAAAAATCTGAGCCACTATAATCAATTTTAACAAATCATAAAACATGCCAGCAAATGAAAACCCGTTAGTCATTTCAGAATCAGAAATGACCACGTTTTTCTATATGTTTATCACAGAGAGGGATCAAAATCAAAGTCGGAATAAAACTGACCACAATCTGATTTCTTTGCTTATTTTTTTTAATCATGTCTGGACCTCTGTTGTCAAGAAGACAAATTGAACTCAACTGAACTGCAACATATATTATCATTGAGTTTTTCTAAACTTTGAATCAATTGTGCAGCCAAATTTGGTGGGAAAATAATAGACTTGTCTCTGGAGATTTGGAAGTTTGGAACACCTGAACAGCAAGCTGCATCTTTAAACGCAGTCAGGGACACCATCCTTGGGATCTTTCTTATTGTTGTTTTGGTGTATGATATTTCTTGCTTACTCTTGATAAATAAATATCAGTAAAGATTTACTTGTCTATTTGCTTCCTAATCTGCTATTTGTTTAAACAATTCTTATTAATTTTATGTCTCCCATACAAATACTTTTAGCGTCAATATCATGTCTTCAACAATAAAATATCATATTACCTTAAGAATTCATACTGTGTAATATTGGGCATCAACAATAAAATATCATATTCAAAGCTTATGATTTTTAAAAAGATCATTACATTGTTTTAGGCAAGCAGCACATTCCAAAACCCGTAGAAGAATTAGTCAATTAGATGCCATAATAGATAAACAGATATACCTTATTTGCTTCGTGAATAGATTTCAGTGTACTGCTATATATGATTGATGGACTGATGAAATGATTTATACAGGCTTATCATATATTATATATATGGCTGATCAGTGTCTTAATTAAAAAATGTATCGAATTAAACCATTAAATACATTTTTGACGCCCTTTATGATTTATTAAAGTGTACGTATGTATGCCTGATTTTGACAGCGCAGTTTGGGCTGAGTTGACTTGATAGCAAATGGTGCCATGAACTTGGTTCGCTCTGTTATAATTGTTACTGTCTTTATAATCTCATACTATTGTTGCTCCATTATAAAAGTTTTGACTCTTGTATTGTTTGTAGTTTCAGTATCTGGTTTGCAATTTCTGTTGTAGATCCATGCACATGCACATTGGAGGGAGGAAGAACACAGATATGTCTCGTTCAGCCCAAACTTCACCTTTCTGTCATGAAAAATCTTGAGCTGGTCTCTGAAATAGAAGGCTTTGCCTGCTGCTTTGGTCTTGGTAGACGATTAGGCTAAATTTCTTGCATTAACTTCTTATTTAAGTATGCAGTATTTTTTAGGATTATTATTTTATATTGTAATTTCATTCATCCACACACAGGAGAAACTATACATTTTCCCGTGCCTAATCCCTCCAGATTTTGCACAATTTTGAGCTAATTTGGGAATTGGCAGTTCGGCACCTATAATGTATTTAGCTTCAATCTGATTAACTACTTACATTTAGAGATTAGGTGTAAATAAAAAAAGAAAGAAAAATACATCAATAGCTAGGCCTGTAAATTATAGACATTTTTTTTTTTTATCAAAACATTACGGGATGTGGGATGATAGTAAAGAAAATTACAAAATCCAATTATCGGAATATGTGTTAAAAGTTATTTTGAAATGTATTAAAATTGATATTACAATAGGAAATCTTTTTATCATAACGTATAAAAAAAAGGCAAAAAGAAATTTATTAAAAAACCGGTTTGCAAACCGGTTAACCGATTGCAACTAAAAATTTGATCAGTTTGTAAATTGGTTTAAGCAAAATTCGGACAGATTTCGGTTTGTAAATGGCTTGAACCGAAAAATCGGTTCGATTACCGTTTTTTTTTGCGGGCTGTTGACAGTTAACAACTTCCCTCTTTTTGGTAAGGTGTAATCCAGCTGTCCATGGGCCTAATTTTAATTATATTTGATGGACTTGGGTGGACAAATATTGAAAAACTCCGGCCCAACCGTAGATTACATATCAACCATACAAATTTGGCACGAAACCCCAAAAAAGCCACGTCACACAAACCTTTAACAGCCGTCCGATTAAACATCAATCAAAATCCCACACAAAAAACAATGTTTTTTCACACATTGTGACAAAGTTTGGACCATTCAAACCCATAAAAGGAGTGGTCCCACTTCCCATTACAAATTCTTCTTCTCCAACGGTCTTCAACAGGTGCCACCAGCATGCCAGAAGTGGGCCCATCAGCCCCCATGAAGCTAAATACCAAAATTAATTTAAATTAAAAACTTTCAATTATTATATTGCTTATTGAGGTTTTGTTGTTATTGAAAATTGTTAAAATAACAAGTACCCATTCATTTAATATTCCTTCAGTGAACCCAGGAAATGATGAGAAGAAGTTTTGACAAACTTTGGGGCTAAAGATTAGTATGACTTGAGCATTATTTCTGACAGATAAAAGAATCATGAAGGTACAAAAACTTAATAAAATAACATTTTGACCCCCAATGTTATTGGGCCTATTTATCAAATGAAAAAGAAGAGATGTGGAGGATAAGAAATGAGACCCCACAATGGTAAGAAAAAGTTGTAAAAAGGAAGAACGGTTGGTAACAAAGTGAGAAGGAAGAAAAAGAAAAAGCTGAAATTTGAATTGTGTCGAGTAAGCATGTTTTTCTCTCACAACTTGCTTTACATGCGATACCACCGAACATTAAATCATTTCTATTGCCATTATTTAGCCCCCCATTTACCAAACCCCACATCCATTTCTTCTTTAGAAGTGACACCATTTTTCCATATCCCAAGAAACATTTTTTTTTCCTTTACTTTTGCCCCCTTCTTGCCGTTGACTGAATCTACTTCTATTTCTCTTCTTCTACATAAATACAACCATTTTCCTCTTCATTCTTCCTTACAACATCAGTAGTAGTGAGTGTGAAGTTCACTCCATGGCTTTTGCTACCTCTAATTCTCTTAGTTGGGATCTTCAAAGCCTTGGAGTTTTCAATGCAGACATGTCGACTTTAGGTTTTTACTATTTACTTTCATTATTTTTCTCTTGCTTTCTACTGTTCTTGTTCTTTTATAACTTACTTCATGGACATTGTGAGTGCAGTGATGGATCATGAAGCGACTTCATTCTTCTCTCCCCTTCATCACTCTGCAGATTTCTCAACTGGGTATTTGGAAGACGCATTGGTCGAATTCAGTGAGCGTTCCAAAAGAAGAAAATTGCTTTTGTTTAGTGATGATGAAACCAATGGCTCAAAGGACTTTGAAATGGTACGCAATTCCTCATTTTCAATTTCTACAACCAATTTATCTTTTATATAATATGATGAAGGCTCATGGTTTTGATAATTTAACAGTCGTACTGGAATAACTCAAGCTACAACTGCGACCTCCATCAGTCTGAGCATTATAGTAATTGCATGAGCCAGATAACTAGCATTAACGGAGGTTCAGGTACATATTATTTACATACGTTAATTATTTCTTCTACTTATAAATCATTTTGAACATGTTATAATAAATTTTCCATGTGGTGCTGTTGACCAAATTTAGTTCATGATCAACTTTTCGTTTAATTAATTTATACTTTTTGTTGTAGATGAACTGATGAGCACAATGAGTGGAATGAGTAACGAGGAAGCCAACATGATCCCAGAAACCAAAACGCCAGAAGAGACTACGTATTCACCCATTGAAGCTCTTGACTCATCGTCTTCCTCCTACAAATACTCGGTCAAAACAAAGTCCCTTTTTGATCATGGAGACACCCCATTTTCGACAGTTCCTTCTTTTGCTGGTGGTGATGACAAGAGAATTAAGAAGAGAGTTATAACAAGAGTGGTGTATCCATTTGCACTGGTGAAGCCGGGAGGGACAGAAGGCGATGTGACTTTAAACGATATTAATGAGAGAATTTTGATGCCGCCAACGAGACCAGTGAGGCACCCAGTTGGGGATTTTGCCTGTAGGCCATGTGTATCTGCTGACGGTCCAGGCCTTTCTGGGAAAGCTGTGGTGGCCCTTACAAGAATCCACACTCAAGGAAGAGGCACAATCACCATCATCAGAACCAAAGGTTAATTAATTAATAAGCACTGGTTAATTTATGATTAATTAGTTCATGTTGTAATGTATATATACAAGTTAAAGAAGAGGGTCTGTATGTAATTGTATGGCTCACTACTTTTTACAGATTATAATAGTCTACAGCTTTTCTCTTTGAAGAAAATGCTTTATGTTGTTTAATGTGAACTCGAATTTAGTGATGAAGTGTGTAGAAGAAAAAAGGAAAAAAAGTAATAAAGAAAAAAATGAAAGATGATAAAGGGAAGGGAAGAAGAAGATTAAAGGAAGTGATATTCCAGAATAAAGGGTCCAAATATTTAGTTGAAGAGAAGACAATAGTTTGAAGATGTGTTGGAGATGATGGTATAAGGATGTTTTTGTTTGAGATTGGAGAAGCTGCCCCAACTTATGACAGAGGGAATTGACAGCTTGAAGTGCGGTTCATTTCTCTTCAAAATCCAACCACACAAAACTCAACTCGACCTTATTACTATGTTCACCATTATTATTTAAACTAACAATTATAAATACTGATTATTAATTTATTTGATCAGTTGTTTAATTACGCCCAAAATTCAACACTTGTTTTGAAATTAATTATAATTTCCAACTACCAGATTACTTAAATAATATTTCGTTAGAATTATTTCTTATTATAGACTGACCTTGACTTATATATATATATATATATATATATAGATATATATATATATATTCATTATTGGTGGATCATCTAATTTTTTCAAATTTATTTTCTAAAATAATTAATTCTGGTCATAGTAGTCAAGGGTTTCACATATACCACAGAAAACATGGTTAGTTTCTCATATGTAAGAGCAAAACAGACACAGATATCTCTTGAAACTAATGAAGAAAATAATTTTTGTATGCAAATAAGTAAGAGCTCACCTAAGTGGAAACTTATGTTGGTTTTTCACATTTTTCTTCAATTAATTAAGCCACCTCGAGCTTCTGTTACTGCCATTAAAATCCAAACAAGCTTCCATTATTGTTTAATCTTATAAATTTCATGGAGGTCTCCAATGATTAGTGTAATATGAAATTGCGTTGTGTTTGTTAGCTAAATTCTTCTAAGTGGTGTGTCGTTTTCTTGTTCATGAGTCAACACCCACCAAGTTCAAATCCACACTAATCTCTAGGCAATATCCAACATGAGGGACCCCAAGCAACCCACCTTGTTGTAAACTTTTGTGCAACACACATCACAGCCCTTGATGCTCTTTGACTTCTTTCTGATCAAAATCTTCGTATACATCTTACGGCTGTGATTTGGGGCAGACAAACTCCTGGAGAAGAAACAAACTTCACAGCTGTATGGCAAAGTCATAGGCAGCATGTGCAGATGTGACGAAATTGAGTGATGCAGATTAGGGTTTTGTCTCCACAGAACAATGATTTTATATTATTAGGTGAGCAAGTTATTGACAATTATTGATTTTATGTATAAAATCTGATCTTGTAGACCCCATTTCAGATATATAGTTGATTCTTCTTAATTTGAAGTTTAAATTCTTCTTAATTATTAATCTTTATTAAGGCAAAAGATTAAAAAGTGATTATAGGTATCATGGCTTTTATAATGTGGCAGGTTACAGATGTATTAGCGAAAGTTAAATGGATTAATAAAATATTCATCAAGAGGACAGAAAGAAAAAGATATTGCACCGTTTTGGGATTCTAAAATAAGCTATGATTCAATTATTACCGATGGTTATTTAGTATTTGATCATTCTTCAAACACAAATTATTGATTCAATGCAATTTAATACACCTCAAATAAAAGTTAAAAGATAGCATTGTTTTCGTATTAACTATACAATTTTAAAATTGTTGGATTATAATGAATCAATATTATCAAAAAAGTCATATATGTTGATGTTAATCCCGACATCAAAAAATGGTGTCAACATGTATATATAATACATTGATACCACGATAGTGTTAACGTAAATTTAGTATATTGAGACAGAAAGTGTCAGTGTATTATAGTTTCTCTAATACAAGAGAAAATACCACAAAGAATGTCGTTTGTCACTACAATTCTGATACAATAACAAAGAGAAAATTTTATGTTATAAATTTGTATAAAATATTTATAATACCAAATTATTGAAAATAATAACTATTTAGAAAAAAAATGTCTCTTGAAATAAAATAATTGCGGCCTGGCCTCACAATTACCCAATTACTAGCTAATATATTTTTTTTCTCATGCCTTTCTTTGTTCATGTTTAAGGGTTTTGTTTTGTTTTTTTTTTTTTTTTTTTTTTTTTTTTTTTTTGGGTTATGAGGGTGTTCAAACCAACTTACGACACCTCGATTAGTCCTTAACTACTCCGAACAGTTTTTGAAATAGGGCAAACCTTATGGTTCGTACTAACAAAATTAACAACCGTTTTTGTGATTCGAATCTGAGACCACAGGGAATACAAATCTCTTGGCCCTAAGCCTTTACTATTCGACTAACTCTTAGTTGGTTTGTGTTCTAGATCTTTTTTTTTTTTTTCAACTTTTCTTTTGTCCGATTCAGGAATTCGATGGTATTGAAATGTTTAAGATTATAGGTGCAAACAAACTTTTTTTTTTTATTAAATTGTTTAATTTGTATAATTTTGATTTTAAAAGAGACCTACATGAACATTTTATAAAGAAAATATAGATAGCTAATATTTGGTCCATCCTTACAACGCCGTCACCAGCACGTGTATCTACAGAGTTAATTAATAATAACTTTAATTACTTTTAACATTTATTATTAATCATGATTAATGTACTATCTTACCTTTTCTTCTTTATTTTATTAGAAGAAAAATAAAAATGGGAAAAGAAAATTCATGGATATCCGTGAGAATATCTTTTTGCTTTTTTCAAATCCCAAATGCCAATGGCTGTGGTTTTGAGTAGATTCTCGTCTGATTTTTATTTACTTTTATATATTCTTCCCCTTTTTATTTATTACTTTTATTTTTTTAAGAAAATATGATTAATTAATTAAAAAAATTACTGCACTAATGATGTCAAAAAGGCCAACATCTGATGTCAGTTCTGAATATAGATCTATTCCTTTTGGGCCTGTGGTGATGAACTTCTGGGCCTCTTTTGAGAGAGTCCATATTGAGCCGGAACATCGCCAAAATTTTTAAGGTAACACGGCATTTTCTTATGCAAAATTTAGTTAGTTAACCTTTTTTAAAATTTCCAATTAGAAAATAATCAACTTTCAAATGACTTTATGACGGAGACCTTTCACAAGATTTTTTAACATTTCTACTCTTGTCTTCTATACTTATTAATACTATTGCTTCCATGAAAAGGACAAAAAGCTTTTGATTTAAGAATGAAATGTATAATATTAGGATTTTTTGGTTCTTTTTTTTTTTTGAAAGAATAAAGTGTTAAATATGAAATTTCAAAAATATATTTAGTGTATATAAAAAGCAAA
Source organism: Pistacia vera (assembly GCF_008641045.1). Classification (NCBI taxonomy): domain Eukaryota; kingdom Viridiplantae; phylum Streptophyta; class Magnoliopsida; order Sapindales; family Anacardiaceae; genus Pistacia; species Pistacia vera. The sequence goes on from NW_022196535.1 coordinate 270,988, forward strand.
AAAATATATAATGTTAACCAGTTAAAAAATGGTTTTTTGGAAAACTGACCAATAAATTTAAGTGATTAAGACTCTTACAATGCACGAGTACAATATAACGATATTAATCTTTCTCGAGTGAATTGTTTTATACTGTATATGGGACAAGTTGATATTTTACACATAATCTATTATGTAAAATATCATTATAACCCTTACAAAATATTTAAAAGACCCCACTTGACTACTTGAGTGTAGGCCGACAATCGAACCGAACATGAACGAACAAGCCTGTTCAAAAATTGTTCGATAAGCATGTTCGATTGTTCGTGTTCGTGTTCATGTTCGAACGAACACAGGATGTGTGTTCGTGTTCGTTCGATTAACAAAAAGCTCGTTCGTGTTCATTCGTAATTCGTTCGACTAACTCATAAATACCTGTTCGAATAACTCGTTCGATAACTTGTAAATACATGTTCGAATAACTCGTTCGAATACATGTTCGAATAAAAAATATACAACAACTTTCCAATTCATGCTCTAAAAAACAAATATGCAACAATTTATAATTCATACCAATTTAATTCAATATTTGAAAATAAACCAACTCTCTATCTATATTTATATTTTAATTAAATTAATAAAAACTCAGTAAATTAAAATAAATAACCATCATAAATAATAAAACTTCAAAATAAATTAAACAGAACAATAAATCGTTCAAAACAAATTTAGTTCCATATCAAATATGACACAAACAAAAGGAATTTGCATTTTGCATAGACATTACAGCACAACCAAAAGGATTCCAAGGAGTGAACATGCCACTATATAGTATGTACAAAATTATTATCACCCATATATTAATCATAAATTAAATATGTTTAATATGTTATGAAATTATCAAAATTATAGATTATCATATATTTATTATCATTACATAAATTATTGTAAATATTTTAAATGTTTACATATATATTTTATATAAACACCCATAAATTCATAGTAAAATGAGGGTCTATTATAATATATGATCAATACATACGTGTGATTAATTTGTTATATATAATGTGTAATTATGTATATACAAAATTATTATCATACATATATTAATCATAGGTTAAATATGTTATGAAATTACCAAAATTACAGGTTATCATATATTTATTATCATTACATAAATTATCATAAATATTTTAAATGTTTACATATATATTTTGTATCAACACCCATAAATTTATAGTGGAATGAAAGTCTATTGTAATATATGATCAATACATATGTGTAATTAATTTATTATATATATGTTAAATATGTTATGAAATTACCAAAATTATAGGTTATCATATATTTATTATCATTACATAAATTATCATAAATATTGTAAATGTTTACATATATATTTTGTATCAACACCCATAAATTTATAGTGGAATGACAATCTATTGTAATATATGATCAATACATATGTGTGATTAATTTGTTATATATATATATATTATCATTACTGTCTATATGTATATTTTGTATCAACACCTATAAATTCATAGTGGTATGAGGGTTTATTGTAATAAATGATCAATACAAATGTGTGATTAATTTAGGTTTAATTAAGCTATTATATTATTAAATTTGTTATGCTATACATCACTTGATTATATAATATGTTATGTTTATTAATTTATCATACTATATTTATTATTTATTAATTGAAATGCTATCTTATAATATTTAATTATTGATTACATTTAGAAAAATATAAAGCTATTATGTTATTGGATTTACTATATTATATATCACTTGATTATATAATCTATTATGTTATTAAATTTGTCATGTTATGTATCATAATAATTTATTACTTTTTAATTAAAATGTCATATACTTATATACTTAATTATTAATGACATTTGGAAAAAAAAATACAAACATATTATATATATAAGAAAAATAAAAGTATCATAATATTTTATTATTGATTACCATTAAAAAAAATTCATCCAAACTAAATCAAACATAATATAAAAATGAAAAAAAAAATTTTAATTATAATAATGCATAACATGTTTTTCGAACATAAATGAACAAACAATCGAACGATTGTTCACGAACGGATGGATCAATTGAACGTATAGTGTTCGCGAACATAATCGAACGAACAACTCCTGTTCGAACTCGATCGAATATATTATCGAACGAATATCGAACTGTTCGCGAACAAATATTCACGAACATTATCGAACAGTAACGAACGAACAACGAACATTCGCGAACTGTTCGGTTCGTTTGCAGCCCTACTTGAGTGAGGATAATATCATCATACCCCACTCGTGCAAGATAGGACTTGTGCGAGATAGAAATCTTGCGGCTTGAGAATCTGCAATTTTTCTAGAAATTTCTTCCGATTTGGTTTTTTTTTTCTCTCTCTCTCTCTCTCTCTCTCTCTCTCTGTGTGTATATATACATTATTGCATTTATATTAAACACATATGAACATAATATATACTCCTAACTATATTCAAACAATACAAAAAACATAAATCTAAAAACATTAAGAGACTGTCCAAATTTTGCATGCATCAAATATCTTATTTACAAAGATAAATAGAGATGGGTTATTTTTTAATTTGACTCTTAAAGTAGGGTCAAATAAGTAGTTATTTCTTTTCTTATTACAGGTTTAACATTTTATACACTGTTTATTATGTTACTAGTCTAATGTTTAATGTAATTAGTTTAAACAAATTATATAATCATACATTAGTCAGATGACATAACTTAACCATTATTCATCATTGGATACATGGGCATGATTAAACAACTTATTTCCAAATTTTTTTTCTAAATCACCACTTTTTAAGTTCCATTGTAATTATATAAACCTCTTTTCATTTGATTAAAATTTTCTAAATTTGTAACAGTACTTTATTATTATTATTTTTTTAATTATGTTAATGCAGTCCAATAAACTTAATACTTGATTGAAAAATATTTTTTTAATGCTTTCTTCTTAATTCCAAAACTATATTCGTACATGCTCTTACTACTATTGTCATCATTAGAAATATTTTAAACATGGTATTTTGGTCGATAAAAATAAGATGAAAAATTAATTTTGTAGGAGTAATTATAATAAAACATAATTAATAAGATAAAGAGTTAGAACAATATTTTATGATTCATGTAAATATATAATGCAGGTTAAAATGATAAAATTATGCAGCTAATTTTTAATTGGACAAAAAGGGTTTAGTTTAGTTGATTGAGGTGGGCTAAAAAGAGTCCAAACAAAGTTAGGGGGCCCATAATCATGTAGCCGTCAAAACAAATGTTGCTTGTCTGACTTTGAATCCTTTCTCTTTTCCAATCTCCACTAATCAAATGGTAATTTATTATCCTTGCATATTTATTGTTTGCTCATCATTATCAATTGCTCACATTTATCCTACACTATTATTTACCTTCGTTCATCATTAACATTGTCATTTTTTGTTTATTATGTGGTTGGTGAAAGTTTTTATTTCGTAATTATTTTCATTGATTCCTATTCACCTCCTCTATGAATATTTGCCATATTTGGGTTTCATATTCTTCAAGCCAAATTCCAATCTAGCAATTGGAGAGTTTCTTTGACCGTTCTTGGAGATTTCTCATGTGGATACCACAAGTGCAATTCTACTCTTGAATTCGCTTGTGAAGAAATAAATTGAAAAAGCCTCCAAATTTTGGTAAATATTCTAAAACCTTATATCGTTATTTTAATGTATATAAACACATATAATCGGTACCATGATTTAGGGATTAAAAGGAATTAATTGAAAATTTTTAATTCTGTTCCCCACTGCCTTATTCAATTATTTCTTTATAATAGTATCAGAGCCTAGGGTTTTCTGATTATATGTGTTTAATTGATTGATTGAAGTATGTGATTGACTGCACAAAATTGCTTGTTTTAGGGTTTCAATTATGATTTAATTATTTTAATTTAGTGATTGATTAATTAAATTATTGATTTGTTGATGAATTAAATATAGGTTTCAATCTTGATTAGATTGAATTATAAATTTGCATAACCCGTGAATAGTAATCGATGTAAACAGTAACCTGTGAATAGTAATCGGTGTGTACAAAGAAGAATCTCAATTGTCACCTCAAGCATTGCCCGATCACACCAAACATCAACATAAGCACTTCACCATCTCCAAAAAAGTAAATTATTTAACAAAAATAAGAAAAACCAAATCAACGAGGGGTGGTTAGAGGTAGCATAGTGGTTGTCACGTGCAACGACTGTCAAAATCGATGAGAAGTAGTTAGGTTTTGTAACGAAGTTGTGAGAATCATTTACCCCTTTGACCTTAATGCCGATCTAACAGAGTTAAGTCAAAGAGGTATTAATAATATAGTTTTAAAATTTTAAGGGTCTATTAGATAAAAATTCTATAGTTATTCTATAGATATAATTTTGGACACCTTTGGAATGGTTTTTAATAACATCTCAATTTAAAATATCTTATGCTTTAGTCACCATTAATTTTGTTAGCAAAAAAAGGTCTTAATAGAAAACACGGATAAACCTTATTAATTCTTTATTAAGGCTAGTTCTTAATAAATATTAGATTGACTTTTTATTTAATAATATAGTTTGTTTTATATTTTTTTAGTAAAAAATATCATATTTATTTATTTAGTTTTTGAAGTTTGGAGGACTTCAAATATGGGACATCAACTTTGTCTTAATTTAGAGATGGTTTTTCATCCCATGCTTGGTTTATGCCCCAAATTTTGGCACATCATGATCTTTATCCCATTACCCTCCGTTTCTTTCTTAAAGAATTAATGACTAAAATGAAATAAAAAATAATATGAACAACAATGTGTAATTATACAACTGCTTCCACTTAAACAGAATTTTTTTTTCAGTTATTTTAAACCCCCAAAACTTTATAACCTAAAGTTTTGTTCCTACATGAAAAACATTCGAGTAATACTACATTGACAAACCATTTTCACATACTTTCTCTCATAAATATGACATGACAACTCGTAATTGGTCAACTCATAATGGATCTCATTTTATTAATTACGAGTTGACATGTTGCATTTATAAAATAAAGTTAGTGTGAAAGGTTTGTTAACCAATCTTTATTGAAAACATTCTTTTCCAAAATAGTTCTTATGGGAGAAGCAATTGTTAAAACCTACATAGCATTTTAAGTACACAGCTAGATTTTGGTTTAATTATGAATTTTTGTTTTTCAAATCTTTTTAATCTTCCCATTGGTTTTGAGATTTCTCATAATAAAGTAAACCCCATATTATGTTTTAAAATCTCTCTAAACCTTACTTAATACCAAAAATACCTTTCTAAACTTAATTTTTTTTTTCTGGAACCCTTTTTCCTCGTTCAGACTTCTAGAAAATAAAAAGAAATAATAATTTTATCTTTACTCTCTAAGCTTTACTTCTTTACTACTTTCTTTTCTTAGTTTTTCATTTTATTTAGGCCAAACGACTTACACATACCCAAGATTTGCCGTAACGACAAAGTGGTACTCAAAAGGTTTTGAAACGACAAATATGTACCTTCCGTTCTGTTTGGGAATAGTGAAAAGACTAGAATGTCCTTGAAAGTTTGATATTTAGATTTTTGTAAATTTAAAATTTTCTAAAAAACCCCTTATGTTTTCTAATTTAACTAAACACCCCAATATATAAAAATTTTGTAAAATCACAAAAACACCCCCATCACCTGTAGTGCCAGATTCCGGCCACCACCGTCGAAATCTGGCCAGAAAATTGCGTTATAACATAGACCCGTCGATCTGTGTCGTAACACATCGATCTGGCCTTTTCTGGCTAGATCCATGGCAGATCTGGCCGGAAAAGGTCAGTTCTACTGCCAGATCTAGCCGTCGAGGCCGTAAAGCTCTCGACGGCCAGATCTGGACATAAATTTAGCCTTTTCCGACCAGATCTGTGGCGGGTCTGGTCGAAAACGGCCAGATCTACGGCCAGATCTGGTCGTCGAGGCCACAAAACTCTCGACGGCCAGATCTGGACGTAGATTTGGCCTTTTTTCGGCCAGATCCATGGCGGATCTGGCCGTATAAGGCCAGATCGACGCATTACGACACAGATCCGAAGGAATCTGTGTCGTAACTCAATTTTTTGGTTATATTCCGGCGGTGGTGGTCGGAATCTGGCACTGCGGGTGGTGGGGGTGTTTTTGTGATTTTACAAAATTTTTATATGTTGGCGTGTTTAGTTAAATTAGCAAACCTAAGGGGTTTTTTAGAAATTTTTAAATTTATAAAAAACTAAAATATCAAACTTTCAAGGGCATTCTAGTCTTTTCACTATTACCAAACGGAAATCACTAACAGCACATGACGGAAGGTACCTATTTGTCGTTTCAAAACCTTTTTGGTATCACTTATTGTTACGAAAAACCTTGGGTATGTGTAAGTGGTTCGCCCTTTTATTTATTAACTATATTGGAGCTAAGTGTCCACTCATTTATGGGTTTTTATTTTTTATTTTTCTTGTAATTTATTAGAACTTCTTCGTAGGGTATGATTGCTTTTGAAAAAAATAAGCTGATTAAATTTTTTTATAAAACTTGCTTTTTCCTAGAATCATCACATTATACTATTGCTTTCAATAATACATATTTATCAAACAAACATCTATTTAATATTTGATATGTTTTCAATATATATATAATCTAAAAAGGAGAATCTTCTTCTATTGGTAAAGGAAACCAAGTGGATACCGTGTAATTTAAACTAAAGACTTGGTCTAAATATAATTAAAGGGCCCAATAAAAATAAATAAAATAAAATTCTAATCAATTAGATAAATTTTATCATTGAAGTATTACATTTATTTCATTCACGATTGTTTAGTGTTTAATTAATTAATTGATCAATGATTTACAATTAATTAACTAAAGTTAATTATACTTTGAGGGGCCGAAAAAGGCATATTACGTAAGCTCTTTGGGTCAAAGTTACGTCACCTTTGGTCAATCTTGGTTGAGTGTTTGACCTTTGACATTTTTTGTCCTTTTCAAACACTACTCCTTCTCTCCTGAACTTTAGTCATTTACTTTGCGGCTCTCAATAAAATTTAATCCTGCCGCATAGTCTTCATGTGATCGTCCATAGTTGCTGATCTGGCGGCCTGTTATTGGATAGAATCTGATGGCTACTCCTCTCTCTTGATGTCTGCACATACATTATCATGGCTTAAGCATTTCCATTTTGGAATTTTTTTTTTTAACGAAGTTGTGAGAATCATTTACCCCTTTGACCTTAATGCCGATCTAACAGAGTAAGTCAAAGAGGTTTAATAATATAGTTTTAAAATTTTAAGGGTCTATTCGATAAATTCTATAGTTATTCTTCTATATAATTTTGGCCACCTTTGGAATGGTTTTAATAACATCTCAATTAAACTATCTTATGCTTTAGTCACTATAATTTTGTTAGCGAAAAAGGTCTTAATAGAAAACACGGATAAACCTTATTAATTCTTTATTAAGGCTAGTTCTTAATAAATATTAATTGACTTTTTATTAATAATATAGTTTTTTTTTATTTTTTTAGTAAAAAATATCATATTATTTATTTAGTTTTTGAGTTTGGAGGACTTCAAATATGGGACATCAACTTTGTCTTAATTTAGAGATGGTTTTTCATCCCATGCTTGGTTTATGCCCAAATAGAAACAAAGGAATAGAAAGAACAGAAAGAGAAAAAGAGTAAAGTCACGAAGAGCGGGTTGAGTTCCCGGCCGTGCCTCCAGTAAGATGAGGCCGTGACATACATTAGAGGGTGTATAGCAAAGAATAGGAGAAACAGAAACAGAAAGAGAATCAATAGAAATCACGTATAGTGGGAGAAGTCCCAGCCGTGCCTCTGGTAAGATGAGGCCGTGACATGCAAGTGAGGAAGAATGTGTAAACATGAGAAAGAATAAAGAGAGACAATTAGTAGGGTCACGAAGAGTGGGATGAGTACCCAGCCGTGCCTCCGGTAAGATGAGGTCGTGACCTACAACAGAAAGTTAACAGAAAAGAGTTATGAGAAAGAGAGACAGAAAGAGAATCAGTAGAAGTCACGTATAGTGGGAGAAGTCCCGGTTGTGCCTCCGGTAAGATGGGGCCATGACATTCAAAGAGCGAGTTAGTAGAAATGAATTATGAGAAATGAGAAAGAGATAATAGAGAGAATTAAAGAATGAGAAAGCTTGAGAAAGCTTGAGAAGGAGTGAGATAGAAAGGGAGAGTATGAGAAAGAATGAGAGAGTTTGAGCTAGTAAGAATCGAGAGTAGAAGAAAGAAACATGCAGTTCTTTTGTATTAATTGCATGTACAACTCATACAATCATGAACCATGATTTTCCTTCATGGTGAGTATGATGAGAATAAGAGAGAACCATGATTTTCCTTCATCGTGAGTAAGAATAAGAGAAGGAGAAAAGTGAATAAGAACAGAGAGAAATAAAGAATAAAAAGAGCAGAACAGAGTTAAAGGAGAATAAAAATATTAGAAAGAGAGAGAAAAACAGTGAGAATTGGAAATAGAAGAACGGTAAATTAAGGAAAGAACCAAAGAGTGAGTTGCGGGGACAGGTAGTAGAGAATTTACTTACTGAGCATTGTTGTGCTCACCCCGTTGTTTTTCTTTGTTTTGCAGGAAATAGAAGCAGCGGTCGGATGGACGTCAAGGAGCGGAGAGTATTGGCACCACTGTTCACCAGCTATGATGTTTTGTATTAAGTAGAAAATTTTTAATACATTATATTTTGTATTTTTTATGAGTGAAGAAAAAATTTGAGCCTACTATCTTTCATACGCTATGTATATCTATAATTTACATAGTATGTATTATAAAAATAGTCATAGAGAGCAGGTGTTACATTACTACTATTGTCATCATTAGAAATATTTTAAACATGGTATTTTGGTCGATAAAAATAAGATGAAAAATTAATTTTGTAGGAGTAATTATAATAAAACATAATTAATAAGATAAAGAGTTAGAACAATATTTTATGATTCATGTAAATATATAATGCAGGTTAAAATGATAAAATTATGCAGCTGATTTTTAGTTGGACAAAAAGGGTTTAGTTTAGTTGATTGAGGTGGGCTAAAAAGAGTCCAAACAAAGTTAGGGGGCCCATAATCATGTAGCCGTCAAAACAAATGTTGCTTGTCTGACTTTGAATCCTTTCTCTTTTCCAATCTCCACTAATCAAATGGTAATTTATTATCCTTGCATATTTATTGTTTGCTCATCATTATCAATTGCTCACATTTATCCTACACTATTATTTACCTTCGTTCATCATTAACATTGTCATTTTTTGTTTATTATGTGGTTGGTGAAAGTTTTTATTTCGCAATTATTTTCATTGATTCCTATTCACCTCCTCTATGAATATTTGCCATATTTGGGTTTCATATTCTTCACGCCAAATTCCAATCTAGCAATTGGAGAGTTTCTTTGACCATTCTTGGAGATTTCTCATGTGGATACCACAAGTGCAATTCTACTCTTGAATTCGCTTGTGAAGAAATAAATTGAAAAAGCCTCCAAATTTTGGTAAATATTCTAAAACCTTATATCGTTATTTTAATGTATATAAACACATATAATCGGTACCATGATTTAGGGATTAAAAGGAATTAATTGAAAATTTTTAATTCTGTTCCCCACTGCCTTATTCAATTATTTCTTTATAATAGTATCAGAGCCTAGGGTTTTCTGATTATATGTGTTTAATTGATTGATTGAAGTATGTGATTGACTGCACAAAATTGCTTGTTTTAGGGTTTCAATTATGATTTAATTATTTTAATTTAGTGATTGATTAATTAAATTATTGATTTGTTGATGAATTAAATATAGGTTTCAATCTTGATTAGATTGAATTATAAATTTGCATAACCCGTGAATAGTAATCGATGTAAACAGTAACCTGTGAATAGTAATCGGTGTGTACAAAGAAGAATCTCAATTGTCACCTCAAGCATTGCCCGATCACACCAAACATCAACATAAGCACTTCACCATCTCCAAAAAAGTAAATTATTTAACAAAAATAAGAAAAACCAAATCAACGAGGGGTGGTTAGAGGTAGCATAGTGGTTGTCACGTGCAACGACTGTCAAAATCGATGAGAAGTAGTTAGGTTTTGTAACGAAGTTGTGAGAATCATTTACCCCTTTGACCTTAATGCCGATCTAACAGAGTTAAGTCAAAGAGGTATTAATAATATAGTTTTAAAATTTTAAGGGTCTATTCGATAAAAATTCTATAGTTATTCTGTAGATATAATTTTGGACACCTTTGGAATGGTTTTTAATAACATCTCAATTTAAAATATCTTATGCTTTAGTCACCATTAATTTTGTTAGCAAAAAAAGGTCTTAATAGAAAACACGGATAAACCTTATTAATTCTTTATTAAGGCTAGTTCTTAATAAATATTAGATTGACTTTTTATTTAATAATATAGTTTGTTTTATATTTTTTTAGTAAAAAATATCATATTTATTTATTTAGTTTTTGAAGTTTGGAGGACTTCAAATATGGGACATCAACTTTGTCTTAATTTAGAGATGGTTTTTCATCCCATGCTTGGTTTATGCCCCAAATTTTGGCACATCATGATCTTTATCCCATTACCCTCCGTTTCTTTCTTAAAGAATTAATGACTAAAATGAAATAAAAAATAATATGAACAACAATGTGTAATTATACAACTGCTTCCACTTAAACAGAATTTTTTTTTCAGTTATTTTAAACCCCCAAAACTTTATAACCTAAAGTTTTGTTCCTACATGAAAAACATTCGAGTAATACTACATTGACAAACCATTTTCACATACTTTCTCTCATAAATATGACATGACAACTCGTAATTGGTCAACTCATAATGGATCTCATTTTATTAATTACGAGTTGACATGTTGCATTTATAAAATAAAGTTAGTGTGAAAGGTTTGTTAACCAATCTTTATTGAAAACATTCTTTTCCAAAATAGTTCTTATGGGAGAAGCAATTGTTAAAACCTACATAGCATTTTAAGTACACAGCTAGATTTTGGTTTAATTATGAATTTTTGTTTTTCAAATCTTTTTAATCTTCCCATTGGTTTTGAGATTTCTCATAATAAAGTAAACCTCATATTATGTTTTAAAATCTCTCTAAACCTTAATGAATACCAAAAATACCTTTCTAAACTTTATTTATTTATTTTTTTTTCTGGAACCCTTTTTCCTCGTTAAGACTTCTAGAAAATAAAAAGAAATAATAATTTTATCTTTACTCTCTAAGCTTTACTTCTTTACTGCTTTCTTTTCTTAGAATTTCATTTTATTTAGGCCAAACGATTTACACATAGCCAAGATTTGCCGTAACGACAAAGTGGTACCCAAAAGGTTTTGAAACGACAAATAGGTATCTTCCGTCATGTACTGTTAGTGATTTCTGTTTGTAATAGTGAAAAGACTAGAATGCCCTTGAAAGTTTGATATTTTAGTTTTTTCGTAAATTTAAAAATTTCTAAAAAACCCCCTAGGTTGGCTAATTTAACTAAACACCCCAATATATAAAAATTTTGTAAAATCACAAAAACACCCCCACCACTTGCAGTGCCAGATTCTGGCCACCACCGCCGAAATCTGGCTGGAAAATTGAGTTACGACACAGACCCGTCGGATCTGTGTCGTAAAGTGTCGATCTGGCATTTTCCGGCCAGATCCATGGCAGATCTGGCTGGAAAAGGCCAAATCTACGGCCAGATCTAGTCGTCAAGGCCGCAAAACTCTCGACGACCAGATCTGGACGAAGATCTAGCCAGATCGACGAGTTACAACACAGATCCAAAGGGGTCTGTGTCGTAACTCAATTTTTCGGTCATATTCCGGCGGTGGTGGCTGGAATCTGGCACTACAGGTGGTGGGGGTGTTTTGTAATTTTACAAAATTTTTATATATTGGGGTGTTTAGTTAAATTAGCAAACGTAAGGGGTTTTTTAGACATTTTTAAATTTATAAAAAAACTAAAATATCAAACTTTCAAGGGCATTCTAGTTTTTTCACTATTACCAAACAAAAATCATTAACATCACATGACAGAAGGTACCTATTTGTCGTTTCAAAATCTTTTAGGTACCACTTTGTTGTTACATAAAACCTTGGGTATGTGTAAGTCGTTTGACCTTTTATTTATTAACTATATTGGAGCTAAGTGTCCACTCATTTATGGGTTTTTATTTTTTATTTTTCTTGTAATTTATTAGAACTTCTTCGTAGGGTATGATTGCTTTTGAAAATAATAAGTTGATTAAATTTTTTTATAAAACTTGCTTTTTCCTAGAATCATCTCATTATACTATTGCTTTCCATAATACATATTTATCAAACAAACATATATTTAATATTTGATATGTTTTCAATATACATATAATCTAAAAAGGAGAATCTTCTTCTATTGGTAAAGGAAACCAAGTGGATACCGTGTAATTTAAACTAAAGACTTGGTCTAAATATAATTAAAGGGCCCAATAAAAATAAATAAAATAAAATTCTAATCAATTAGATAAATTTTATCATTGAAGTATTACATTTATTTCATTCACGATTGTTTAGTGTTTAATTAATTAATTGATCAATGATTTACAATTAATTAACTAAAGTTAATTATACTTTGAGGGGCCGAAAAAGGCATATTACGTAAGCTCTTTGGGTCAAAGTTACGTCACCTCTGGTCAATCTTGGTTGAGTGTTTGACCTTTGACATTTTTTGTCCTTTTCAAACACTACTCCTTCACTCCTGAACTTTAGTCATTTACTTTGCGGCTCTCAATAAAATTTAATCCTGCCGCATAGTCTTCATGTGATCGTCCATAGTTGCTGATCTGGCGGCCTGTTATTGGATAGAATCTGATGGCTACTCCTCTCTCTTGATGTCTGCACATACATTATCATGGCTTAAGCATTTCCATTTTGGAATTTTTTTTTTTTGTTTTTTTTATTTTTTATAATAAGAATAGAAATTAGACAGTACGTGAAAGAGACAAAAAGAGTACAATTTGAAAAAGACATGACGAATTGTTAAAACATTTTTTTTGTTTTTTTTTTTTAATTAAGATGCTTAAAGAGAAAAGCGTAATGTCACAGATATGGTGGTGACAGACATAAACATTTAACGACCGTAAATCTTGATTATGATTCCACGTCACATAATCTCAGAGTTAGTGAAAGCGGAACAGCGGTTTATGGCAGATGAACTTGTGACTGTTAAATTACTCTTACTGATGCTCTGTTTTTTATTTTATGGTTAGTTGGCAGAAGTCTGATTGCACAATCCCTCGTGTCAACTGATGGTTACATGCTATCCAGATTCGTCGTCTCGTCGGTAACTGAGAAATTAAACAGAGCAGCAGAGTAGCTCTGTTTTCAATTTCATCAATATTTTGTCAAAATCGATTCATTCACAAACAAAAACAGATCAACATTGATCACGTTCCTCAACACTAAGCAAAAAAATTCAACATTATTTTATAAAAACAGGTTACAAAAATTAATCCAGAGAGTTAACAGGAGAATAATGCGCACCTATACTATTAACTCTCCATCAACATAAACGAAAACAACAAAAGTATTACAGACAAAGTTCAAGACTTCCAAAACTTTACGGACCCATCAAGAAACTAGATTCATCAGAAATGTAGATGTTAACAATTCAAAAAGTGACGTGATAATTAATGAGATTAAATTTGTTTGTGGTTCAGCTGTTTGAATCTCCAGAATAAAGAGAACAAAGTTGTCCGACATCAAGAAGGGGAAACCATAGAGGGGTTTGTTTTTGTGGGTTTTGATCCTAAAGGAAAGCAAGAAGAGAACATGAGTTTGAGAGAGTTCGTAGGAACGCGGCCACGTTTTGGGATCCAACGAGGAGCTCTAGAAGAAGCAGCTTTGGGAATCGTTCTGGAAGTTGATGTTTGGACTGGCACCGCAGCCATTTTAGCTGGCAAAAATATCTAGAGGAGATTAAGAAAATTCGGGGCGGGCTGGCGGCAATAGAAGTGATGGAGAGGTGGATGAATGTGCCGCCGACTTGGGGTATTAATAATCCAAGTGTTAGTACCGCGTAAGCCGAGTAAAAAAGCGTGTGTTTTACGATTTTATGAGAGACTGGTTCTTGAAAACCAAACTATATAACATCTCAAACTTTGGCTTATGACTAAAACTCTATATTTGATTCTCCCTCTCTCTTTTTTTTTTTTTTTCATTTTAGGTTAAGTCCTGCTTTTGATGTGTGACTTCTCAAGACTTTTTCAACGCATTGGCTAGGGACCTGGCAAGTGATGGTTGGTGTACTCTGGGAGTAAGACTTTTTTTGTATACTCACACACACGGTTTAGTGAATACTCCCCAGTCTCAACTGGTGGCTTTGGGGGTCTTGGGTTTTGCAATTTGCATAATACTCCGTTTTCTTAATTGGTCAACTCTGAATTCTAATATTTTTATGGTGTTAATTCTAATTACACTCCTAATTACTTGAAAAATTACCCTTTCACAACAAAAGTACGCAAGATTCCAAACACACCCCCTATCGATACCTTTTCTGTTAGATAGGATGGAAGACCAACTTTGACCATTGCAACTACTAATTTACCCCTACAAAATTATTATCGATAAACATGTTACCCAATACTTTTTCCTGTTAGATGGGATGGAAGTTGGAAGACCCACTTCGACCATTGCAATTACAAGTTTATCCCTATAAAACTATTAAGTTTATATCCTTATTCATATTTTAATGCTTAAGTATTGTAATATTATGTTCTTAAACATTTGCATGAAATGTTATTTGCAAAGTGGTATACTAAATTAGTTTTTATCTTTAAAGGTCCAAGGTTTCGATCTTTTTGGGTATCACAATTTATTCAAAGGCAAGTTTAATTCAAAATGTCAATCCTATTCTTTGCCTCATTCATTTTAACCGAAAAAAATTAACAGTAGGGGGTGTCTTTGGGATTATCCCTATTTTTAATATTTATTAATAAATATTAATATTAAAAAACGTATATTTATTATTTTCTGTTATTTAATTTAGTCAAAGTCTTTACTCGATTATTTATTAGTTTAAGTGTAAAGATACATTTTTTTATTTAATTAATTAGGAATATTGATATTCTATGTTAATTAGTAAAAATGAAAAACATTATGATTTAGTAGATTATTGAATAATAGTGATGAGATATTGATGACATTATAAATAAATAAATAAATATTAAGGTAATTTAACTTTAAACAATTCTATAGCATTATTATTAACTTTTTAGCTGGAGTTAACTATTTTTTTTTTTTTAATATTTGACTTTTTGGTTAATTACAAAATAACAAAAATTTATAAAGTCAAATATTTAAGAGTATTTTTGTCTTTTTAGTAAAATATTAACGGAAAATATAACAGAACCTAGTAAAGGGTGAGAAAGTGTCATTTTGAAACTTAAAGGGTGCGAAAATGTCGTTTTGCCAAACCTTGGGTGGGAAAATGTCGTTCTCTCTTTGTGGGGTTTGGGGTTGAGATTTGTTGGGTAACGTGTGTTAAGTGGGAACGGGATTCTGATTTTGTCAACGTTTCAGACCTTAGGTTACAATTTCTATCATGTAAGTTTTCAATTCGGTTATTGATAATCCCTTCAAAATTAGTTAGTCTGAAAGTGAAAGATAAATTAAGCAGTTTATGTTAATGTTAATTCTATTAGAAAGTGCTAGTCATACCGTGTTTTTTAGCGTGTGAAGAAGTTTGTTAAACCCTCTTCTCTAACTTCTTTTTATTTGTCTTGTTTCTATTCTCCATCTCTGTTGTTCCCTCCCTTTATATCATCTCAACTTTACTCTATATATATAATAATATAAAGCATATAAATTCAAACTGTAAAATTCATTTATATTAATAATCTATATATTAATATAATTCTGAAGCTCACCCTTGCTATTGATCGCCATTTGAACATCACGTAGGATTCCAACAAGGATCTTTTCAATTCCACATAGGATTCCAACAAAATCTCTACGATTGTTTTGTTGGTTATATTGCTTTTTTATATGCGAATGTGAAGTGGCACATTTAATCTTTTTGTGAACGGGTATACATGCATGGATAGGCGTGAATACTAATGGATTGATAACGTGTATTATTGATTTTTGTGAATGTGAAAGGATACATTGTTTCAGTTGTAGTATTAATTAATTACTTTGAATCCTCTATATATATGTCGATCATGTGATAATTTGTTATACGATTTATCTGAAGAAAGACAGGTGTGTAATTCCTAATTCTTGTTTGTCATTGTTTTCTTTTGGTTTTTCCAATTTATTATTAAACTTCTAGTGTTGATAATGTATTCATTTGTCTATGCATTTTTAATTGGTTGGAATTTCTTCGCTGTTGTATTGTTATAGTCCTGTTTGATTTGCAGGTTATAGGAAGATGTAGGTGGACCATGCCGAACAATATTTTTGTCTATGTGGCAACCTGTTTTGAACAATGCTTTTGCTGCTGTTTACCGATGCATTTGCCGCACCATTTCCCTATAACTGTGGCCATTGTTGAATGATCTTGTTTAATACTATAATTGTAGTCATTGCTGAACAATCCTGTTTAACGTTAATAGTTAAGATGCAAAGTCATTAGTTTGTACAGTGCAATTATAATAGATTATTTGTCGAATATTTACCGTTACCAAATGTAATATTGTAATACTCTTTTTAGTTAATACTATATTAAAAGTTTTTTATTATTTTTTTTTGGTTGATGATAATTGTTGCAATGAAGTTGCCAAACAATATTGTTTTCGCAAATCTTGAGTACATTCTTAATGCAATATTTTCTGATAAAGTATCTTCCTATTGCAAGAATCTCAAGATCAAAATCATCAAGTTCAAACATGTCTGATACAGTAATAGCATATTACGGTAAACTCGGTTTTTCCTTCTGTCACTTTCTTTTTTCACCAACCACAAAGTCGTTATTCTTAATCAACACATTATTGCACGCATCAAACAGATATTCAATTTTTTTGTAGTATATCCACACCAAACCTAGAAGAAGGTATAACAAAACTCTATATGTCATAGCATCAAATTCATTTAGCAAAATTTCCTCAGCAAACCACAAAAATAAATAAATAAAGGGGAAGAAGGTAAAGTGGAACCATAAATTTAAGTTAGCAGAAACAATTGACAATAGTCTAAAGTTGCAAAAATAAACAAAAAAATTCACTGAAGATGTGAGATATTTTGTTTGCCTAACAATCCTGTTGGACTTAATGAACTATTCAAATAGACTATCTGCCACAAATTACCCATTAGCAAATGTAATCTTGTAATGTCCTTTTTAGTTAATATTATGTTAAAAGTTTTTATTGTCTTGTTCATGATAATTGTTGCAATCAATTTGCCGAACAATGTTTTATTTGCCTTATATATTATTTATTTGAAATTTGATATTTGCCTATGCTTTTCCGTCACATGTTTAATAATATTGTATATTGATTGACACATTTTTTACATAGAATTTTATACGTTGATTATTATTTTTGCAGGCAAGTAATGGGTTTATTAAAATATTTTTTGTTGTTTTGTTCATGATATTTGTTGCAATCAAATTTTCGAACAATCTTTTATTCACCTTATATATTTTTTATCTGAAATTTGATATTTACCACTGCTTTTGGCACATGTTTAAGTGTATTGTATATTGTTTGACACAATGCATTTGCAAATAATAGATTGATTTTTACATGGAATTTCATATTATTGTTGACTATTATTTTTTTCAGTTGCAATAAAGTTGTCGAACAATATTTTATTCACCTTATATATTCTTTATCTGAAATTTGATATTTGCCACTACTTTTCCCGCGCATCTTTAAGTGTATTGTATGTTGTTTGACACAACACATTTTAGAATAAAAGATAAATTTTTACATATAACTTCGTACTGTTGATTATTATCTTTGCAGGCAAGTTATGATAGTGTCGAATACTTCTTTTAAAGATATTAACCAATCGCGAGATGATTGGGTACTGATTGTTTGAGAATCCAGGTTGTGGGAATGTTTAAATGTCAGAAATTATAATGAGTTAATTAGCCTTGATATGGTATTGATTGACGAACAGGTATAAGATATATTTCTAGAGCAATATAAACTTTATTGGAATTGAACTGTACAAGTTTAATAACCTTTTTTATTTCCAATTATTCTACAACATAATTTCATTCCTGAAACTATATTGAAGAACAAAGTTGTAAAATATAAGAACCAAATTCGTGAAGGTCTTATATATTTGGTTAAATATGTCAAAGTCATACCATGTTTTGCTACTTACAAACCTGTTGAAGGTCCTTACCCTTTACAATTTCTCATGATACCTTTGTTGAGGATATCAAAGAAGCGACGATAGCCATTCCAAAGTTTAAATTCCAATTTGTTGTATTCATGATCTTCAAAATAGATCGAATGACAATACTTTGTTATCAGGTAAACTTATTTTTATTTATCCATGTTGTACATCTATACTAATTACTGTAATTCTTAATATAACACATGTTTTGCAAATGTCATAGGTGTTTTGAGTGGAATAGAAGAAACTGAAAAAATCGTATGAACGAATAATGATAAACGGGACATAATACTACGAATTGAACAATAAGTTCTTCTATGAATATTTTAATCACTTGATACAATCGAAATATCTCACTCCAATATTATTTGTAGTGAAACATTTACAGTCTCTTTATGGGGAAATATTACTAAAGAGATTCATAAAAGTTTTCAAATGGAGAATGACAAACCAGTTGACAATATTATAATTGTCACGTCGACAAATGTTAAAGAATTTCAAGGTATTTTAACCTTTTCATATTACATTGGAAAATCTTTTCATAGTTAATTTTGAATTTTTATGTACAGGAAAGTTATATCTTAATACTACTTCAGCATAAAAAATCTATATAAATTTGGAAATTGAGGAGGTGCATCTTCTGCAAAGAAAGTACATATCTTAGTAACCATATGTTGAAATATATTAGTAAATAATTGTATAATTTATATCTTATGTACTATACAATGTGCAGTAACGAACATATTCCAGTAGTTAAATTGTAAAAGAGAAAGCTGAATGAAGTATTGGTTGAGAAGAAAATGTTTCAGAATAGGGTATCTTTGAACCATCTTACCGGTCTTATGTGGCATAACCAGGATCAGACAACATATTATACAATAACGACGACAATACTTGGAATTGATAGTTGCAAGAAAAAAATCCCTGATATGCGTAGCAGCAATTTCTACTGTGTTAAATGCAACAAAGAGACACAATTCCCATAGATGAGGTATATAAATTTTTATTTTAAATTGAATTGTTGGTATAAACTAATGCATGATAACCGGGCTGTTTGTTGCCAGGAAAGCAACAGCTTCATGAAAACCAATATAGGCAGAATGTTGTTTCTCAGTCTCATTTCGTGTTTATGTAACAAGAATTGTGCTTTTGTAATGATACTTCACTACTCCTAGCAGTTAAAGTAGCCACCATTGCATCATACTTGTTCCAACATCAAGAATGTATAAGAGTAATTCTTCATCTGCTACAACCACACCACTGTGGTCAAAGAGTCTGCAATTTCCTTCATCCTGAGCACATAGTCTTTATGCTAGAGTTGCCTTTTCTAGTCGTTGTAGTTGATTTCTTAGAAGAAGGATCCTAGCCTTAGAGTCTGTTAGAAAATGCTCTCTATGTGTGCCATATATCAAATGCTGTACCAAGTTAGAACGTGCCTGAACATAGTTTTGAGAGGTGGCTATCAACCAGCTAAAAACAAATGATCAGTCTTCCATGCTAACTGTTCTTGATTGACTGTTTGTTTTGATTCATCAGTTTCAGAAATAGTAAAGGGAGAAGGACAAGGTTTGTCACCTGTTACAAAACCTTCTAGCTCGTAAGCTTTTAGTGCAGGGAGGACTTGGGATTTCCAGTAGGCATAATTTCGTTCTCCAAGTTTTACGGTGATGGTAGGTAGCGCGCTATCAGGGTTGAGACTGAAGTTGAATTCATGGCTTTTCCTTCTGTGTTGGAACTGATGTGAAGGGTGTCTTAGGATCTGCCCTTGACGTATGTCAATGCTCTGATCCATGAACACGGGAAAAAAAAACAAACAGAGCAGAAAAGAAACGAAAAAGAGCAGAAAGTAAAAGAATTCTGGAAAAGAAGAAGTTTATCTTATTCCATCTTTTTCAATTTTAAAACTAAGGTACACTTGTGTCTTATATACACGCGAGAGTATGTAACAAACTCTGTCCACTTTAAATCTACACCATTAACCAAAATCAAGAGCTTCATTATACACCATTCGATCATACAGATAAAACATCTTCTTCTGCCGTGTGCAAGTTGATTATCAACTTGCATTAACTGCATGCAAGTTGCTCTGCAAGTTGCTTTAACAGACTGCAACTTGCTTTAACAGACTGAGCAACTTGCTTTAACCAAGCAAGGTGGTTATTAATTTTAACTGATGCAGTGAACCAGGAAGATGTTGCATGCATGCAGTTCATACTTTGCTGAGTTTGAAGCTTGAACATCTTCTTTGTCAAATGTCTGAACTCTCCTCCCCAATCTGACTGAAAAATCTTGATTTTGGCATCAAATTGTTGATCTACTAGTTGTATGAATTGTTTAACAACTGAAGTTACTTCTGATTTCAGTTTGAGGGGGTAAATCCAAGAGTACCTAGTATGATAATAAACAAGTAATAGGTAATATCTGAATCCAGTAGCTGAAACTACAGGGGCAGGTCCCCAAACATCTGCATATATCAACTCAAAAGGGTTACTTGCCCGAGATTGTGATGAGGGAAAAGAGTTTTGATGGAGTTTGCCATATTGACATGCTTCACAAAATTGAATTTTATTGATGCTATCCTTTACATGCAACGTTGATACAAGGGAGTTAAGGACTGAAATATGAGCATGGCCTAATCTACTATGCCATAAGTCTCCTTCACTAATTGATGTTGGAGCTTGGCTGTTATTTCTTTCTTTGGTAAATGTATCATGAGAAACTTGCTGTCCTGCAGAATTTTGTGAACAGGAAAAACCAAAAAAGAAATTTGCAGCTTGTGATTGTTGCAGAAGAGAGTGCTGTAATGGAATGGAATTCTGTTGTCGGCAGGCTTCATTTCCACTTGGGATGTTAAGTTGATATAAGCCATTGTGTAAAGTTCCCTTAAGAAGAACAACCTGAGAAGTCTTGTCCTTTATAACACAATCATCAGCAGAAAACTCAACCAGCACATTATTATCTCTTGTAATTTTTGAAATACTCAGCAAATTCTTAGTCACGTGAGGAACACATAATATGTTTTTAAGTTGAATGGATTTGTTCATACAAGAGGAGGGTAAAATTGTCAAACCTGTATGTGAGATGTCAAGACACAGTCCATTCCCAACTTGGAGAGATTCGGTTCCAGTATATTGATTTTTGACTGAGAGATTTTGAAGGTAAGGTGTTATATGATGAGTTGCACCTGAGTCAATAAACCAGTTGGGATCTGAAACTGTTAGAGGAGATGCTATCTGATTTGGTTGAATTGTTGCAGTTTGCTTGTTCAGTTCATTTTCTCCTGAATATTCATAATGCTGCTGTGACATATTTCGTTCAGAGGAGTTTGCTGGAGTGTTATTCTGAAACGATTGTGGATGATGTGTCACTAGTGAGGAAATTTGGTAAGGCTGTCTTGGATAGTAACTTGAGTGAGTAGGCTGAGTTGTTGCAAAGAACACTTGTGCAGGAGTTGTGAATTGAGTATGCTGCTGCGAGGCATTGTATTCTGTCCCAAAGTGTGGTCTGTGATTTTGGTTTCCTTGAAAGGAAGTATCAAACCGATGGTAGCATTGCAAGGCCATGTGTCCATTCTTTCCACATAATTGACAAAACAGTCTAGGCTTATAAAAGTTTAGACCTCTTCCTCTACCTCTGCCGAAACTTTGATTATAGGGTTGGAAATTTTGAGGAGGTAGATAGGAGTGTTTTGGTTCATGTTGATTTTGGGAGTGAGAGAAATGATGTATAGGGTGATTTGTTTGTGGTCCTGAGGTGTTTGGCATTGGCGTGGTCAGTTGAGTGTTGGANGCAAGTAATGGGTTTATTAAAAGTTTTTTTGTTGTTTTGTTCATGATATTTGTTGCAATCAAATTTTCGAACAATGTTTTATTCACCTTATATATTTTTTATCTGAAATTTGATATTTACCACTGCTTTTGGCACATGTTTAAGTGTATTGTATATTGTTTGACACAATGCATTTGCAAATAATAGATTGATTTTTACATGGAATTTCATATTATTGTTGATTATTATTTTTTTCAGTTGCAATAAAGTTGTCGAACAATATTTTGTTCACCTTATATATTCTTTATCTGAAATTTGATACTTGCCACTACTTTTCCCGCACATCTTTAAGTGTATTGTATGTTGTTTGACACAACACATTTTAGAATAAAAGATACATTTTTACATATAACTTCATACTGTTGATTATTATCTTTGCAGGCAAGTTATGACAGTGTCGAATACTTCTTTTAAAGATATTAACCAATCGCAAGATGATTGGGTACTGATTGTTTGAGAATCCAGGTTGTGGGAATGTTTAAATGTCAGAAATGATAATGAGTTAATTAGTTTTGATGTGGTATTGATTGACGAACATGTATAAGATATATTTCTAGAGCAATATAAACTTTATAGGAATTGAAACTGTACAAGTTTAATAACCTTTTTTATTTCCAATTACTCTACAACATAATTTCATTCCTAGAACTATAGTGAAGAACAAAGTTGTAAAATATAAGAACCAAATTCGTGAAGGTCTTATATATTTGGTTAAATATGTCAAAGTCATACCATGTTCTGCTACTTACAAACCTGTTGAAGGTCCTTACCCTTTACAATTTCTCATGATACCTTCAGTTGAGGATATCAAAGAAGCAACAATTGCCATTCCAAAGTTTAAATTCCAATATGTTGTATTCATGATCTTCAAAATAGATCGAATGACAATACTTTGTTATCAGGTAAACTTATTTTTATTTATCCATGTTGTACATCTATACTAATTACTGTAATTCTTTGAACGGGGAAAAACAAAACAGAGCAGAAAAGAAACGAAAACAGAGCAGAAAGTAAAAAAATTCTGGAAAAGAAGAAGTTTATCTTATTCCATCTTTTTCAATTTTTTAAAACTAAGGTACACTTGTGTCTTATATACACGCGAGAGTATGTAACAAACTCTAGTCCACTTTAAATCTACACCATTAACCAAAATCCAAGAGCTTCATTATACACCATTCAATCATAACAGATAAAACACACTTCTTCTGCCGTGTGCAAGTTGATTATCAACTTGCATTAACTGCATGCAAGTTGCTCTGCAAGTTGCTTTAACAGACTGCAACTTGCTTTAACAGACTGAGCAACTTGCTTTAACCAAAGCAAGT
This sequence comes from Pistacia vera, assembly GCF_008641045.1. Lineage (NCBI taxonomy): Eukaryota > Viridiplantae > Streptophyta > Magnoliopsida > Sapindales > Anacardiaceae > Pistacia > Pistacia vera. The sequence continues at coordinate 294,560 of NW_022196535.1, forward strand.
TGGTTATTAATTTTAACTGATGCACGTGAACCAGGAAGATGTTGCATGCATGCAGTTCATACTTTGCTGAGTTTGAAGCTTGAACATCTTCTTCTGTCAACATTCTTAATATAACACACGTTTTGCAAATGTCATAGGTGTTTTGAGCGGAATAGAAGAAAGTAAAAAAATCGTATGAACAAATAAAGATAAACAGGATATAATACTGTGAATTGAACAATAAGTTCTTCTATGAATATTTTAATCACTTGATACAATCGAAATATCTTACTCCAATATTATTTGTAGTGAAACATTTATAGTCTCTTTGTGGGGAAATAGTACTAAAGAGATTCATGAAAGTTTTCAAATGGGGAATGACAAACCAGTTGTCATAATTGTCACGTCGACAAATGTTAAAGAATTTCAAGGTATTTTAACCTTTTTATATTAAATTGGAAAATATTTTCATAGTTAATTTTTGAATTTTTATGTACAGGAAAGTTATATCTTAGTACTACTTCAGCATAAAAAATCTATATAAATTTGGAAATTGAGGAGGTGCTTCTTCTGCAAAGAAAGTACGTATCTTAGTAACTATATGTTGAAATATATTAGTAAATAATTGTATAATTTATATCTTATGTACTATACAATGTGCACATATTCCAGTAGTTTAATTGCAAAAGAGAAAACTAAATGAAGTATTGGTTAAAAAGGAAATGTTTCAGAATAGGGTATCTTTGAACCATCTTACCGGTCTTATGTGGCATAACCAGGATCAGACAACATATTATACAATAACGACGACAATACTTGGAATTGATAGTAGATTTGGTTGGTGTTATTTTTCTTGCAATACTTGCAAGAAAAAAATCCTTGATATGAGTAGCAGTAATTTCTACTGTGTTAAATACAACAAAGAGACGCAATTCCCACAGATGAGGTATATCAATTTTTATTTTAAATTGAATTGTTGGTATAAACTAATGCATGATAACCTTAACAATTGATGTTCATTAATGGATAATTGTTGATATAACAGGTGGAAGGTTAATTTGCAAGTGACAGATGGCAATGTTAAAACAACTTTTATACTGTTTGATACAATATGCCAGACATTAATTGGGTTGGCATGTTCCCAACTACTGAAAACCCAAGAGAACAACCGTAAAACAGTTCCAAATGTTTTAAATGCACTTTGTGGAAAGAGTGTTGTTTTAAAAATTAGGTTGTCATAAGATGGCTTGAAACAAGGATATGACTCTTATGCCGTATTAAAAGTTTATCCAGTGAATGATGAACCTGAAAATGATCACAAGCTACAACAGTTGGAAGAGGTTAGTATAGTTTTTAATTTTAAATAATGGGTTATTGAACATTCAAATGATATTAATATTTTGTTAACTTTCAAGTGATATTATTATTTTATAAAAAAAAAAAAAAGAAAAACAGGCGATGGAAGAAAAAGATGAACAAGATTCTTCAACAGCAGATGTGTTTCAATGTCAGACCATAACGCCAAAAATAACTGACAGGTCAGCAACTATTGGATCATCTATAGAAGGCCAAGAACATGACAGTATACCAAAAGAAAAGGGCAAAGGAACATAACAGCAAGAAACAAAAAGCAACACAAAGAAAAAATTGAAGTTCTGATAAAGATTCAGTTATGTTACACTAAAAAACTGTACAAACAACTATTATGAAGAAATTTTAGAAACAGTGTTTGTATATTTAATCTGAATCTGATAAGAACTTTGATTGATGATATTAGTTTTTGCATTTAAGAACTTTCACAATGTTTTATCAGTCTTCGGAATCTGTAAACCATATTTCATCAGTCTCGTGAATCTATTAATACAGTATTGTATTACCCAAACAAAGTGAACATCCATATATTCATTTTTAGTTCCATGTTTTTTGACACGTGATAAGATCTCAAAATGTAATTGGAAATATATACAAAACTTATATAATATATACATAAGATCTCAAAAAGTTACTGCAAATATAGATTTATCAAGGATCAATGGTATCAACGGAAACATGGGTAATATTGTGGTCTGTCTGATCCTCTTCCAACATCGAGTCTTCTAAAAAGTCTGCACTCTTATTTAGAAAACTTGATTTAAATGCTTCAGCACAAGTTTTTCGAGTTTTGACAAACATGTCTATCACAATATTAGAAGCTTCATCTCTATCTTTTTCAGATTTAGCAAGAGCAGATTGTAAATTTGAGATCGTATCAAGCAATTCTCTGTTTTCTTTTTTGAGAATATCAAACTGTTCCTCAGCTTTTGCACAAGAATTTCCAGCAACTTTCAAAATCTGCTCTTTATCCTTTAATTCATTTACAGCTTCTTCCAACCTGTTTAGTAAGCAAAATTTTTCGACAATATTCTTTTTCCTATCAACATCTAGATTTTTTTCGCTTTCTTTCTAATTTTGCAATCACATTGCCTGAATCTCGCCATCGTCGCTTCATTTCTAAGTAACCTAGGAAAGCCTGTGAACAGAAATAACATAAAGAATTCAAAACAAGTAATTAACAAGAATAAATACAACAATGACAAAATTAAATGTTTGAAATCAGCAGAATTACTTCATCTGGTACAAGTTTGTCTTGCTCTTCTGCAGACATAGTCTTGAAATTAATAAAAGATTCTTGGTTTGCATTCACTTCTGTATTTTCTTTTTGCAACTTGCTTCGCCTGATTAATTGACCCTCTTCTGTATCCTCATGTTCTTCTTCAATCAGATTCTGATCTCCTTCGATTGTGGATTGTCCAGAATGAGGTGAAATAATCAATTTGTGTGGCCAAACCGATTTTGAAGTCTTTGGAAGTCTTATAACTTTTTCAAATATTACTTTTACCAACAAAAAACCAAATATTAATAAGCTTTTAAGAGTTAGAAATTAAACGAAAATCAGTTGTAGTAAAAATTATAATACCTTCCTTGGATCGAAAATGTGAATATTTGTGTAACATATAAGATACATCAAATGTTTACCAATTTTTGTTAAGTTCTTCCAATGTTTGGATATCACTTTCATATCCTTCAATGTGGCCGACATCATTGTTCATTTTTTTAATATGTGTCCACTTAGTTGGTAGTCCCCCCCACCCTTTTTGGCAACCCAATAAAAAAAATCTATCATTCCGACTTCGCAGCTTATTGCACAATCCTGTTAACAAACATTTACCCCTCCTACTTTCAATAAAATAAAAAGGGCTATTCGCTCTTTTTCTAATCGCGTGAAAGTAGTTAAAGATAGTGAAAGCAGGTATGATTTTATGCATCAAGCATAGAACATCAAAACTTAAAACCATTTTCCTACCATTCGGATGAATCTGAGTGGGCACAATGTTATACACATATTCTTTTAAAAAGAAAAGAATAATAATAATTAAATATATACAAAAACATAGACATAAATATGTAATTGCGATATTAATTGCTGAATCTACATTATTGATAATTCAAAAGTCGTATTCATATTAAATGTTCGAATTCAATTACATATTATCCGAACAGTTGCTTTAATCATCAATAACAATTATATTCTTTAGTGAACAATTCTTTGTTCACATTATGACTGTCCGCATTCTTTGTTTATGAAATGTCACTCAATAATATTTATATCTATATAAGGATAATCAAATGGACTCTGTAACCCCTCCAACAAGTCATACAACATTAACAAAAGGTAGAAAGAAGACCAACAATTGACAATCCAGAGGCCAAGAAAGCAAAAACACACGGTAAATATCGTTGAATAATTTCGCTTATATTTTTCCTATATATCTACTATGGTATCTTTATATGCAACTTTAATAAATTAATATGATTTCACTGTTTCATCTTATCAATTGAAGGAGATATGTTGGACAGATAGGTTGACCTAAGAGAGATTCTGCAAAAAGTTAAAGGCAACCTGGAAAAACTAAATGCTATTAGAGAAAGAAACAAGGATATTATGATTGCTCTGTTAGAAGTTATTAGTATCAGAAATTGGAAGAATCTTACTCAGTTTAGTTTAAGGGAAGATATCAGTTAGGAAGTTAAACATCTGTTAATAAGTTGTTAAGTTTGTTTACAGCAGTTATTAAACTGCCCTGTTTAGTTTGTTAAGAGGTTGTTACTGCCGGTAAATGCAGTTATATTTCAGCTGTTTTACTAAGCTGACTGTAGCATATAAAAGCTACATTGTACACTGTATTCTTTAGAGAAACTTATACGAAATACAAAGTATATTCAGTTTACTCTCCTTTACTTTCTCTTTGTCGTTTTTCTTCTCTGTTTTTTGCTCTAAACCTAACATGGTATCAGAGCTGCTGACTCGCGTCAAGAATGGTCGATCTCACTCAACTTTCTTCTAATCCAACAAGTTCAGCTCACAAATCAAACACCAATCCACTCAATTTGTCAAGCCCCACCTCAATGTCTTCATTAACTCTTCCTATCATTTCCCCTAAGTTGACTAGGAATAATTACAACTTTTGGAAGTCACAGATCTTATTTGCTGTCGGATCTCTTGATCTAGAGGAACATCTCACTGGGCTAGTATCGTGTCCATCTCAGTTCATCAAGATTCTAGCAGATAGCTCTGATGGTGTTACTGAGAAGAAGCCAAACTGGGAATATAGTCAGTGGAAGAAGACTGACAAACTCCTAGTAAGTTGGCTTCTTAGCTCTATCTCTGAATCCATGTTCATAGTTGTCTCAAAGTGTCAGTTCTCTGCCGCTATGTGGTTACATTAGAAAAAGGATTTCTTACTGAGTCAAGAACCAAAACGTTGCAATTAAAAAACTTATTGCAAAATACAAAGAAAGATAATCTTACCATTCATGAATACTTTGTCAAAATGAAAGGATTTGTAGAGAATCTGTCAAATAGTGGAATAGTGGTCACTGATGAAGAGTTACTGAATTACATATTGGATGGTCTGAATACTGAATATGATGCTACTGTGGTAAACATTACTACTAGATTAGAATCTAGAATAGATCCCCTCATTGTCCAAAAGGCACAAATTATCTTGTAAAAGTATGAACTTAGGTTAGAAAAACCAATTTTACTATGAATTCAGTAGTTAGCACCGAGTTTCATGGAGGCTCAACTCATCTTGCTACAACTGAAAGAAAGTATCACAATGAACCTTAGTCCCAAATTAGTAATGTACAACCTAACCTTGGACAAACTCAGTATCAAGGTCCTAATTTCGTACCTCATAATCACATCTCTCAACAGCCTATCCCTGATCCTAATCACTTTGTAGCTTCAAATAATCAGTATTATGCCTTTCAATTTAATGGTGGCAGAGGAAGAGGCAGAGGAGCTGGAAGGAATAAATTGATATGTCAAGTCTTTGGCAAGACTGGACATCTTGCACTAAATTGCTATCACAGGTTTGACACCAATTTCATTGGAGGAAACAATGTCTTAGGCAGAGGGAGTTTTGTTCAGAATTATCCCAGGCCACCCTTTCAGCAGTCACAATTCTATGGTTATTACTCACCTCAGGTTCCTCATAATTCCAGCTTCAGTCCCAATATGAGTGAACAAAATGCACAACCTACTTTTCCACCATCTTCATACACCAATATCACTGGTCCACAACAATCCACTTCTGCCAGTTTCTCAATTGCACCACACTCAAATTCAGGACTACCTCAAATGTACACTGGTTCTCAATCGTCTGCCTCTAGTTCTTACAATCAAGCATTCTTATCACAAACACAGTTCCAAAATGGTTCTAATCCTTCAGCTTATTATACTGCTTTACCATCAACTGTTCAGGATGCATCCTGGTACATGGACAGTGGAGCCACAGATCATGTCACTTCAGATCTGTCTCAGTTAACAGTGAACTCCAACTACAATGGCAATGAGTAGTTTCAAGTTGGCAATGGTGAGTTGCTTCCTATTTCTCACACTGGTTTTACTTCTTTTCCATGTCATTCTAGATCATTATACCTAAAAAATGTCCTTTGCGTACCCCACATTACAAAAAATTTATTAAGCATTTCTAAGTTTACTGGAGACAATAGTGTAATTGTTGAGTTCTTTGCTGATCATTGTGTGGTTAAGGACAAACACTCCAAAGCTGTTCTTTTTCAAGGAAAGCTTAAAGTTGGCCTTTATCAACTGCAAACACTTGCTGTCACTTCTCCACAGTCCAATCTGCTTGTTGGTCATTCATCTGCTCAGGTCTTTAACTCACTACAATTCACTCAATCTAAAGCGTCACAGTCTTCTAAATCATGTCCTAATAATACTAGTGCATTGTATGCTTCTAAAGCACTTGATACTACTAATGCCTTGTCTGATTCTGTTGTTGCAAATAATATGTCTAGTTCTGATATTTCCAGGTTTCCTACATTTGTATCCAATTGTAATAATGCTACTAATACTAATGAAAGAAGCACAATTCAATCTTTTCCAGTAGAAAAAACTAATAGCAACAAGAGGTTAGGACACCCTAATGCAACTGTTCTTACTAAAATTCTGCATGTTTTACAACCTAACCGTTCTATAAAAAACACAATTGAATTTTGTCCAACATGTTAGTTTGGTAAGCTTCACCAATCAGTTTTTCCTCAGTCTAAGTCTAGAGCTTCAGATCCATTAGAATTAGTCTATTTAGATTTGTGGGGACCATCCCCTATTCCATCTCCTGAAGGATTTAAATATTACATACAGTTTCTAGATGACTATAGTAGGTTCACCTGGATTTTTCCATTAAAAGCTAAATCTGAAACACAATTAGTCTTCCAACAGTTTCACAAATTAGCTGAAAGAAAATTTAGCAAACCCTTGAAATGTGTCCAAACTGATTGGGGAGGTGAATATAGGAGTCTAGTTCCTTATTTTGCTAACCAAGGTATTATCTTTAGGCATCCATGTCCCCACACTCACCAGCAAAATGGAAGAGTAGAGAGGAAACATCGACAAATAGTTGAACAAGGCTTAACCTTGTTAGCTCAAGCTAACATGCCCTTAAAATATTGGTGGCATGCTTTTCAAACTGCTACTTTTCTCACCAACAGATTACCTACACCAGTTCTATCTAATTCTTGCCCATTTTAGGTTTTGTTTAAGAAAAATCCTGACTACTCTGTTTTAAAAGTTTTTGGCTATGCTGTGTACCCTTTTATCAGACCATATAACTCTCATAAGTTTGATTTTCACACCAAAAAATGCAAATTTGTTGGTTACAGTATGCATCATAAAGGTTACAAATGTATGAATTCAAATGGAAAGATTTATGTTTGATTTTCCCTTTGCTTCAACCCAATCTGTTTCTGGGGACAATACCTCTATTCCTTCCTCCTCTTATGATCACACTCCTATTGTTCCATTTTTCTCCCTTTCTAACTTGTCTTGTTCATCTTCTGATGTCTCTACTGGTTCTTCAGACTTATCCATCACTGATTAGCAGAACTCACCAACATTAGAGTCTCCTAGTAATACTTTACCTGCTTAAAACCCTAGTGTATTTGCTCCCACTCCTTCGTGCACACTGCCTGTTCAGTCTACTGGGACTGCCTCACCAAATTCTCCTGAATGCACCTCAACTTCATCTACAAACTCTTCTACACAGCCACCTATCTAGTCTGCCTCACCTACATCTCCCACACAAACCTCACAATCTCTTGCACACATACCTGTTTTTTCTTCACTTATTGATGATCTACCTTCTCCTCCATAACCTTATACTTCAACCAACCTACCTGATTGTATTCACCTTACAGTTGAGTTGCCTTTTGAGCCTAAGCCCTTACCTACTCATCTCATGATTACTAGAAGCAAAGCCAAACATCATAGTTCTTTAACTGTTTCCTCCAGAAATCACTCTTCCACTCTTGACACAACCGAACCAACCAATGTTACTGAAGCACTCTCTCATCCCTCCTGGAAAGCTGCCATGGAGAGTGAGTTCAATGCTTTGCTCTCTAATAATACCTGGAAACTTGTTCTTGCTGAGTCAAACATGAATGTTGTTGGGTGTAAGTAGGTCTTTCAACTTAAACATAATCCTGATGGTTCTATTCAAAGATACAAAGCTAGATTAGTTGCTAAAGGATTTTAGCAGACCCCTGGTGTTGATTACCTTGAAACCTTTAGTTAGGTTATCAAATCTTCCACAATTAGAGTAGTATTGAGTCTAGCTATTACCCATGGATGGGATATCTGATAAGTGGACATTAATAATGCATTTTTGAATGGAGAACTCAGTGAGACAGTTTACATGACTCAACCCACAGGTTTTGTTGATACCCAGAATCCACTTCATGTTTGTCAGCTAACTAAAGCATTGTATGGCCTAAAATAGGCCCCAAGAGCCTGGTTTGAAAAGCTTAAGACCGCCTTTCTCAAATGGGGATTTGTCTCTTCTATAGCAGATTCCAGCTTATTTATTTTTAGGCAGAATGCTTAGGTCTTATATGTAATTGTCTATGTGGATGACATTTTGTTAACTGGAAATGATGCTGAGTTAGTACAGAATATTGTGTAGAGGTTAAACACTGAGTTTGCTCTTAAGACTTTAGGTTCTCTTAAGTATTTCTTGGGTTTTGAAGTCCATAGAACAGATTCACACATCTACATGGGCCAAGAAAAATATGGTAGAGACCTGCTTTCTAAGACTGGTATGTTATACTCAAAACTTTGTTCTACTCCCATGACTGTAGGCAACAAGTTAACCTGCACAGACAGTGATACATTTGACAACCCAGCTCTATATAGAAGCACAATTGGGGCTTTACAACATTTAAAACTTTCCAAACTTGATATTGCTTATTCAGACAACAAGTTAAGCCAATTCCTCAAAGCTCCCACTCAACTTCATTGGCAAGCCTGCAAAAGACTTTTAAGATATCTTAAAGGCACTACAAATTTTGGTCTTCAGTTTACTAAAGTCAACAGGTTTCATTTGAAGTGCTTCACTGATGCTGATTAGGCAGGCTCTATTCAAGATAGAAGGTCCACAAGTGGTTACTATTTTTTTCTTGGTCCTAATCTATTACAGTGGAGCTCTAGGAAGCAAAAGGTTGTGTCTCTATCTTCTACCGAAGCTGAATACAGAGCACTTGCTCAAGGGGCAACTGAAATAGCTTGGTTTCGTAGTTTGTTTTCTGAAATTAGTCTAACACTCAATTAGATACCTGTTATTTGGTGTGATAATCAAAGTGCAGGGTCCCTAGTTTCCAATCCAGTTTTTCATGCTAGAACAAAGCACATTGAACTGGATGTCCACTATGTCAGGGAACAGGTTGCTGCTCAACATCTTAAAGTACTTTATGTTCCTACCGATCACCAAAAAGCTGATTTGTTTAACAAGTCTTTGTCCACTGCTAAATTTGAACATTTCAAAACCAAACTTACAGTTGGAGCTTGTCCTCAGAATACTAGTATATCAGAATCTTCTCTTTCAATTACTAAAATTGGCAATTAAAAGGTTATGGTTGTGTTTTTAACTTTTGCTCTTATATTGGTTGTTTTCTATGATTGATGAAAATGATGATCTCTGGCTGACTTATATTGGTTGTCTCTGATGACTGGTGAAAATGTTGATTTCTGTGGCTGACTTATATTGGTTGTCACTGATGACTGGTGAAAATGTTGATTTATGGTTGGTATCCTATGGCGAAGTAAGAGATAGCTTTGGTACTGCAGTCTGTTCTAACAGACCTGTGAGTATGATTGAGACTGGTGAAATTTGTTTAGCAATATTCTGGTGTCATTTGCTCTAGTACATAAGTTGTTTGTTTGTCCTTAAGAAGAAGTGTGGCTATTGTGCTTGTGAAGAATTTTCTTGTGACTAGTGAAGTTAGTTTAATAATGTTTTGATACAGAAGTTGGTTGTTTGATCTTGTGAAAAAGTTGGTTGTTTAATCTTGTGAAGAAGTTTGGTTGTTACTCTTGTGAAAATGCTCTTGTGAGGAAGTTTGGTTGTTGCTCCTGTGAAGATGCTTTTGTGATCCCTTCTTTGTTTGCTTTTATGAGCCCTTCTTTGTTGGTCTTCCTTTGAGGCAATGATGATGTGTGTTCTGAGCAAGCAGTCCTCTACTCTTATGAAGATTATGAAGAATTACAAGAAGAGTGTATGTCATAAGAAGAATGTCAAAACCTCCTAGTCTAATTTGAGGGAAGATATTAGTATCAGAAATTAGAAGAATCTTACTCAATTTAGTTTAAGGGAAGATATCAGTTCGAAAGTTAAGAATCTGTTAAGTTGTTAATAAGTTGTTAAGTTTGTTTAAAGCAGTTATTAAACTACCCTGTTTAGTTTGTTAAGAGGTTGTTACTGCCGATAAATGCAGTTATATTTTAGCTGTTTTACTAAGCTGATTGTAGCATATAAAAGCTACATTGTATACTATATTCTTTAGAGAAACTTATACGAAATACAAAGTATATTCAGTTTACTCTCCTTTACTTTCTCTTTATCGTTTTTCTTCTCTGTTTTTTGCTCTAAACCTAATAGAGGTAACAGACTCAATCATGAATATCCTCTCAGATTTAAATTGACGTGATTTCTTTCTTTTTACCAAGGAAACAAACCTTGATGTCCATTGAGGAAGAATATAAACATCAACTATGTACACATCTTTTTTCTCGATAAAGTATATACAATATTGAGAGTATATTGTTTTTCATAAATTATAATATGATACCTAAAACACGACCGATAAATATATAAAAGAAAAAGTTAACACAATAACAAGAATAAAAAAACTAATATCTTTATTCTATTAAAATTGATTTCAACAATAAATGATTTCAAAAGTCATAACACAAATATGATATATTAAACAATAAAAACCATATTTTTTCAACTATAACTTATAATAATTCTCTAATGTTTGAAATATTTGTTTTAATTGTAACACCAATATAAAAAATATACCTTACTAATATTATATATTAAAAAATTACAAATCACACAAAATCTTTAACAATTTTTAGAAAAACTTTAAATTAATATTTTATTTCGTAAACTTCAATGGAATGTTTGCTGTTATATAAAACTTGCGGAGTCATATTTATATAATCTTAACGTTCCATCCTCCAGGAACTTTCGATTAAATAAATCTTAAATTATTTGAAGTCACCAATTTTCACTCCTATTGTAAATTTAAAGGGCATTATATGAGAGATATTGAGCATTTTGTCATCATACGTTACTAAAATTATAATACAAGAACAAATATTATAACAATTAAAGGACGCATAATTACCTATTTGTTATTGTTTATCATTTGAGAAGAGGATTTGATAGAGGAGTTTAAATCTTATTCATTCAAAAAGCAAGTTCAACTATGTTTACTTGAAACAAACAAAATTCACAAACCAAAGACTTCAATTTAATTTTAAACAAATTATACACGTTTTGTTAACAAATGAAAACAAAAATTTTTTGTTTTTAAAAACTTTTATATTAAAAAAATAACTATTCAATTTATTTCACACATTGTAATATTAATTATTATTTGACAATATTTAAAACCCAAAAGTTTCTTCAACCTTTCACTGTCCACTGTTCATTATCCCAATTGTCAGTTTTAAATATCTTCAAAAAGTGTGCCTATTTATGAAAATATTTCTACTGATATTATTATTGCACATTATTAAGTTAACACAAAATTTTCTTCAACTTTTCGGTTCCCATAACCAATCACCCGAAACGTCGTTAACATGAATCATCAATAAGTGTGTCTATTTATGACAACTTGTCTATTAATGTTCCGTTGTTTCACATTCTATTGTTTCCATATAAAGATAAGAAAATACAATTTCAATCATCATAGAATTACAAACATTATTTCTGTTTCAAAATTTTATCTCAAATGGCGGAATCATCACAAGCAACCACAACACATGGTAATAAACATTAAACAATGTCTGTTATATTCATTGTTATATATCTATTCTCATATCTGTTTGTTGTTTATAGATCGAGCAGGGCTCTCACACACATAGGCAAAGATAAAAGAAATTCTGAAGAACGTTAGCACCAACATGGCCAGTCTCAATGGTGCTAGCACAAATTTGAAAGATATTATCCAGGGATTGTTAGAAATAATGCAATCAACCATGGGTATTATCTCTGACTTAACTCGACGTGAGTTCTTGATTGCTGCCAGAGAACTTGAACTCGAAATCAAGCAGCAAGATAATTAAACAACCGCATCGTACATAGTTTTTTCATATACTATACATATATATTCTTTAGTTTGCAATTCATAATTTAGAAACTCATCACCATATACTATAAGAAATAACAAACTGATAATTGAAATTGAATCAACCAATGCAAAAACAACATGTCCATGTGAATTAACTGAAATTAGTTTAAGAAAAACAAGAAAGGCAGAAGGCTAATGAAGAAATGATTTTAGATTTCTTGTTACTGTAACTGAATATCTGAGTGAATAAAATACACAAGTGTCTTCTTCTCTTTTATATAGAACTCAGCTCTCAGCTCAGTCAACTTAGTAGAAGCTGAGCTTATTTAACACAAAGACAAAACGATGATGCTTTGACAAATATTGAAGAGCTCCTACACTTTTTCAGTTTCACAGCTGCATCCCTTTTTACCAACATTCCCCCTCAAACTTGACTAAGGAGCCATACTTAGTGTTTGTTTCTTTTCACCAACATTCCCCCTCAAGCCTGACTGGAGAGATTTTGAATTTGTCAAATTTGTCTGGTATCTTCTCCTTTGGTTAATGCTTCCCTTTAATTTGGGTGCATTTTGCAGTTTGAATTCGCAAGTAAAAAATTACACACTTGGCCAGTAAACATTTCCTGAATACTTGCTCTGCAAAACAACGAATTGCTCAAAGCTACTACATAGCAGATCAACAAAAATTTCTTCCTAAACACTTTTGCTTTCTTCCTGAATAACTTCTGTTTTATAACACAACATTAGTCAATGTATTACTCAAGCTAAGCCAACTACTCATCAGATCAGCAAGATACTTCCTGAATACTATTGCTCTACAACAAACTGCAAAAAAAAATTTTCTTCCTAAACACTTCTGCTTTCTAACACCATGCAAATCAGTAATGAATTCCGAACTCAACAATCAATCATCAACAAAATCTACTCTGCAATCACATCTCTACAACACAATGTATAACAACCAACAAAATCAACAATCAATAAAATCAACAAAGTCTACTCTACAACCCATCTCTGCAACACAATGTTTTACTCAACACTATTACACCTCAGATCATCAGAGCACTTCCTGAACCACAAAAGAAACTTCTGCCAACAATCAATCATCAACAAAATCTACTCTACAATCACATTTCTACAACACAGTGTATAACAGCAAAGAGAACTCACTGTTCTAGTTACACTAAACACCACCCTTTGAATCTATAATGTCTTGTTGCTCCTTAAATCACTTCACACCAGGTTCCCTCCTGGAAAACGCTTGAGCTCCACCCAAGCTTTAGTCACTGAAGACACGCGCTAGTATTAGCAAAGGAACCACATTCCAGCCACCTTCAACAATGAAGATAAACAAGAAAGTTTCTAGCACAAACCCATATAAAAGAACCTAACCAAGAACAACTCTCTGAAAAGTTTAGAGCACCAACGAAATAGATATTCAGGTTCAAAAAGAAAAAACAAACAAGGAAGAAGATGAACTTTCTTTTAGCTTAACAAAGATGAAGGGCGATAAGTGTTTGGCATAATAACATAAGGTGAACCTTTGAGAAATAAAACTCTCTAAAAACTTCATAGCACAAGCAAATAAAATATCAAAGGTTAGGTGATAGTCTGAGAATTATATTGTTTTTATTAGGCTTTTAGGCCGAATTTTAGATACTTCTTAGTTCATTTATGCCTGAATTGCTACTTAATTCTTTACATTTTGTGTTTCAGGCCAAAATGGACATTTTGAGCAAATAATGAGCGAATTGGAGTTTCTGGACTCAGAAGTAAGCGGATCTCAGAAGTTAGGAGAGTTCTGAAGCAGAGTAAAGCACTATGAAGCCTGTTTCCATGGGAAAGCATCGGAGATCGAAGATTTAAGCAAAGAAGCAAGCAGAGGGCAATTATATAATTTCAGAATTCTTCATGAAGATTCGCCGCAGCAAAGTTTGTTCTTCGCCGCGGCGAAATGAGTCACGCACAAGAGTTACTTTTACTTCGTCGCCGTGACAAGATTTCTTCTTCGCCGCGACGAAGTCTACAATTTTCAATTTCGTTAAAACGCACAGTTTCATTTTTAGGCAAAGTCTTAGGTTTTTAGGCGAGGTATAAAAGCAAAACTTTGCCATTTCAGAAGGGAGTCGTGTTTTTCTTAGTCTAGAACAACTTTTCCATCTTCCTTAGAGTAGATTTGATGAATTTGAGTGAAAAGTGAGAAGATTTGGGATTAAATCTATTGGATTCTTCAACTAGGGGAGATCTCTTGTCTTTTCTCTCATTTTAATATGTTGAACTTTGTGTTTATTGTTTTTCTTGCTTATTGTATTGATTTAGCTATGAACTAACCCATTTTGGGTTAGGGTTTTGATGTAGTTCGGATTCTCATGGATTGAGCAATTGATTTTTATTATTTTCATATGCTATTGCATGGATTGTGTGGTTATTCTGAATTCATTGCTTTTAATTGATGAGCATGATGAGATTGAGAAATGAGTCATGTTAAGCTTCTTGGGTAATCACCATTGTAGTATTAAATGCTAGAGATAGATTTAAGAATCAGTGAAATCAATCTAGGATTCTATGTGCTTAATGAGCTTAGATCTATTAATCTTCAAATTGTTGGGTGCGGAAGTTTAATAGGGAAAAATAGGAAAATATAGCCTGAGAAGGTATGTTTTACAATTTAGAGAATTCGATTTACAATCAATACATGTGAATATGGAAATAGCATAATCTGTAGGTTTAATCTATAGAGTCCGAATGAAGTCAAAACCCTACCTGTTTGTTTAAATTGATATTACCTTGTTTTTAATCTTGCTTTCATTATTTAACTTTGAATATTTAGAAATTTTTGTTTTAGTTTTGAGTTTAATTTTCTCCCATTAATCTAAACAAATTCGATTGCTCCAACTTGAGAAACACTTAGGAAAGTTAGTGCTTAACAAATCAATCCTTGTGGGAACGATACTCACTCATCACTTTATTACTTTGTGCGACTAGTGTACTTGCTATTTATGCATGTTGCAGTAAATACACATCAAGTTGTTGGCGCCATTGCTGGGGATTGAGTTTTGTGTTAACATTAAAATTTTCTCGTGTTAGCTAGATTGGAGTGTTATTTTTACTTAATTGTTGTTTGTTTAATTTTCGTTAGTCTTTTAGGTTGGTGTGATCTCACTCTTTCTATTTTTCTGTGTAGTTTATGCGAAAAGCAAGACGTCAGCCAGTGGTTCCTGTTGATCCTGAGATTGAAAGAACCACCAGAAGACTAAATAGAGAGAGAAAAGAACGAGAAGCCAGAGTTGAACCAGAAGTCATAGTTGTAGAGATGGCAAAGAATAGAACACTGAGGGAATTCTCAGTTCCCACAATTAAAGGCAGTGGGTCGAGTATTACTAGACCAGCGGTACAAGCCAACAACTTCGAGATAAAGCCGGCAATCATCCAGATGATCCATCAGTCGGTTCAATTCAGGGGTGATTTGAAGGAAGATCCAAATCTACACATTGCAAATTTTTTGGACATTTGTGATATGTTCAAGTCAAACGGAGTGTCAGATGATGCCATCAAATTGAGACTATTCCCATTTTTATTGAAGGATAAAGCTAAGGGATGGTTACTGGCACTACCATCAGGAACAATCACCACATGGAATGATTTAGCACATAAGTTCCTGACCAAATTCTTTCCTCCAGCAAAGTCGGCAAAGTTGAGAAATGATATCACGTCATTTATTCAGGAAGAGTCGGGATCATTGTATGAGGCTTGGGAGAGATACAAAGAATTATTGAGAAGGTGTCCACATCATGGGTTGCATCCAAACATTTTATAATGGATTAACGGTGAATGTACAAACTATGGTGGATGCAGCATCGGGAGGAGAACTGCAAAATAAGACACCGAAAGAAGCTCACGAGTTGCTTGAAGTTCTAGCAAGCAACAATTATCAAAGACCTAATGAGAGGGTGTAACCAAAGAAATCCATGGGTCTTCATGAAGTTGGTGCATATACAACCATCTCAGCCTAATTGACAGCACTTTAGAAACAGTTGGGAAGTATGCAGGTAAATTCCATTCAGGCATCTCAACTAACTTGTGAATTTTGTGCAGGTAATCACATGAGCAGTGAATGTCAAGTAGGGAACACGTTTGCCTCAGCATCTTCATCATCGGAGCAGGTTAACTACTTGGCTGGGAATCAAAGGCAACCGAACAATCTGTACTCCAACACATATAATCCTGGTTGGAGGAATCACCAGGCCCGAGCCTGTCTTTGGGCAATCAAAACCAACAGAATTACCAAAACAATTAATGGAATCAAAGGGCATTGCCAAACAACCAAACAGGGGTGAACAACCAACAAGGAAAGCAAAGGGTGACAAAATTGGAGGACATGTTTGGAAAGGTTATGTAAGAGACCACGAGTTTTATGAATGAGACGAGAACGAATTTCAGAAATTAGGGGGCGTCCATTCAGAACTTGGAGGTACAAGTGGGTCAGTTGGCTGACAAGTTGAATGAGAGACCATAGGGCTCACTACCGAGCAACACAGTGACTAACCCACGTGAGCAAGCAAATGCAATAACTCTGAGAAATGGGACAGTTTTGAAAAAGCAAGCAACGAACGAAGAAAAGCCACCAAATGAAAAGGAAGAATCTGATGAGGAAGTAGATGAAGAGATCATTGATGAAGAGAAACATTCTATTTCTAGGGAAGAAGAACAGAAACGGGAAGTTAGGCAAAGACAAAGGAAAGAGAAATTTCCATTTCCCGAGATACCACCAGAATTGACACATCACACTCCACCTGAGCCGTTTCCTCAAAGGCTAAAGAAAAAGAATCAGGATAAGCAGTTTTCCAAATTCATTGAAATATTTAGAAAATTGCATATTAACATTCCTTTTGTAGATGCATTGCAACAGATGCCGAGCTATGCAAAATTTCTCAAGGAGATTTTATCAAACAAAAGAAAGTTAAAGGATGAGGAAACAGTGATACTTACGGAGGAGTGCAATGCCATTCTCCAGAAGAAGCTACTCCCGAAACTCAAAGATCCAGGGAGTTTTACTATTCCTTGCATTATAGAGATATTACTTTTGATCGAGTTTTATGTGATTTAGGTGATAGCATCAATTTAATGCCTTTTTCTGTTTTTAGGAGATTGGGAATTGGTGAAGTGAAGCCAATGACCATGTCGTTGCAATTTACAGATAGGTGCATAAAACATCCATGGGGTATAGTTGAAGATGTGTTAGTAAAGGTGGACAAGATTATCTTTCCTGCAGGTTTTGTTGTATTGGACATGAGGAGGATAAGGAGATGCCTCTTATTTTGGGCCGACCATTTCTAGCCACAGGAAGAGCACTCATAGATGTGCAAGAAGGAAAGTTACTGTTAAGGGTTTAGGATGAAACAGTAACATTCAATGTGTTTGAGGCTATGAAGTTTCCATCCGAGATATATTCATGCTTTAGTGCTGATGTGATGGATAAACTAGTAGTAGAGACCATTGAAGATAACACTCCATAACTATCGCTAGAAGCATGTATTACACAATCAAGAACAATAGAGGTAGAGGAATTGACAAGGAATGAATGTGCTAGATTGTTGGAAGCACTTTAGCCAATTGATGAGAACCAAGATCTTGAATTTGAGGAATTTGATTTTGAGAAAGAAAAGGAAAAGGAAAGAAAGGAAGAACCTCTGAAGCTTGAATTGAAACCTTTACCTTCCCACCTCAAATATGTATATCTTGGGGATTCAGAGACCTTCCCAGTAATCATCTGTTCAAAGTTGAGCAATTTGGAAGAAGAGCGATTGTTCGAGTTTTGAGAGAACATCGATCAGTAATTGGATGGCCTATTTCGAATATTAGAGGCATCTCTCCATCTTTTTGCATGCATAAGTTACTCATGGAGGATGATATCAAGCCTAGAGTTCAACCACAACGAAGATTGAACCCTTCGATGAAGGAAGTGGTGAGAAAGGAGGTGGTGAAACTTCTAGATGCGGGAATAATTTATCCCATTTCTGATAGTCCATGGGTGAGTTCAGTGCAAGTAGTTCCGAAGAAGGGAGGTATCAGAGTGATTAAGAATGAGAGCAAGAATTGATACCAACCAGGATGGTCACGGGCTAGAGAGTGTGCATTGATTATCAGAATTTAAATGAAGCGATAAGGAAAGATCATTTTCCACTTCCTTTCATCGATCAGATGTTGGAGAGGTTGGCAGGGCATGCTTACTACTATTTCCTGGATGTTTATTCAATGTATAATCAGATTGCTATCGCCCTTGAGGATCAAGAGAAGAGGACCTTCACTTGCCCCTACGGCACCTTTGTTTACCAAAGGATGCCCTTTGGGTTATGCAATACACTAGCCACATTTCAGAGATGCATGATGTCGATCTTTGGTGATATGGTAGAGAGGTTTATAGAAGTCTTCATGGATGACTTCTCTATTTTTGGTTCATCCTTTGATCATTGTTTATCTAATCTTTCGTTTGTTTTGCAGCGATGTTAGGAGACGAACTTGGTGCTCAATTGGGAAAAGTGCCACTTCATGGTCCAGGAAGGGATAGTGCTTGGTCATAGAATCTCAAAAGACGGAATAGAAGTGGATCGAGCAAAGACGGATGTGATTGAGAAGCTACCATCACCCTCAAATGTTAAAGCAGTTTGAAGTTTCTTGGGGCATGTAGGGTTTTACAGACGGTTCATCAAGGATTTTTCTACGATCTCTAAACCCCTTTGCAATTTATTGATTAAAGATGCTGCTTTTGATTTTAATGATGAATGCATGCATGCCTTTCAAACTCTAAAGAAATTACTTGTATCTGCACCTATTATTGCAGTCCCCAAGTGAGGACTACCATTTGAATTGATGTGTGATGCTAGTGATTTTGCTTTAGGAATAGTGTTAGGACAGAGGAAAAACAAAGTGTTGCATGTCATTCAGTATGCTGGCAAAACACTCACTGATGCACAATTGAATTACACCACTGAAAAAGAATTGTTAGTTGTGGTTTTTGCTTTTGATAAATTTTGTTCATATTTACTAGGTGCCAAGGTGATAGTCTACTGGGACCATTCAGCACTCAAGCACCTATTGGCAAAGCAAGAAGTGAAACGTCGGCTGATAAGATGGATCCTATTGCTACAAGAGTTTGAGTTGGAGATACGAGATAAGAAAGGGTCAGAAAATGTGGTAGCAGACCATTTGTCAAGGATTGAACGACCAATTCAGGAAAATGAAGAAGAAACCCAAATCAGAGAAACTTTCTCGGATGAGAAATTGATGAGAGTGGAGGAAGCACCGTGGTATGCAGATTTTGCAAACTACTTGTCAGCGAGAGTGCTCCCCATTGGCATGACCTTCCAACAAAAGAGGAAGTTTTTTCTCAGATTTGAAATACTATTTCTGGGAAGAGCCATTCCTTTATAGACACTGTGCTGATCAGATGATACGTAGGTGTATTCCGGAAAGGAAATGGAAAGTATTCAAAGGCATTGTCATGAAAGGGAAGTAGGTGGCCATTTTGGAAGAGCTAGGACAACAACCAAGGTTCTTCAATCTAGGTTTTACTGGCCCACCCTTTTTAAGGTGTCTTTCCGGATGGTTCAGGAATGCGACCAATGTCAACGGAGTGGTAATATTTCAAAGAGAGATGAGATGCTGTTGAACAACATCCTTGTAGTTGAGCTGTTTGATGTGTGGGGAGTTGACTTCATAGGTCCCTTCCCAAATTCTTTTGGGAACACATACATTTTGGTAGCAGTGGATTACATATCAAAGTGGGTGGAAGCAGTTGCATTGCTGTCTAACGATGCCAGGGTAGTGATTAATTTTGTGAGAAAGAATATTTTCTCAAGATTTGGAGTACCACGGGCAATCATTAGCGATGGAGGATCTCACTTTTGCAATAGGCAATTTGATGCCCTGTTGGGAAAGTATAGGGTAAAACATAGAGTTGTAACACCTTACCATCCACAGATCAGCAGGCAAGTGGAACTGTCGAATAGAGAACTGAAGGGAAATTTAGAAAAAACAGTTAATGCATCCAGGAAAGATTGGTCATGGAAATTGGATGATGCATTATGGGCCTACTGAACTGCATTTAAGACTCCGATTGGTATGTCTCCATTCAGGATGGTTTATGGGAAGGCATGTCACTTGCCAGTAGAACTCGAGCATAAGGCCTATTGGGCAATAAAGTAGCTCAACATGGATTTATGAGTTGTTGGGGAAGAAAGGATGCTAACTTTGAATGAACTCAATGAGTTCCGTCAAGAAGCTTATGAGAATGCTAGAATGTACAAGGAAAAGACCAAGAAGTGGCATGACAAGCATATCCGGAAGAAGAACTTTGAAGGGGGTCAGAAAGTGTTGTTGTTTAACTATAGACTTAGGCTTTTCCCAGGAAAACTTAAGTCTAGATGGTCCGGACCCTTCATAGTTACAACAGTTTACCCATTCGGAGCGGTGGAGGTGTCACATGAAGAAAAAAGCACATTTAAGGTCAATGGCCAAAGGTTGAAGCCATACATCGACGAAGTGATGAGTTGCAAGTCAATTCCCCTCCGGCTTGACATTCTGACATGAGAACTTGAAAGAGTCGAGCTTCCCGACTATAAACAAGCGCTCCTTGGGACGCAACCCAAGTGTTTTCCTTTGTTGTTGTTTAATTTTTATTTGCTTAGTTTTCTTATGATTTTAGATGATGTCTAATTTGAGTGTTTTTGGGTGTTTTAGGTGAATTATCAAATCAAGAAGGAAAATAGAACTGTCCAGTTTTCGCCGCGGCGAAGCACATTTGTGAAAATTTGGAATTCGAAAAGTCCCAAACTTCGCCACGGAGAAGTATCTTTTTTGCCGAGGCGATGCGTCTCTGTATTTTTTCGCTGCGGCGAAGCAAGTTGGGCAAAAATCATAAAGGGAAATTTCGCCGTGGCGAAGAAAGTTGTTCGCTGGGGCGATGCGCTACTGTAATTTTTTGCCGCGGCATCGACTGGGTTTGGTTTAGGGTTTGAAAATGAAGAACTTCGTTGCGACGAAGATTGTTCTTTGCAGCGGCGAAACCTAGTTTTTATAAAAACGTGCATGACCTTTCATTTTTTCGCAAAACTTTTCAAAGCCATTTGAGAGAAAAATTTTTCTAACTTCAATCCAGAGCCCTCCCAGTGATTTCTCAGCAAAGTTTCTCACTCCTTAACCTTTCATAACACCAAAACAACTTGATCTAACCAAGATCTTTGCGAAAAATTGAAGAAATTTGTGGGTTCAAGAAATTGGGGATTTTGCAATCTGGTGATTTTTGGCTAAATTGGTGGCGAATACTCCATTGTTTTGGTAAGATTTCAAGTTCCCTAAGCTTTTAATCACAATTTTTCGAGTTTAGATTTGTGGATCTTAAAATATTGATTGTGGTTGAGTTGTGAATTTCGGTGATTTTGTGTGTTAATTTTGTGTTGGAGGAAGTGTTGATTTTGCATTGTGTGATATTGAGGAGTGTGGATTTTAAATTTTGGAGTGTTTGGTTGAGTTTGGAAAAATTGTAGTTTGGGGGTTTAAGTGCAAATTTTGGAAGTGTTGTTTTATTGCAGGATTGATTGTGGTTGTTCATAGGGTGCTTAGGGTTGAATTTTTAAGTTGAATTTGGGAGTTGATTGATAGTTTAGAAAAATGCCGCTCAAAGTGTTGTCCAAGGGAAAAGGAAAAGGAAAGAAAGTGGACAACCGATTTGTGAGTGAGCAGGCCCGGACATGCTATGAAGGGGCAGCCCAAAGAAAAGATAAAGGATTTATCCCTGAGCGTGGATTAACCGCGAGCCAGGCTATGGATTGGAGTCAAGGGAGACGTTGGGAACTATTTATGAGTGCATCTGCACAAGCGGCGGTAGAGCCGCTAGTGAGACAATTTTATGCCAACCTCCCAGAGTGTGAATCTGGTACTGTGTTTGTGAGGGGTACTGATGTGGCATTTACTACGAAGGTGATCAATGAATTTTATAACTTGCCTAAGATTGATCGGAATGACTATGCTGATTTTAGGAAGACACAGTTTGAGGATAATATCATTCTTCCGGTCATTACAAAACCGAACACCACTTAGGACGTTTCAAAAAAGGGTAAAAAGAGCATCAAAGGAACTAACTTGACACCGGTGGCTCGGTTGTGGCAATACTTTATTTGTACGAGGATGATGCCGGAGATGCACTATAGCACAGTGATGTATGAGAAGGCATTACTGTTATATTCTATTACCACAAGAAAGAGTATGGATGTGGGACAAATAATCCTTGACAACATTCGGCATGCAGCCAAACCAGGGCAAGGAAGTTACCCGTTCCCACATCTCATTACAGCTTTGTGCACTCGAGCAGGAATTGAGGTACATGATGATGAGCCACTTATCCATGCTGCCCTAATCCTCGACTCAGACTATTATCACAAGCACCTTGAACGTCCAGACGATGAGCAACCTAGCGTCAGGACAAAATGGCAGAGAACCACACAAGGGGCTGCTACATCATCTAATTCCACAGCCACTATGAAGGAGATGATGTAGCAGATGTTGAGTAAGATGAAGAGGTGGGAACACCATCAAACATGGATCGTAGATCAGACCCGAATGATCTATAATTTGCAACAGAGTTGCTGCCAGAAGCTGAATATTGATACTTCAGCATTCCAATGGGAAGATTACGATTCTGATGAACGAAATAGATATTCAGGTTCAAAAAGAAAAAACAAACAAGGAAGAAGATGAACTTTCTTTTAGCTTAACAAAGATGAAGGACGATAAGTGTTTGGCACAATAACATAAGGTGAACCTTTGAGAAATAAAGCTCTCTAAAAACTTCATAGCACAAGCAAATAAAATATCAAAGGTTAGGTGATAGTCTGAGAATTATATTGTTTTTATTAGGCTTTTAGGCCGAATTTTAGATACTTCTTAGTTCATTTATGCCTGAATTGCTACTTAATTCTTTACATTTTGTGTTTCAGGCTAAAATGGACATTTTGAGCAAATAATGAGCGAATTGGAGTTTCTGGACTCAGAAGTAAGCGGATCTCAGAAGTTAGGAGAGTTCTGAAGCAGAGTAAAGCACTATGAAGCCTGTTTCCATGGGAAAGCATCGGAGATCGAAGATTTAAGCAAAGAAGCAAGCAGAGGGCAATTATATAATTTCAGAATTCTTCATGAAGATTCGCCGCAGCAAAGTTTGTTCTTCGCCGCGGCGAAATGAGTCACGCACAAGAGTTACTTTTACTTCGTCGCCGTGACAAGATTTCTTCTTCGCCGCGACGAAGTCTACAATTTTCAATTTCGTTAAAACGCACAGTTTCATTTTTAGGCAAAGTCTTAGGTTTTTAGGCGAGGTATAAAAGCAAAACTTTGCCATTTTAGAAGGGAGTCGTGTTTTTCTTAGTCTAGAACAGCTTCCATCTTCCTTAGAGTAGATTTGATGAATTTGAGTGAAAAGTGAGAAGATTTGGGATTAAATCTGGTGGATTCTTCAACTAGGGGAGATCTCTTGTCTTTTCTCTCATTTTAATATGTTGAACTTTGTGTTTATTGTTTTTCTTGCTTATTGTATTGATTTAGCTATGAACTAACCCATTTTGGGTTAGGGTTTTGATGTACTTCGGATTCTCATGGATTGAGCAATTGATTTTTATTATTTTCATATGCTATTGCATGGATTGCGTGGTTATTCTAAATTTATTACTTTTAATTGATGAACATGATGAGATTGAGAAATGAGTCATGTTAAGCTTCTTGGGTAATCACCATTGTAGTATTAAATGCTAGAGATAGATTTAAGAATCAATGAAATCAATCTAAGATTCTATGTGCTTAATGAGCTTAGATATATTAATCTTCAAATTGTTGGGTGCGGAAGTTTAATAGGGAAAAGTAGGAAAACATAGCCTGAGAAAGTATGTTTTACAATTTGGAGAATTCGATTTACAATCAAGGCATGTGAATATGGAAATAGCATAATCTGTAGGTTTAATATATAAAGTCCGAATGAAGTCAAAACCTTACCCGTTTGTTTAAAATGATATTACCTTGTTTTTAATCTTGCTTTCATAATTTAGCTTTGAATATTTAGAATTTTTTTTTTTTAGTTTTAAGTTTAATTTTCTCCCATTAATCCAAACAAATTCGATTGCTACAACTTGAGAAACACTTAGGAAAGTTAGTGCTTAACAAATCAATCCTTGTGGGAACGATACTCACTCATCACTTTATTACTTTGTGCGACTAATGCACTTGCTATTTATGCATGTTGTAGTAAATACGCATCATTAGGTTCACAAATGAGCAAGAATGAAGATTAGATCGGCCAATTTCATGCTTCCCAATTCTTGCCAATTCAGCAAACAAGGGCTGACACATGTTGGTCCAAAAATGGAAAAGATTTCATCTATTTTTTGGGACCACAACCAAAAAGTGAAAAAGCTTATTTCCCTGGACCACATGAGGATATTGGGACACCTGTAGGTGGTCCTCATGATAGCACAACAGATGGACAAAAAATATCTTTGCTAATAAAGATAAAAACACAAATTGTGAAAAATGAGTCAGACATGTGAGGTTAGCACAATAGAAAATGTGTGCACACACGAAGTAAAATGCGAAATGAAATGCAACATGCATATGTCTGACATAAGTGTGCAAGCACACATCCATTGAGAACACACATAAATTGAAAATGCAAAAAGCATAAGCTTGACATGACATAGCTGAACACGTGGATGACAAAAAGAATTCCAACTTTTTGTTGGACCACATGCATATCTTTTCTTTTTCTTGCGGACCATAAACAAAGTCTTACAACCTTTTAGGACCACATAAATAAATTGTGACACATGTAAAGTTAGGTCACACAAGAATATCATCAATCAAAATAAGCTTGATGGGTAAGACAACAAAGAGAAAACGCCACATGGCAAAATGTGTTAGATAGCAGATGCTTGCACAGAAGAACGATGTGTGCACATATTTGCTCAAAAATTCATTGTCCACTATAACATAAGTTTGAAAAAAATATCAACAACCTCCCCCTTTGTCAAACTTATGAACAAGGTACCAAATTGATCAAAAGATCAATACATACCACAAACACAACAACAGTATTCCACTCCCCCCTAACTTTACATCTCTTCTCCCCTCTTTGTTCATAAGGTTTGAACCAAACCTCAATGGCAACTTGATTTACGAGTGGGAAGAAAATAAGATTAGAGCAAAGACTTGAGAAAAAAAATCGGGGACGATGCAAAAGGGTTTTATTGCAGACAAGATGTGTGATAGTATGATAAAATCAAAAACCCTAAAAATGACATTCACTTAAATAAGGACTCTACTCAAATAGATGTGCGCACAACTCAATAATGTGGGCACACAACAAGCAAACTCAGTAAAGTATGTGAGCATTCAACAGATTTGGGCACGCAAGGAGCAAACATAAAGAAAACAAGTCTTTTAAACAAGTTGTGCACACAACATCCGAAAACGACATCAAAATTTCAAAAGACTGACTTTATTGAACAAATTTAAAACAAAAAAAAAAAAAAAATGATGAAATGCTTCACATAAATTTTTGAAGGTCAAGACAATCAATCTATGTTAAACAACCTAAGAGATCAATTTTGCAATCTTGAAAGGCACAAAACCCTATAGGAAGTTGTCAACATAATGCAATCAAAACAACACTTTCTTAACCACACACAAGAGAGATAAAATCACAAGAGCTTGTCTAAGTGTGTGATAGTGTCTTCAAGGGGGATTAAATGACACATTGGTCAATTAATTTTTTGCAAGAGAAACTCCCCCTTCCCTCATGCCCTACCATATTTTTCATTTTTCTTTTTCAACATAGAGAATAAAGATTTGATGATTTTCTTTTTGCATTGATCAAAGGGCAAATAACTCTCAAAACATAACAAAATGTAGCTTTCGCACTATAAAAAGGTAGTCTTCTTAATGGTAGATTTTCCAAGATATAGGGGTCTCTACAAATACGAAAATTACTCAAAAATGACTTTCACATTTCAGGCAAGGTAGCTCTTTCATAATGGTGACAAGAATGGACAAATAACTCATGATGAGATAAGGTCATGTTATAGAGAGAGGCTTAATGGACACAACAAACCAGAGTTAGCACACAGATAAGAGTAAACAAATGACAATTAGAGTGCTAGCACAGATCAAAGGACTTGTCAAACAAAAATAAAAGTAGCATGTTCATGCTTTATTCATCAATAGAAATGAAAAACTATTCAAGTTTAAGTAGTCCAATGGACTTCCTCAATAAAACAAAAGTGTCATAGGCAAGTGCTTTTGTAAATAAATCAGCCAATTGGGATTTTGTGTTTACATGAGCAAGTGAAATGATGTTCTCCTCAACTAATTCTCTAATGAAATTATGTCTTATGTCAATGTGTTTAGTCCTAGAATGTTGGACTAGATTCTTAGAGATGTTAATGGCACTCATGTTATCACAAAAAATAGTCACACAATCTTGGTCAACACCATAATCAAACAACATTTGCTTTAACCATAAGATTTGAGTGCAACAACTCCCTGCAACGATGTACTCAGCCTCAGCAGTGGATACGAAGATGGTATTTTGCTTCTTGCTGTACCATGTGACAAGATTGTTGGCAAGGTAGAAACATCCACTCGAAGTGCTCTTTCGATCATCCAAATTTCTTGCCCAATCAACATCACTATATCCAACCAAACAATTGTCGGAATCAAATGAGTACCAAAGACCAAAATCACATGTACCTAAAACATATTTCATAATTCTTTTCATTACATTCAAGTGCAACTCAGAAGGGTTAGCTTGAAACCTAGCATAAACACCAACACTAAAACATATATCAGGTCACCTTGTAGTCAAGTAAAGAAGGTTTCATATCATGCTTCGGTACATCTTAGTGTCTACCTTTTTACTATGTTCATCTTTGGACAGTTTAAGGGTAACACTCATAGGGGTTCTAGCATGCTTTGCATTCTCTAAACAAAATCTTTTCAACATGTTTCTAGTTGAAAAGATAGAAGAACAGTAAAGAAAAAGAAAACCACAGAAAAAAAATATAGTATAGGAACTACGTTTTTATATTCCTTTTTATAAGAAAATTTTCCACACTCAGAACCTTGACTATGATTACAATTTATACAAAAATACTTGAACTTTCACACAATCTTCTCCGTTGAAACTTGTTCTTCAGCTGTCATCCTATGCCATCCAATCTACAACTTGCACTACCACTTGAGCTACAACTTGTAGTTAGTTAGAGAGCACGCAAAGTGTTGAAAGGGAAATTGGCGCCAAAAGCCAGCTTGCTCTAACTAATTTGATTATTGTAAAATGACTTAAAAACCTGCATGAGTTTGCTTGAGTTACATCTTGCTTGCATGGCTAACATCGCCCCTCAAGCAAAACTTAAGCAAAAAAAAAAAAAAAAAAAAAATTCTAATTCTTCTTCAAAACTTGTATGTCGTCCTTGAACCTCCCTAAATCTTTATTACTAGCGTGTGCTTTTATCATTTGTGTTTAGAGTTTCCTCAGGCGATGAAGCTTGTCCCTGAGATCATCCCTCAAGCTGAAGAGCAAAGGAAGAGCTAAACACATGAAGATGATCACAAAGAGTCTGAAACCGAGAGCCAAAGAGAGGCTTGGTAAGGGCGTCTGCAACCTGAAACTGAGAAGCAACATACTGCACCACAAGGCTTTTATACTGAACCATTTCGCATACAAAATGGACATCGATTTCACCGTGCTTTGTACGAGCATAGAAGGCTGGATTGGATGCAAGGGCACTAGCACTGGTGTTGTCGCATTAGAGGACATGCAAAGCTGGAATAGAAATGTGAAGCTGCTGGAACAGATTTTGAAGCTAAGCAACTTTAGTAGAGGCCTGAGTTAAAGCTCGGTATTCAGCCTCAGTAGAAGGTAGAGCAACGACTTGTTGCTTTCTAGAGCCCCACTATATCAAGTTAGAACCAAGGAAAAGATAGTACCCATTGGTAGACTTGCGATCAAACAGATTGCTAGCCCAATTGACATCCGTATAGCCCTTAAGTTGAAAAGTAGAACTACGGTGAAAGGTCAGACCATGAGTGATTGTACCTTTGACATATCGGAGAACACGTTTGCAAGCCTGCAAATGAGTGATTGTTGGAGCTTTGAGGAATTGGCTAAGTTTATTTATGGCAAAGGAGAGTTCAGGCCTGGTCATGGTAAGATATTGTAGAGCACCAATAAGACTTCTATAGATAGAAGGTTGTTCGAAGAGAGGACCATCCTCAAAGTGCAGCTTGGAACCAAGAACCATAGGGGTGGCACACGGATTGCAATCTGTCATTCCAAATTTGGAGAGAATCACTTGAGCATACTTGGCCTGATTAAGTTGTAACCCATAGGAAGTATGAATAATAGAGATGCCCAAAAAAGAATGAACAGGACCGAGAATCTTCAAACCAAGTTGAGCATCTAAAGCTGACACTATGGAGTGAATGAAAGAGGGGTTATTGCCAGTTAATAGTATATCGTCAACATAAACAACAATATAAACTATCACGGCATCTTGAATAAGATAAAAGAGACTAGAATCAGAAGTGGAGTTTTGAAACCCTTTGCTTAGCAACACAGTTTTAAGCTTATCAAACCAGGCCCTAGGGGCTTGTTTTAAGCCATATAAGGCTTTGTGCAATCGGAAAACATGGCGAGGTTTAGATTGGTTAATAAATCCCTCAGGTTGTGTCATGAAGACTATTAGAGTAGGTGCCCTAGAGCCAATCAATTATTGTAGAATTGACTCTTTGTAATAATGTTCATTGGTTAATAAAAGACGTTTTATTATATATCACGTAAATTATCATTGTATGTATTGATATATGTCCTTAGAATGGTAGAACCGTGACAAAGGTATCAAGTGTTTCAAATCTTGATAGTGAGAACCCTATGAGCAAATATGGTGGCCATTCTAGAAACGTCCGTAGCCCTAGTATTATTCTGAAGTAAGGGCACAAATAATATGATAAGGCTATCATAGTGTTGAATGACCCTATCGAAAGATAGTGACTAATCTCACTTGTCAAGGTTGTTTGGTGACAACCTGGTGCAACACATGGGTTCTTGCTGTAGGCAAGTTCACTGGACTGGCCTACTAGAGGATTCCATATGGATGGTAACCCAAGTGTCTATGGAACAAATCCTCTAACAAATGGTGGTGCATGTGATCCTTAGACTTGAGATCACCAGAGCGCCTTGTGCACCGATTGGTGTAGTTTGACAGTAGCCTAACACAATTCTATTTAAAGCTGTCAATACGGTGGTGATTGGCTGCATCAAGGAGTGTATCAAGACTATGGTAGATAGACAGAGGATTCATCACTCCCGGGTACGGGAGAAGTTATCTCATGGCGTAATTCAATAAATGGCAATGACACTAAAACTGTGGCCACTTGGGATTGAGTTGTTGCTATATCCAGTTTATAATACAGGTCATTGGTCCACTTACTGAATACATAATATCGAGAGTAACCGAGGTTGACATTATTTCTATGCCCCAGTCTCGCCGAGATAATGGATGATGAAAGGATTGGATTGAACGGTAACCATATCATTGACAGGTAGCTACTTCGCTGAATTTGAATCTATCGGGTGGCCATGATGCCTTGCTAGGGGCCAATCTTGGTCTGTAGTGAGATGATTAATTGGTGTTAATTGTGATACTACACATCACCGATATGATGAGGAGCCTACAGGTCACACACATAGAAGATAATTTAAGAACCAATTTACAAGAAGGGCGTTTTCGTCTTTTTAGGTGAAAGGGTATTTTGGTAATTTCACAATGCAATTAAATTTACTGAGGTCATAGCCTTTATTTAATTTGATATTAAAATTAAATAAGTGAGATTACGTTTAAATATATGTTTGCATATATTTAAATAAATTATCATTATTGTTAAATGTTATATATATATATATATATATATATATTAATTGAATTTAATTGAGATAATGATAATTAAAATTAAAATATCTAGATGGGCATGTTTTGATACAAGGGGTGTTTGGGTTGGAGCCCAAGCCCATTCCATGATGGAATAGGGTAAAGTGTGTACTATATAAGTGCAACACTTTGTGAATTAATTCATTTTCATTCACAAAGAAAAACTCTAGCCCTTTTCTCCTCTTCCCACCCCAGAGTTATTTTTGCTTGAAATCAAATTTTATTTGATTGCTTCTTGGTTCTTAAAGGCTAAAGAGGATCTAGCAAATCCCTCTCTAGTTCCTTGGGGTTATCTTCATCTGGACTTCATTGGTTCGATCCTACTCTTGGGTCGGTAGTGAAATACGTTCAGAGACAAGTTGGAGCAGCCTCCAAACGTGCATATGATTTCTTAAACTCTAAACTGAAATTCTGCAGATTCTAATATTATGTATAAACTATAAATTTGTGTCTTGATTTTGGTTCTAAGGAACGATCTATGATGTAAATAATTTTTCTTTTCCGCTGCCATGTATGATCGTTTCCTCACAATGGTATCAGAGCCTAGGGTACCAAATTTTACCGTTTTTGTGAATGGCTGATTACATGTATTTGATTGATAACATGTTGCCTTGATGAATCTGCACAAAATCTTCCATGAAAGCATGTTTTAAGAAATCAATTAATTGATTAATTTAATTTGTTGATGATATGCAATTTTGGAATATACTAGGTTATGGATTTTTGTTGAAATCAGTAGTTTAGATTGATTGCAAATCCGTTTGGCGTATTTTGGTTGCTGATTGAACTGTTATGTTGCTATAGATTAGTGTACGCTCGCCGCGGCTATATAACCGATCACCGCGGCGTGCGTTGTTGGCATACACGTTGATTGCAAAATCAGTGCTCGTCGCGGTGTATAACCCATCACTGCGGCAAACGCACGTGAAGCGTGAACGTGACGTTAATCAGCGCACGCTGCAGTGATCTAACCCATCACCGTAGCAAGTGCACTTTCGAGTGCATAGGGGCTAGATTGAAAAGTTTTAAAACTTTTGGACCAAATGGAGATCTGCAAATTGTCAAGGGGTAATTAATAATTAACCCACCCAATTCAAAAATTTATTGTTTTTTAAATGTATGGCATGTACTTGTTTGTATATTGCATGGTGCTCGGTACATGAGCCTTAGACCTATGGTGAATGTTTTTAAATTTTTGGGCATGTATGGTTGTAATTTATTTAATAGGGCCTATATGTCATGCTTTTCTCCTCTTCTCGATGCACATTCTTTTCTCACCTCATTCCCCTTGAATGTAAATCGAGGTTTCTACATTTGTTAATGTAAAATTAGTTTGAGATTAATTTTATTGTAAATTCGGTATGATGTTTTTGTAATGTACTTGAGACGAAGCAAAGGAAGAGACAATCATACTTGAAGACTCAAGATTTTATTATAGGACCCCTAGGTGACCTACTGATTCCTCTAGGCTCGAGGAAATCAGTTTTAGTTAGGCCATGTACCAGGACGTTTTAATATTTTATTTTAGAATGCATGCTAAGGTTAACATGACAAACAATGTCATTCTAACAAAGATAATAATTTGGTGAGACATTAAATAAAAAACCCTCAATTGAAGTATATTAAGTTGCATATGCCTTCCATCACCATGGTTTTAGTCAAACCACTGTTCGTCAGAACCTTGTTCGCCAAAGCGAAGGGTACACTTCTACCAGTGGGAGGTTAAAATTCATTGGAGTTTTCCTTAATGGTGATGGGTCGACTTAAAAATGACGGTTTTGCTTGCTCGCCAAAGCGAAGGTTGATAAACGCGTCATAGGCATAGTAGAGAAGTACACATATTGTGTGTACGTGGTGACATGTAATGTCCACTCTACTAATACTGAGAATCACACTTGAGGACGATGGTTGGGGCCATTCGATTGTGTGATTGGCTTGTTGGCTTTGTCACATTTGAGGATGATAGTAGGAGCTATCAACTGGTGTGGATTAAGTTTGTTGGCTTACCTAATCAACCCATTTTGGCTTGTTTGCCAAAGCGAAGGTTCGAAATGGGCTAGATGGGATCTCGGTCCACTAGGAAAGCCAACGGGCTTTCCTGAGTTAATAGTGAGGGCTATTGACTTGAGTAAAATAGTGGGAGCATCGTTTAATAAAAGACCATATTAAATAATAATGAACATGGTAATAACGGTTACTTATTCTGCACTTCTAGATTCACTTAAAATTGAGCAAAATGATCCCAACATCACTGCGACAAATCATCGAATTGGGAGAGAAATGGAATGGTGAAAATTTCGTTGACTGGTATAGAAGTATAAACAATATACTTTAGTCAAGCGATAGATTATACACCACTGAGCAAGCTCTATCACCAGAGCCTGTTGATAGTTCTATCCATGAGACTGGGTATGTATATGTGAAGCATACACATGATGCAAAAGCAGAAATGACTAGATTGTGCTTGCATCAATGGCACCATTACTACGACAACAGTGCCAGAAAATGGATTTAGCCTCTATTCTTCATTTTCTTCATAGAAATGAGAAGCATATGGTGTCTCGGTCATTATTCAGATGTAAGATGGAAGAGGGTACCAAAATTGGCGATCATATACTCAAGTTGACCGACTATATGAACAAGCTTGAGATTTTGGGATGTGGACTTAATGAAGGTTTAATGATAAACCTAATATTACAGTCTTTTCCAGATTCTTATTCTTAATTTGTCTATGACTTCATTGAGGAAGATAAGAAGAACACCCTTTTGGAGCTTCTGGATGAAGGCTACTGAGTTAGGCATGAAAATGTCAGAAACATTGACGTTGGTTAAAGCTAGCTCAAGTGAAAAGGAAAGGGCTTAGAAGTAATTGGAAAGAATTGTTGCAGAAAGGAAAGGCATTTGTCCTCACTGTAGGAATCCCAGCCACTGGAGGAAACATTGCAAGGCCTTCCTAGCAAAAGGAAAGAAGAATGTTACTTCTTTGGTAGGTACATTCTTGAGATTAACTTCTCCCAAAAACATTTGGGTCATTGACACAAGATGTGGTACTCACATTTGGCTGATGTGTAGGAACTATGGTAGAGTAGATTGCTCGCCAAGGGAGAGGTGGACCTACCAGTTGGAAATAAAGCACATGCTACTGCATTTGCTGTAGGATCTTATCGTCTGATTTAGCCGATGGGCTTGTTTCTTGGAACTTGTGGATTGTTATGGTCTTTCTTCAGTTTCTAGAAATTATATTTCTATGTCCACTTAGGACAAATGAGAGTATTAGTTTACTAATGGATTATTATCCTTGAGTGTAAATAATATTCTTTATGGACCTGTTTCATAATAATATGTTCTTAAGAAAGACAATAAAGATAATCTCAAAATGACAACTATGCCAATTTGGCAAGTTGAACAAAACATACCTGAAGGAATGTGGGATAGTATCACAACTCACCCCTCCGTATACACCCCAACACAATAGAGTGTCAAAAGGAGGAATAGGACCTTACTTGACATGGTTAGGTCCATGATGAGTTTTAGTGATCTACCTGCATGATTCTGGGGTTATGCCCTAGAGATTGCAACTCACGTTATGAACCGTGTGCCATCAAGGTCTATAGAGAAGATTCCATATGATCAATAGAGTGGGCGAAAGCCCAACTTGTCTTATCTAAGGATTTGGGTTTGCGAAGCTTATGTCAAGAAATTGACTTCAAACAAACTGGACCCAAAATCCTGTATATTCGTGTGGTATCCTGAGGAGATTGAAGGATACTATTTCTACTACTCAAAAGAGCGCAAAATCTTTGTTACTCA
Organism: Pistacia vera; assembly: GCF_008641045.1. Lineage (NCBI taxonomy): Eukaryota > Viridiplantae > Streptophyta > Magnoliopsida > Sapindales > Anacardiaceae > Pistacia > Pistacia vera. The sequence continues at coordinate 328,572 of NW_022196535.1, forward strand.
TTCTGGTGTCTTCCTAGAAAAAGAATTTTTTCTAAGAAATACTAGTGGGAGAAAAGTAGAACTCGATGAAGTTCTAGAACCACAAATAATACTAGACGAAGGATGGGATGATGTGCCACAAGAAGTGGTTGAACATCAAGAGGAGGTTACTACACAACTTGTGGATCAAAGTGAACCACCTCAAGCAGCACATGAGTTACGTAGATCTGGGAGAGTATGCCATGAGCCCGAGAGATATGGTTATCTTATGACTCAACATGGTGATGTACTAGTCTACCAAGACGATGAACCCAGAACCTACGAAGACGCTATATCGGATCCAGATTCCGTTAAATGGCTTGAAGCCATGAATTCTGAGATGGACTCCATGTACCAAAACCAAGTATGGTCTTTGGTGGAACCACCTAAAGGGGTAAAGCCTATAGGGTGTAAATGGGTCTTCAAGAAGAAGACTGACATGGATGGTGAGGTGCATACTTATAAGGCACGACTGGTTGCCAAAGGTTTTAAACAAATTCATGGAATTGATTATGAAGAAACCTTTTCGCTGGTTGCCATGATTAAATCCATCCGAATTATGCTTGCGATTATTGCATACCATGACTATGAGATTTGGCAAATGGATATCAAAACATCTTTTCTGAATGGAAACCTTGAAGAGGATGTGTATATGAAACAACCCGATGGTTTCATTTTTGATGGGCAAGCTCATAGGGTATGCAAGTTGCAGAGATCTATATATGAACTCAAGCAAGCTTCTAGGAGCTGGAACATTCGTTTTGATAAGGCCATAAAAGAATTCGGTTTTATCAAGAATGAAGATGAGCCCTGTGTTTACAAGAAAGTGAGTGGGAGTGCAGTGGCATTCATAGTGTTGTATGTCGATGACATACTTCTGATCGGGAATGATATACCAAACTTGTAGTCGGTAAAGACTTGGTTATCCAAGTGCTTCTCCATGAAGGACTTAGGGGAAGCAACCTACATCCTTGGAATAAAGATCTATCGTGATAGATCGTGTAGGTTGCTTGGCCTAGGTCAGAGTGCATATATTGACAAAGTACTGATAAGATTTAGTATGGAAGAATCCAAGAAAGGATTTCTTCTGATGTCACATGGTGTTTATCTCTCTAAGGAATTGTGTCCTAGAACACAAGATGAGAGAGAAAGGATGAAGAGGATCCCATATGCATTAGCAATTGGATCCATCATGCATGCCATGCTATGTACTCGAATTGATGTCTCATGTGCTTTGAGCACTTGTAGTAGATATCAATCAGATCCAAATGAGCGTCACTGGATGGTTGTCAAGAATATTCTTAAGTACTTGTAGAGGACTAAGGATATGTTCATGGTTTATGGAGGGGAAGATGAGCTCATTGTAAGAGGATACAGTGATGCTAGTTTTCAAACAGACAAAGATGATTATCGATCGCAATCAAGGATTGAATATTTTGTCTCAATATAGCTGCAGTGAGCTGTAAGAGCTCAAATTGGTGTACTGCAGCAAATTCTACAATTGATGCTAATTATATCGCATTATTTAATGCAGCCATGTAGGCGGTTTGGATTAAGAAGTTCATTACTGAACTTGATGTGGTTTCAGGCATTGCTGATCCAGTATAGTTCTACTGCGATAACAATGGAGCCATTGTTGTGGCTGAGGAATTACGGTCTCGCCAGTAATCCAAACTCATACTTAGTTGATTCAATCTGATCTAAAAGATCAATCAGAAAAGGAATGTGCAGATTTACAGAATACCTACTAACCCACTATTGAAGTTTTTGTTGTAGCAGAAGCATGATGGGCACTTGGGTCATTCAATGTTGAGTGCATAAATGATTGGCTATAGTGCAAGTGGGAGATTGTTAGAGTAGTGCCCTAGAGCCAATCAATTATTGTAGAATTGACTCTTTGTAATAATGTTCATTGGTCAATAAAAGGCATTTTATTCTATATCGCATAAATCATCATTGTATGTATTGATATATGTCCTTAGAATGGTAGAACCGTGATGAGGGTATCAAGTGTTTCAAATCTTGATAGTGAGAACCCTATGAGCACATATGGTGGCCATTCTAGAAATGTCCGTTGCCCTAGTATTATTCTGAAGTAAGGGCACAAATAATACGGTAAGGCTATCATAGTGTTGAACGACCCTGTCAAAAGGCAGTGACTGATCTCACTTGTCAAGGTTGTTTGGTGACAACCTGGTGCAACACATGGGTGCTTGCTGTAGGCAAGTTCACTGGACTGGCCTCCCAGAGGATTCCATATGGATGGTAACCCTAGTGTCTATGGAACAAATCCTCTAACGAATGGTGGTGCATGTCATCCTTAGGCTTGAGATTACCAAAGCGTCTTGTGCACCGATTGGTATAGTTTGACACTAGCCTAACACAATTCTATTCAAAGCTGTCAATACGGTGGTGATTGGCTGCATCAAGGAGTGTATCAAGACTATGGCGGATAGACAGAGGATTCATCACTTCTGGGTACTGGAGAAGTTATCTTACAGCGTAATTCAGTAAATGGCAATGACACTAAAACTATGACCACAATGGGATTGAGTTGTTGCTCTATCCAATTTATAAAACAGGTTATTGGTCTACTAACTGAATACATAATATCGAGAGTAACCGAGGTTGACACTATTTCTATGCCCCGCTCTCGTCGAGATAATGGATGATGAAAGGATTGGATTGTATAGTAACCATATCATTGACAGGTAGCTACTTCATTGAATTCGAATCTATTGGGTGGCCATGATGTCTTGCTAAAGGCCAACCTTGGTCTATGTAGTGAGACGATTAATTGGTGTTAATCGCGATACTACACACTACCGATATGATGAGGAGCCTACGAGTCACACACATAGAAGATAATTTAAGAACCAGTTTAAAAGAAGGGTGTTTTTGTCTTTTTAGGTGAAAGAGTATTTTGGTAATTTCATAGTGCAATTAAATTTGCTGAGGTCATAGCCTTTATTTAATTTGATATTAAAATTAAATAAGTGAGATTACGTTTAAATATGTGTTCACATATATTTAAATAAATTATCAATATTGTTAAATGTTAATATATATTAATTGAATTTAATTGAGATAATGATAATTAAAATTAAAATATCTAAATGGGCATGTTTTGATACAAAGGGTGTTTGGGTTGGAGCCCAAGCCCATTCCATGATGGAATAAGGCAAAGTGTGCACTATATAAGTGCTACACTTATATATATTAATTGAATTTAATTGAGATAATGATAATTAAAATTAAAATATCTAAATGGGCATGTTTTGATACAAAAGGTGTTTGGGTTGGAGCCCAAGCCCATTCCATGATGGAATAAGGCAAAGTGTGCACTATATAAGTGCTACACTTTGTGAATTAATTCATTTTCATTCACAAAGAAAAACTCCAGCCCATTTTCTCCTCTTCCCACGCCAGATTTATTTTTGCTTGAAATCAAATTTTATTTGATTGCTTCTTGGTTCTTAAAGGCTAAAGAGGATCTAGCAAATCCTTCTCTAGTTCCTTGGGGTTATCTTTGTGTGGACTACATTGGTTCGATCCTACGCTTGGGTCTGTAGCAAAATACATTCAGAGACAAGTTGGAGGAGCCTCCAAACGTGCGTATGATTTCTTAAACTCTAAACTGAAATTCTGCAGATTCTAATATTATGTATAAACTATAAATTTGTGTCTTGATCTTGGTTCTAAGGAAGGATCTATGATGTAAATAATTTTTGTTTTTCGCTGCCATGTATGATCGTTTCCTAATAGGCTTCAGTAAGTTTGCCATTGAGAAAGGCGCTATTTACGTCTATTTGTTGGATCTCCTACCCATTGTGCACAACTAAGCATAAGATGACTCTAATGGTGGATGCCTTAACAAACGGAGAGAAGGTTTCTGAAAAATCAACACCAGGGGTTTGATGAAAACCCTTAGCCACAAATCGTGCTTTGTAATGCTAGAGATTGCCATAAGCATTTAACTTGACCTTGAAAACCTATTTATGACCAACTAAAGTCATGTCATCAGTGTAAGGAACTAAAGTCCACGTGTGATTATTTTGTAGTGTAGTAAACTCAACATTCATGGCCTGAACCCAAAGTGGATTGTGTAAGGTAGTAGTGGTTGATGAGGGTTCTCTATGAATCTCAGAGGAAAGTAAGGGAATAGGAATTGTGGCTGTGTGTTCAAGGATAAGAGGAGTTGAGGAAGCGGCTGCATGACAGCCAGGAATAACATGACTGATAAGAGCAGCAGCTTTCCTACGAGTGATCATAGGATGGACATTGAGTGTAGGAATATGGGAGGGTTGAGAGAGAATGTTGTAGGCTTGAAGGTCAACTTCCGAACATGGTACGAGTGGTTTTGGAAAGGAGGAAGATAGGGCAGTAGGTGAAGGTAAAAAGGACACAATGGGAGTGTCATGGGCAAATGGCTCAATATCAGATGAGGGTGATGAAGAAACTGAGGTAGTTTGAGACAAAGGCTGATGTAACAACGATATATGAGGAATTTTCCAAGCTTGAGATGAAAAAGGAAGGTCAGATTAGTAGACAAATCAGAATTGGAAAGTGAAAAACCATGGGTGATGAGAATGCAAAATGTCATATTTACCCCCCCTTAATATCTAGTCTTTTATGCTTAATTGCTGCCTAAACATACTCATTATTATTCTATTTTGATTTAGGATGCAAAGGGAGGTGTTAATTGCAAAACGGAACTAATTAAGTGAATTTGGACAGTTTCGACATTGTTTCCTAATCTGGGCATAACTCTCTCATCCGAGCTCCGATTGAGATGATTCAAAATTCTGTACAACGGTAAGAAAGTGATATACAACTTTCATGTTTTGAGTTTGGAAAGATACTCGCTGCATCAAGGTTGTAATCGGGCTTGAAATTGACACACCTGCACTGCCGACGTTCTGGAACATTCTGCCTTGTCATAAAATTCAAATAAGCAGTTTATTATTGGAAGATTTGAAGACCTATTGCACACAAATTACAGCTGGACACACCACTTTCCTATTTTGTATTAAGATTTTATTTTATTTTCAATTACTCAGATTAGGATAAAAGTTATTTTGGGATTTTAGAATATTTTTAGGAGATTTAGATTTAGGAGAATTAAAATTCGAATTGGATATTGAGAGAGGGAGATCAGATTAGGGATAACACATATCACACACGCCTCTCTCTTCTCTCTTCGGGAATTCGTTTTTCTGGAATTTTTTTTCTTCTTCGTTTTCTTCTTGAACTTTTCCTTTGAATTTTCGTGATGGCCATGAGTGGCTAATTTTTATAACTTGGTCAAAGGAAACAAGACCTCGGAATCAATAAACTGTGAGATCAATCTGTTTTTTTTTTTTTCTTTAAGTGTTCAATTCATGTTTGAGTATTGGATGTTCTTCTATGCATATTTTCATGATTGTTGCGTTTAATTACTAAGAAGGCCTACTAGTTTATTAATTGTTGCAATCTACTGCTAAGTTAGATATCAAATCCATAATTGTTTGATCCCTCTAACTTGTGAAGTAATTAGGCTTTAAGAATTTGCTGCATTAGGAATTATTAAGTCTTAAGAAGAACATTTGACTGAATTAAATGCAACCGCTTGAGTTTGTGTTGTTTAGCTTCATCGATCTCTCTAGGTCTTAGGGTTGCCACTAGATTAAATCTTTAACACTTATCTAGGGTTGTTTAGTAGTAAGGTTAATTAGATCGCTTGTTTCTTAATTAATTACAACTAATGAGAGATAGGAAAATAGTTCCAATGGTGAATATTCAGGGTATGAATTGATTTATTTTTGTATCGATGATCAGTTGTAAGATTCCGATGGTGGATGTTGACCTATACCAAGTTTCGTTATTTGATTGATTTCGATAGTTTAATTTGAATTGTTTTTCCTGAAATTATTTCTGTTTTACTCAAAAACCCCCCAGCCTTGTTCACGTAACATTAAATTCGGCTAGACACTCTTCGTGGGAACGATCCCTACTCACACTACTACGTGTATTTTTTTTAGGGTTTTAATTATGGGTGCCCACGACAGCACACCAATGGGCAAAAGGAAATAGGTGCTCATTGAACTTGACAGTCTGAACCGTGAAAACTTTGCCATGAGGATTGAGGCAGAGATAGCCCTTGTGATGAGAACTATAACCCAATAGAACACACTGCTCTGTATGAAAAGAAAATTTATGTTGTTGATGAGGTCTAAGGAAAGGAAAACATTGACATCCAAAGGTACAAATAGCCTTATAGTTTGGAACTTTATGGAAAAGAATTTGAAAAGGTGAGTTATTGGATATAACTACAGAGGGAAGACGATTAATTAGATACACAGTAGTGTGGAAGGCAAACCACCAGTACTTAAGCGGCATAGAGGCTTGAGCTAACAACGTTAATCCTACTTCTGTCACATGGCGATGTTTCCACTCAACATTTCCATTTTGTTGATGGATATGAGGGCAGGGATGCCTGAAATGAATACCCTGCTGAGAAAAATATACAACAAGAGGAAGAAATTCATTCCTCAATCTGACTGGAAGGTCTTGATCTTGCCATCAAATTGCTAAGCCACTAATGCAACAAATTGTTGAACAATATTATGTACCTCAGATTTTAGTTTTAAAGGATAAATCCAAGAGTAGCGTGTGTAATCATCAACAAATAGCAAATAATACTTAAAATCAGTGGCTGAAGTAACAGGTGCAGGACCCCATACATCAGCAAAAACAAGTTCAAAAGGTTGGCTTGTTTGAGAAGCTGATGGAGGAAAAGAATTCTGGCGGAGTTTACCATATTGACATGCTTCACATAACTGAACTTTATTGATAGAGTGATTCTTTACATTCAAATGCAAAACAAGAGAATTAAGAGTAGATACATGAGGGTGACCAAGTCTGCGGTGCCACAAATCCCTTTCTTGTGCAGAATCAGTTTGTGCAACTTTATTTTCAGGTATACTAGGTGAAGTACAAGTGACCAAACAACTTGTTGGATTATACACAATATCAGAATCTGAAGGTAAAACACTAGCGTAACCAGAAGGAGTAACATAATTTGCTGAAGAGTCGTGAACCAAGGACTGATGTAGAGAAGAAACCATTGCGTGTTTATTTGTGGAATCTAGAAATTGAGCAAAAGCCAGTGCTAAACTTGTGGCTTGTTTATTTTCGGCAGAACCTAAAGGAATGGTAAGTTGGTAGAGACCATTGCGCATAGTCCCTCTAAGCAGGACCTCCTGAGTTAGCTTGTCCTTAACAACACATTCATCAGCAGATAGTTCAACTACCACATGATTATCTCTTGTAATTTTGGGAATACTAAGGAGATTCTTGGTAACTTGAGGAACACAGAGTATATTTCTAAGTTGCAAGTATTTATTTACACAAGAAAAAGAGATAAAGGCCAAACCTCTGTGTGAGATGTCAAGCCATTGACCGTTGCCAACCTGAAGAGAATCTGATCCTATATACTGATTTTTGTAAGGAAGATGTTGAGCATCTAATGTGATATGATGAGTGGCTCTAGAGTAAATGAACCAAGTAGGATCAGTCACTGTAAGTGGTGTTACATTTGGACTTTTCTGATTTCCAACAAGGGAAGTTATTGTAGTAGATTGACTCAAGTTATGAGGAGAAGACTGATTTAGATGTGAAGTATTCTAAAACTGCGTTTGATGAGGAATCATTGGTGGAGTCAGAGGAAAATATTGTGGTGTGCCAGAAGGAGCATATGAATTTGTTGTATTTGCAAAGTAGGCCTATGCAGGACTTACATGTTGTGTGGATTGCTATAGTGCATGCCAAATTGAGGTCTGTGGTTTTGATGTCCTTGAAAGTTTATGTCGAAATGATGATAGCATTGAAGAGCCATATGACTTGGCTTTCCACATAATTGACAAATCAACCGTGGTTTGTAAAAATTTCATCCTCTACCTCTGCCCCTGCCAAATGATGGATTGAAGGTTTGAAACTGTTGAGTGCTGTTATAGGCATTCTTGTATTCATCTTGATGTGGAGGTAGAGATTGTGAATCTTGAGGCATTTGTTGATCTGAATTGTTGTTCATTAGCACATTTTAAGGCATAGGAGGAGATTGTTTGTGAGCAAGAAAAGTCGTAGCTTCATGAAAGCTTAAGTAAGTTGAATGTTGCTTTTCTAGCCTCATTTTGTGCTTATGCAGTAGAAATTGTGCTTCCTGTAAGGATACCTTGCTGTATCTTGATGTCAAGGTAGCAACCATGGCATCATATTCAGAGCCAATGCCATCAAGAATGTAGAGTAGTAGCTTTTCATCACTAATAGTTACGCCATTAGTGGTTAAGGAGCTAGCAATTTCTTTCATCTTTAGCACATAATCGTTTATACTTAAGTTATCTTTCCTAGTTGTTTGTAATTGATTTTATAAATGCAACACTCTAGCCGTAGAATCAGTAAGAAAGTGCATCTCTATGGTATGCCATATATCATATGCAGTTTCACAGTTTGCTACATGCCAGAACATTGTTTCCGATATTGATGAATTTAACCAAGCAAACAAGAACTGATAAACTTTCTACCATATTACATGTTCAGAATTAACTTCTCTTTTAGATTCATCAACAAGAATAAAGGATGAGGGACATGATTTTTCACCTATTACAAAACCTTATAGATCATAAGCTTTCAAGGCTGGATGCACCTGAGATTTCCAATATGCATAGTTTCTTTCTCCCAGTTTTATTGAAATAGTTGGAAGCGTATTGCTTAAAAATGAGGTTGAAATGGAGTTTGTTATCTTTTCGCCTACAACTGAAGCTGAAGAAAAGGATGCTTTAGGATCTGTCATTGATGTCTGTCGACGTGCTTTGATACCATGAAAACAAAGAAGGACAATAAAGAAAAAGAAAACCATAGAACAAAAACAGAGTATAGGAATTACGTTTTTATATTCCTTTTTATAAGAAAATTTTCCACACTCAGAACCTTGACTATGATTACAATTTATACAAAAATACTTGAACTTTTACACAATCTTCTTCGTTGAAACTTGTTCTTCAGCTGTCATCATGTGCCATCCGATCTGCAACTTGCACTCTGCCACTTGAGCTACAACTTGAAGTTAGTTAGAGAGCACGCAAAGTGTTGAAAGGGAATTTGGCACCAAAAGTCAACTTGCTCTAACTAATTTGATTATCGTAAAATGACTTAAAAACTTGCATGAGTTTGCTTAAGTTGCAGCTTGCTTGCATGGCTAACATCGTCAACACTAGCATACTTTGATTGGGAAACAAACATGCCATTATCCATTTGTTTAATTTGAAGTCCATGAAACATATTCAACTGCTCTACCATACTCATCTCAAACTCATTTTTCGTCAAGCTAATGAATTCAAGTGCATATGAATGAGAAGTAGAACCAAACACGATATCATCAACGTAAATCTGTGCATACAGGATTTCATTGTCAGCATGCTTGATAAAGAGGGTTTTGTCAGCATTCCCTCATTCATAGCTATGCTTAAAAAGGAAAGTTGTTAACCTTTCATACTAGGCTTGTGGGGCTTGTTTCAACCCATAAAGTGCTTTCTTCAATCTGAACACACGATCAGGTTTGTAGGGGTCTTAAAAGCCAATCGGTTGTCCAACATACACTTCTTCAGTGAGCATCCCATTCAAGAAGGTGCTTTTGACATCCATTTGGAACAATTTTATCTTGAGGTAGCAGGCAACAGTAAGCAAATTGACTCAAGTCGAGCAACAGGGACGAAAGTTTCATCAAAGTTGATTCCCTCCACTTGAGTATACTTTGGACTACAAGCCTAGCTTTGTTCCTGACAACATTACCAAACTCATTAGTTTTATTTTTAAAAATCTATTTGGTATCTATTATGTTGATTGCTTTAGGCCTTGACACAAGTGTCCACACATCATTCCTTTCAAATTTTTCCAATTCTTCATGCGTGGCCTCAATCCAATTTTCATCTTCCAAAGCTTGTTTGTCATTCTTTGGCTCTGCAAGAGACACATAGCAATGATGGTTAATTTCATTTTTTCTTCTCCTTCTTGTAACCATTACCTCATTTGGATCTCTAATCACGGTTAAAGGTGGATGAGAGCTTAATACCTTCATTTTACAATGATGAATCTAAGGATGAATCTTTGCATGGAGCAGATCCAGTTGCTGTACCGCCAGAAGTGGGTGAAAACACATTTGATGAGGGCTTAGGTTCAAGTGATTCAGTTGTGTTCACACCATCTTGTGTGGGCACACGAGGAGTAGAAATGTCTTGAATTTCACATTCTTGTGAATATTCTGAAAAATCTTTTGCATCACTAAACAAAACATGAATGAATTCTAAATTTTTTTCAGAACGCATGTGTTATAGATCCTGAATGCACGACTATTGGAAAAATAACCAATGAAAACGCCTTCATCACTCCTAGAATCAAACTTGCCTAAATTCTCTCTATCATTCAAAATGTAGCATTTGCATCCAAACACATGAAAGCTTGAGAGATCAGGTTTCTTACCTTTCCACAGCTCATAGGGAGTTTGAACAGTACCTTTTCTGAGGTAAACTCTGTTGGAAATATGACAAGCCTAATAGCTTTGGCCCAAAGTCTTGTAAGAAGCTTTTTGACATTAAGCATCACCCTAGCCATCTCATGAAGCACTTTGTTTTTCCTCTCCACAACACCATTTTGTTGAGGTGTTTTTGGTGCTGAAAATTCATGGAATTGCCCTACAAATCACAAAAATTAGCAAAATCAGTATTCTCAAATTCCTTTCAATGGTCACTCCTAATTCTCACAATCTTTATGGCTGTTGAACTCTTCTCAACAAGTAACCTTTCAGCTAATTTCTAAAATGCATTGAAAGAATCAGATTTCTCATGCAAAAAGTCAACCCAAGTATATCTTGAAAAATCATTAACACAAACACATACCTCTTACCTCCCAAACTCTCAATTTGCATAGGACCCATTAGATCCATATGGAGCAATTCCAAAACACATGAGGTATTGAGATTAGATAAAGCTTTATAAGATATCCTATTTTGTTTACCTTATTGACATGGACCATACACATTACCTTTTGGAAGTTCAAGTTTTGATAGTCCTTTAACCATTTCTCTTTTTGAAAGTCTTACTAAGTCCTTGAAGTTTATGTGACCAAGTTTCTCATGCCACAAGTTTGTGGAATCTATTTTTGAGCTGAAACATGACACACGGTTAGAAAGCAAGTAACAATTGTCATTTGACATTTTTCCCTCAAGTAGAGAAACACCTTTACCATTCAAAATTTGGCATTTGTCCTTTAAGAATTGAACCACAAAATCTTTGTCACAAATTTGACTACTACTAATCAAATTAGCTTCCAAACCATCAACAAGTAAGACATCTTTCAAAATAAGAAAATCAGGAAGCACAATTGACCCTTTGCCAAGAATTTTACCTTTCTTACCATCTCTATAAGTGACATGCCCACTATCAACCGATTCAAGTCCAGTCAAGAGAGATTTATTACTTGTCATATGCCTTGAACAACCATTGTCTAAATACCAAAGATCATTTTGAAATGCAAGCAAAGAAGTATGAGACACAAAATAGTTCACATTAGCCTTAGGTTTCCAAACTCTTTTGGAAGATAAACCATTGTTAGTATTATGATTCACACTAGTAATAAAACTATGGTTTTTAAGAACTTTCTTCAAATAAGCAATAAACCTGAAGCATTTGAGTCTGATGTGACATTTCCTATTACAAAAATGGCAAATAGGAATGAATTTTGATACCTTCATAATTTGTCTCACAACAATACCTTCAACAGGAGTTTTGGTGCCCTTCACAAACATGCTTGCACTAGCTTTCGATGTGCTAGCACCAGGACTGAAACCCAAACCATACCGATCCCTGAAGGATTTTCCTTGACCAAGAACTTCATCAAGCTTAAGAAAACCTACATTCAACTTATCAATGATGGCCTTAGCTCTACAATAGTATACACATATAGATACGAAAATTAGTTACAGAAAGGAAAACTGTGACAAATACATATTTACAGCTATAAAAGTCAATATTTATAGCTAATTGAAATAATTTTAGTGATAAGATTTTCTCCCTCGAAGCTAATATTCATCTCTTGCTTTAACTTATTAAAACCATGGCAATAACTATTCATTTAGCTACAATGTATTAGCTATGGTAAAACATTATATCTAATTAATGTATTTGGCTATAGACATTTCATTTACATGGCATATAGTATCCTTATTAGCTACGAGTTTAACTATATAGCTATTATTTGTGCATTAGCTATAAAATATTGAAATTTGTAGCTAATTAATGTATCTAGCTATACAAATTTTATTTTCATGGTAGTAACAATATTATAGTATCATTATTAGCCACTAGTTTAAATATATAGCTAGTATGTGTGCATTATCTATAAATTATTTGAACTTATAGCAAATAAAGAATGTGAAAATTAATTTGCTACAATCCTTATAGTATGCAGCTATAGATATTCTAATTCATCCCGTGAGTAATTATATTTTTATTACTTATGAATTAAATAGTTATAGTCATAGTGTTAATCACACCTAAGGTCAATAGTAAATTAGAACGTTCAACCAATAGCTAACCTAAAAAGAACTCTTCAGCAAGCTAAGAGTGTGGGCTTTTTTAAAATAAAATTTTATTTTAAAGGATCTCTAAGGTTTTATTTATTTATTTATTTTTTTTATAATGATTTAAAACTAACACTTCATGAAATATAGATGATTTTAGGTATGAGATATGAGATATTATAAAAATTGGTAATGTTACATATTTGTATATATGGACTTGTATGTATGTTTTAGATGATGATAGCATTAATAATACTATTTATATTTAAGAATAACAACATTTGTTTATTGTTAATTATATATAAAAAAATGCAAGAAAATAGAAAAAACAAATTAAATCATATGAAATACGGTTAAAATTATAGGAGATATGATACAAATTAAATCATATAAAATACAACAAAATTACCTTTTTAAAAACTTTTTCATTGTTTAAGTTGGAGATTTATTTGCAAGTTCATTGTATGAACAAGAAATAAAGAATTCATTATGGAGCTTAGCAATGGTAGGATTTAAGTGGCTCTCGTCTCCCTGTGATTTAATAAATTGTTTAATAAATTGTTCTCAAGATATCAATTGCAATTGATTCAAACCACTTGTGATTTAATTCACAATATCTTTTCGTATTGTTTATAATAAGAATATAAGGTTGCTTATAAAAATTGAACTTAATTGGTGAATCACATGAGACTATGGTTAGCTTGTGTAACAACCCCACTATGTAAAGATTATTTATCTTATTCATCATTTGTAATTCAAATTATTTATCTTAAATATGTATAATTTAATTTTCTTCATTATAATTTATGTAATTTATCTTTTAAATGTGAATAATTTAATAAATAATTTATATACTGTACATCATAAATTATAAGATTAATTAATAAGATAATTTGTTTAACCTTAGTTATGGTGGACCTTATTATTATTTAAATAGCTTAAGCCCATGGACATTATTATTATTATTTAATTAGGTCAAGTCCATTGTTGCTAGGGGTGAGCATGAAATTAGGGTAGAATTGGAATCGACAGGTACACGAGAAACTGGTTTCGGTTCCTACCTAGAATCGGCCTGCATAGGCTAAGTTTCGATTCCTATTTTGTGGAACCAATTGATTCCAGTTCCAGTTCCTACGGTGTAGGAACCAAGAACTGGAACCAAAATCAGAACCTGGGTATGGATACCCAGCTAGGAACCAGGGTAAAAAAGTATTCTTAAAAAATGGGGGTTTTCTGTAATTTTTATTTTTACAAATCAAAAGTCAAAATACATAAAACAAAAATCTGAATCTGGGGTTTGTAATTTCACAAATTAGGGAAGAAGGGAAAAAAAAAAGTGAAGGTCGTCGCTCGTCGAAATCAAATCTCTGGTGCCAATCTCTGAGTCTCCTAGACGCCAAAGGTCGCCAATTCACTTCCTACCTATCAGTCTTCAACTTTGTATGCCCGTTGTTTCTCATTCGAGTGGTTAGACTTCTGGTTTTGGGCTCAATTGCTTCTTTGATATTAGGTGATACTTCTAAAAGCTACTTCTCTCTACATTTTTATTATCACTTGCCGTAAAAGATGAATGGCTTAATATGAACTATAAAGTGTTATCTATTAGCTTTTCTAAAATACAATTTTTTTTTATGGTATTTGTCTTCTCCGGTCATGACACTTGCTTCTTCAAAATGAAATTCCTAAACAGGACTTCGTTCCAAGCAAATCACACGGTTTTGGTTAATCAAGTAAGTGAAATTAAGTTTTTCTTGTTTCCCTTCTTATCACAAAACTTTATCTCTAATTCCTTGAACCCTAACATAACAATACTCCCAATTGTTTGTTTTTGGAGTCTTACTTCTAATTTTGTTTTTGTTCCTTTGTTTTTGTTTCAGTTAGGAGTGGGTTTAAGAATATCATAACGTACTCTCAATTGTTTGAAGAAGACCCAGTGCTGCTAACTTCCTTGGGTCTTTTTAAAGCACTAGTAAGTTTAATTTGATTTGTTTTACTTTATTTAGATTATTTAGTTATTTTTTGTTATCAATTTGGTTTGGTTTTAGACATTTAAATATTGATAGCAAATATGTTTATTAGTTTGCTGCTGGTTTTATCACTTTCATGTGGGTTCTTTGCAACTTTAATTAATACTTTAAGACATTCATAACCAAATATAGCCAATTTATGCTGTAATTGTATTTGCTGTTTGGCCAACATGAAGATATAATATTCAACCACTTTATTTTATTTTCTTATTCTAAGTTAATGGTGATATTAAATAATGAATTGGTTTTATATCAATATCATATTATTATATTAAGCCACTGCCAACAATTTTCCTTTTTTGTTTTTGGCTGTTAGTGTTAGTGTTAAAATGGAGTTATCTGTGATGTCACGTACTCACAAAACAACTCTTAAGCTCTTTACTTGAAAGTAAGAAGTTTATATCTTGATTATGTGGTTAATAGTTTTCAAGAAATTTATAATGTTAAGTAGATCTCTTTGAGATTAAGATTCTCTTTGAAGGTTCTTTGCTGTTGCTGTTGCTTTGCCTGATGATATAATAATGGGCTCTAAATGCATATCCTTTTTCCAGGAAGTGTGTTCAGCATTGTAAATTAGTTTCATTTATTGAAATTAGATCTCATCATAGACTACACAGATGGATGATTTACACAGATTGATGATTTACTTTACATGAATGTGCAAAATTCTGTGATGCAATCAAAACTGAGATAGAAAACCATAGTTTTTATTGACTAAGTAATACAAAATCACCATAGGTATTTGTTCGAAAAACACCATTGTTTTAGCAGAAGGCAAGATGCTCATAGAGGGAATTTTTCAGGTTAGGAAAGTATTTCCTTTAAGAGCTGCTCTGCAGGCATTTGACTTACATCAGAAACATATTTCTTAAAATTTGTGATTGCTTTTAGTTTTTTTGCAGTGGATTTCCTTCGTTGGAGGTCCTTCGTTGGAGGACAGAGATAAGTCAAATGCAGTAGACATTCTAATAGTGATTTTGTGATAAAGATAATTTACATAGGGATTTCCTCTATTGGAGGATAGAGATAAGTCACTCAAGCTACTTGTAGGGCATGACTTCTTTGGTGGTGATACACTAACTAAAAATGGGAATAGACGATGGGAAGAGAAGTTCATGATGATGCTTACAACTCAAAGTCAACAATCCTCAACAAATAACCAAATTCCTTTTGATGAAATTGTAGGTTATTTTGAAAACTGCATATATATTGTGAAAACCATTTTTCTTTTACATTAATCATAAAGTGATATGCAATTATTACATTAGTCTATATGAATAATTTATCTTTTTTTTTTTTTTTTTTTTCAAATTTGATATTGCAGGTTAGTAGAAATTCGTAAATGGTCAGAAAAGGTTGCTATGACATTGAAGCATTCATATTTTGTTAAAAAAAATCAGTTGATAACATTTTAATTACTAGGATGAAGGATTTTATGAGTAGACAATGTTTTAGTTGAAGATGACTTTATTAATGTTTTATTTTTTATATTAAAATTTTTCTTATGACGTCATGTTATCTATTTAATATAAAAATATTGCTATAAATTTGTAATTATTATTAAATTTGTTAATTATAGCAATATTTGTTACAATTAATTTTGATCGAAGCAATAAACTATAAGTTCTTGATATAAATTATTTGTTCCATTGCAAATAATTATAATATTTATCCAAAAATTAAAAGTATTCATAACAAGTAATTTCAATATTTAGCTGTTCACACACTATGCTCATAGTAATATTTTTTTCATATATAGATATGATTTCTATATGTTCGTAGTAGATAATTTAATATTTAGCTACAAACTCATTATATATGTAGTAAATAATCTTTTTATTTAGTTACGAATTTAGTGGTTACATAGCTAAAATGTTAATATATTTGCCATGGGCATTATTTTTGTAGCAAAAATTTTCAAGTATTAGTTATAAATTTATATTTGTGCGGCTAAAATGTAAACATAGCTATACAAACTATTCTCCATGGCTATAAAGGCAAAGCTTTTATTACAAGCTTATTATTATTATGGCAAAAACATTTAAGTTTTTAGTTACATATTAATCTCATCCATAGCAAAAATTATAAATTGTTAGCTATGTAAGCAAAAAGTTACATGGCTAACTTGTAGCTGTGCCACTTCTAGCTATGATAAGCTACAAAATATTGCATTCGTAGCTAAACCATTTAGTTACGCAAATTCATATTTTTAGTTACAATGAACACCACAGCTAGAAATGCATAATGTTGTAGTAGCCTTAGTTAGTTTAGCAGTAAGCACTACAATCTTTTCAGACAAGGCTTTCTTTTACTTCAACAATGTTTCATTTTCAATTCAAAGAGTGCAACTTTTTCACAGCCTTGAGCCATTGATCATACATCATATCATATACTTCTTGTTGTTCAACATAGATATCTATTGTGTAGATATCTATTGTGTCATTTGAAGACTCACTCTTATCATCATCTTGATTCACGGTAAAAGCAAGAACATTTTCATCATCACCGTACTCATCTTCTTCACTCTCATCTTGATCACTCTCACTCAAAGTGGCAGCCATAGCTTTACCTTTCTTCTTTTTCAATGTGTTAGTACACTCAGATTGTATATGCCCAAACCCCTCACACTCAAAGCACTTGGTACCCTTATTTTTCATTTCTTTATCTTTCGAAAATCTTTTTGAAAAGCTATCAGGGGTTTATTGGTAATAAAATATTTTCACAAAAGGGTTTTTTTGCCATTTCCACTCTTAAAAGGTTTTTTTGAGTTTTTCTTCAAAAAACTTTGCAAAATTCTTTGTAAGTAAGCACAACTTTCATCATCCAAGCCACTTGAATGCACATTTTAAAAAATTTAGCATATACCTCATGTTTGAGAGCCAAACCTTTGCTCGGTTTTTTATTATCCCATCATTTCAGATTCAGCTCATAGGTTTGGAGAGAGCCAATGAGTTTGTCAATGTCCATGGCATCCACATCACGACATTCTTCAATAGTGGTCACTTTTGATATAAACCTTTGGGGAAGTGAGCAAAGAAATTTCCTCACAAGTTCAGCATTAGAATATGTTTTTCTCAAAGTAAAACATTTATTAGAAATGTCATAGACCCTACCATGAAAATCAGTGATAGTCTCATCATCATGCATCTTCAAATTTTCAAAATTAGTCACAAGTCTTCTAAGTCTATTTCGTTTAATAACACTAGTGCCCTCATTTTTTACTTGTAGCATATCCCAAGCATCATTGGAACGTTCACAGTTGGCTGTGACTTTCATTTGATTAACATTAACAGCATTAAACAAGGCATGAATGGCTTTAGAGCTATAGTTTGAAAGAGTTAACTCATCAGCAATCCAACTAGCAACCAGTTTTGGTCTAGACACCTCATTTTCAACAATAACTGGAGCTGTCCAACCATCCACAACTGTGGACCATACTCTTTCATCAATTGATTTGAGAAAGGCATGCATCTTAGGTCTCCATATATAATAGTTAGGTCCTTCTAACTGAGGTGGTCTATGAGCAAAACCTCCTTCAATAAAGAAACTCATGGTGAAAAATAATCAAACAGATGCTAGCAAAGCAAATGGAAGTGCACACACAGACACGCAGTAGATCTAAAACAAAACGCAACAATAGATCAGATTTCGTCCAAACATAAGACCAATTAGATGCACAAAAAAACAAGCAAAATGGGTAAGGATAAAACTAAAACAACTATTTAGAACAAGCTCTGATACCACTTGTTAGAGTTGGTGAACTCTATTCAAAGTTTAGGTACCCATTTTAAAGATGCAATGGAAGAAATTTACCAAGTTGATTAAGCAAGTCAAGTTAGAACAAATAAAAAATAATAACAAACTGTAATTGTAAAGCACACTGGCATATACATGGTTCAGCTAAATCAACTTTTAGCCTACATCCATGGGACCTCGTCCAGATCGAAGCAAATCCACTAATCTACAAACATTACAAGATATAGTTCAAAGTTGATTTTAGCAAGAGCAAAGAGAACTCCCTGTTCTAGTTACACTAAACACCACCCTTTGAATCTTTAATGCCTTGTTGCTCCTCGGATCTCTTCACACCAGGTTCACTCCAGGAAAATGCTTGAGCTCCACCCAAGCTTCAGTTGTTGAAGACATGCTCCAACATTAGCAAAGGAACCACGTTCCAGCCGCCATTCAACAATGAAGATAAACAAGAAAGTTTCTAGCACAAACCCATATAAAAGAACCTAACCAAGAACAACTCTTTGAAAAGTTCAGAGCACCAACGAAAAAGATATTCATGTTCAAAAGGAAAAACAAACAAGGAAGAAGATGAACTTCCTTTTAGCTTAGCAAAGATGAAGGATGATAAGTGTTTGGCATAATAACATAAGTTGAACATTTGAGAAGTAAAACTCTCTGAAAATTTCAGAGCACAAGCAAATGAAATATCAAAGGTTAGGTTCACAAATGAGCACGAATGAAGATGATATAGACCAATTTCATGCTCCCCAATTCTTGCCAAGGCAGCAAACAAGGGCTGACATATGTTGGTCCAAAAATGGAAAAGATTTCATCTATCTTTTGGAACCACAACCAAAAACGGAAAAAGCTTATTTCCTTGGACCACAAGAGGATATTAGGACACTTGTAGGTGCTTCTCATGACAACACAACAGATGGATAAAAAAAATCTCTTCTGATAAAGATAAAAACGCAACTTGTGAAAAATGAGTCAGACATGTGATGTTAGCACAATAGAAAACGAAGTAAAATGCGAAATGAAATACAACATGCATATGTCTGACATAAGTGTGCAAGCACACATCCACTGTGAGCACACATAAAATGAAAACGCAAAGGGCATAAGCCTGACATAGCTGAACACGTGGAGGACAAAAAGAATTCCAACTTTTTGTTGGACCACAATCATATCTTTTTTTTTTTTTTTTTTTTCTTACGAGACCACAAACAATGCCTTACATCATTTTAGGACCACATAAGGAAATTGTGACACATGTAAAGTTAGGTCACACAAGAATATCATGAATCAAAATAAGCTTGATGGGCAAGACAACAAAGAGAAAATGCCACATGGAAAAACGTGTCAGATAGTAGATGCTTGCATAGAAGAACGATGTGTGCTCATATTTGCTTAACAATTCATTGTCCACCATAACATAAGTTTGACAAAAATATCAACAAACTAAAATAAAGTGAATTTGATGAAGGATTTTTTATGAACCCGTCAATGGAACTAATCTTATCTTAGCACTAAGACCCCTACATATCTCACAATTTCAAGAAGAATAAAATATATGAGAGTAGGTTTGTTGTTTGTGATGTTTCTTTATTTCATATAGTGTCAAGTTCAAGTGCAACAAGAAAGAAAGTTAGGTTGGTAATTGAACTCAATGAACCATTACTAATGATCAAGTACTTGAAACACAAAAGGTAAGTACTATTGTTCAATGTTAGGATAGATAATAATGTTGACTACTAAAGTAGCAACAAATTGTAAAGGTTTTGATTAAGGGGAAAATTTCTATTTTTCTTATTGAAGAATTGTAGTTTAAAAGCTTGGGTAAAATAAGACTTTCAAGACTAAATATCTTGATAAGTCAACATAGTAAAACATTCTAATATCCTAACATCTCCCCTTAATGAAAACCTCTACAATTTGTTGCTACTTTAGTAGTCAACATTACCAGCTATCCTAACATCTCCCCTTAATCAAAACTTCTATACATTTCACTTCTTTGGTGATTAACATTGCCATATTCTGTCATCTTGCATTCACAAAAAACCTACAATAATTCATCTCAAATGAGTGAATTTCCTAGGCACAAATTACGCAAACAAAACTGCCACCAACAAAGAACTGAATGAGAAATCAACAGAAATCAACAAACTGAGCTACAACTTGAGTAACATCAGCAACTTTAGTAACCATAACTCAACTTACTACATTAACTAACTACAACATCTTACAGTAGGCAAAATAACTGCAACAATTGATGATCTCAGCAGGTGAAGTAACAGAAAAATTCAAATAGTCCTACCATGAAAAATTTTGAATTATCTTGCTGAAGGTGAAGCACTAGAATCACATATTCCTTTTATGGTGAGTTTTCCTCGAAGTGTTTCAAATCTAGAAACTAGAAGAGCTTTAGTGAATAGATCTGCCTTTTCATATTTAGTTGGAACATATTGCTCTTTAAGTTTATTGGTCGTGACCTGTTCTCGGATATAATGAGCATCTTGCTCAATGTGCTTAGTCTTACCATGAAAGACAGGATTGGAAGCAAGAGAACCAACACTTAATTTGTCAAACCAGATGACAGCGATTTTAGGCAGTGTAACGCCCCGCATGAGGTACGTTGTTATTGTTTCCTCTTTCGCTCTTATTTGAGTTGGTTTTGGTATTATTGTTTGATTGAGTGTTGTGTTGAATGCTTGCCCTAAAATTGGTTGAAAATAGAAGAAGTTTAGTGTACCAAGTTTCGTCGGGGCGAAGAAGGATCTTCGCCGCGGCGAAGATGTGTTGAAACCACGGGAAACTCTCTGGACAGTTTCGCCGCGGCGACAGGCCGAATAAAATGTTAGTTAAGTTTTAGATATTTTCTTCCCTAAGGGCAATTTGACCATTCTACCCCTAATTAGCAGGAAAAGTGGGGAGTTAATTGTAAGGATTTTTCATGGAGAATATGTTGATATGGGGGTGAGTTTGTAATGAATCAAAGGATATAGATGGAATTCCCAAAGAAGAGTAAGGGCAAAATGGGAATGCTTTGGTATAAATTTCATTAAAAGGAATTAAGAGTTAGCAAACCCCTCATTCTTCTTCTCAAAAACGCAACTCTCCATTCTTGTTCCTCTCAACTTCTCTTTTCTTTTGATCAAGGAGTTCCAAGGGGTTTTTGAAGTGATTTGGGGTAGAAAATCAACCTAAGGCTTCCTAAGGTAAGGATTCTTACTTTGGTTGTGTAACTTTGTGAGTTTTAGCTTATATTGAAGTTAAGGGTTTTTGTTCTTTTGGTTAAGAGTAGAGAAAAAGTCAAGCAAACCAAGTGAAAGGAAGAGTTGGTGAAGTCTCTCCATAACAAGGTAAGTAAACCCCAACCCAAGTTGAGATTTAAGAATTTTCTTGATTAGGGTTTTGATAGAAATGATGTATGTATGTGATATACATGTGATATGCCATGTATGAAGGCTTAAATAGAGATTTCTATGCCTTGTGATTGTTTATTCTTTGCAAATATGAGAAATGAGTTGTTGGGTTGGAAAGGTAGTTTGAGATGGAATTGAAGGGGTATTGTGGATCCCTTTTTGGAAGTGCTTTCTTTGACAGGTTTTATGGTTATGTGAAGGGGTTTCTCCCTATTTTGGATGGTTAGAAAAAGTTTTAGAATCATTGCTATATTAGAGTTTTATAGTGCACATGAGTTGTTTGATGAAATGCCTAATAGAGGTTTGAGTATGAGTAGTGAACCTTAATTCTTGCAACATTGCATGTTGGCATTTCATAAGTGCATTAGTGGAGATGAACCATCCATAGGCACTAATTGTGCATTGAAAAGTGACCTAAGAAAGTGTAGGAAACTTGTGTATGCAATTACCCTATGAGTAGAGAGCTTGGTGGATACAACTACTCTAAGAGTAGAGAGAATGAAAAATGCTAGAATAGAGTGAATTAGAAGAGTAGAATAGATGGGTTGATGCTTTGTGATCATCACCCGATAGTTATGGGAATCGGGTTGATGCTTTGTGATCACCACCCGAATAGCCCTTAGAGATGGGTCGATGCTTTGTGATCGTCACCCGATGAGTAGTAGAAATGGGTAGATGCTTTGTGACCACTACCCGGTTAGTTGTTAGATAAGTGGGTTGATGCTTTGTGACCATCATCCAACATTTAGTAGAAGCGGGTTGATGCTTTGTGATCATCACCCGACAGTGACTAGAGACGGGTTAATGCTTGGTGATCGTTACCCAAAAGTCATGAGAAACGGGTAGGTGCTAGGTGGTCTCCACCCGATAGTTAGGAAAACCGAGTAGGTGCTTTGTGATCCCCACTCGGTAGTCACTAAGAACGGGTTGGTACTGTGTGAATTCCACCCGATAGTCATGGAGAGTGAGATGGTGCTGTGTGAACGCCATCCGGCCGTACCTCCGGTAAGATGAGGCCATGATGTTTAGTAGAAACAGATATAGAAACAGAAATAGAAAAAGGAAAGAATTAAGAGTTATACATACGGGGACAGACAGATAGAGAGTTTTACTTACTGAGCATTATTTTGTGCTCACCCCGTTATTTTCCTTTGTGGATGCAGGATCTAGGTGATGATGCAGTCGGAGGGGCGTCGGCAAGCGAAGAGAGATAGCTACACTGTTTCCCCTGTTTTATCTTTTAAAATGCATTTTTTATAAACAGTACTCTTTGTGTATAAAAGACATATGAATTGAAATGAAAAGAAAACTTTGGGCCCAATTTTACATTGTTATTATGCATGCATTTTACTAGTTTTCAGTAGTTGTTACAGGCAGTTGAAGACCAATTTCTGAAAACAGACTATAAAATCAGGCCAATTCAGTTGAGCCTTGTGCAAGAGCTCTATATTCTGCCTCTGTGGATGAAAGGGCCACAACCTTTTGCTTCCTTGAAGTCCATTGAATCATGCTAGATTAAAGAAAAACACAATAACCCTTAGCGGATCTTCTGTCCAAGGGATTACTAGTCCAATCGGCATCTGTATAACAAGCCAAATTAAGTCTGTGGCTAGCACAAAATTGAGACCAAAGGTGGAGGTGCCCTTGAGATATCTAAGTAGCCTCTTACACGCTTGCCAATGCAACTGAGTTTGAGCTTTTAGGAACTGGCTGAGCTTATTCACAGAGTAAGAGATATCGAGCTTGGACAAGGTCAAACACTGCGAGGCACCAGCTGTATTCTTGCAAAGAGCTAGATTATCAAAGATTTCACTGTCTTTAAGAGTGAGTCTAGTCTCAACAGCCATAGGAGTAGAGCAAGGCTTACAATCCATCATATTCGTTTTAACTAGCAAATCTTTGGTATACTTCTCTTGGTTCATATGAAGACCTTTCTCATTCCTTGTCATCTCAAAACCAAGAAAATATTTGAGTGATCCTAAGGCTTTCAAAGCAAATTGAGTGTTAAGGTTAGCAACAGTCTGTTGAACTAGCAGGAGTCATTTCCTGTTAGCAGTATATCATCTCCGTATACTAAAACATACATCAATTTGCCTCGGTTTTGATACAAAAAGAGACTAGGGTCTACTAGAGAGTGAACAAAACCCCAACCAAGAAAGGCCTTTTTAAGCTTATCAAACTAGGCCCTAAGGGCCTGTTTAAGACCATAAAGAGCATTGGTCAATTGAAAAACATGATGAGGATGCTTAGCACTAACAAAACCTTTAGGCTGAACCATATACACCCTTTCACTAATGTCCCTATTCAAAAAGGCATTTTTGATTTCCACCTGCTGAATATCCCATCCAAAACTTACTACCAAACTCAGAATTACTCGAATGGTTGGAGACTTGACCATGGGGCTGAATGTCTCAAGATAATCTATCCAAGGAGTCTACTGAAAACCTTTTGCAATTAACCTGGCCGTAAACCTTTGAATAGAGCCATCTGGGTTAGTTTTAACTTTGAAAACCCACTTGTAACCTACTGGATGCATCTCAGAAGTGACTGAAACTAGCTATTAGGAATGATTACAGAATAAGGCATCATACTCAGCCTGCATAGTAGCCTTCCAAGATGGATGAGGGAGTGTCTCTGACACAGTGACTGGTTCTTTAGTCTCAAGGGATAAGGAAGATAATAGAGCAGTGTTGTGAGCTTTGGCTATGGCTCTAGTCTACATAGGGTGAGTATTTTTGTCACGAGATATGGTTGCTACTAAAGGTAAATTCACTATAAGTGGGACAATATTATAGGAGTTGTTAGAAGTAATTATGACAGGTGATGATAAAGATTCTGTAGACCAAGTAATTGGAGTTGGGAACATAGGGGATAAGGAAATGGTTTTAGAAACATCTAGACTAGTGGACATCGAGGGGAAGGAAGACACATTTGGACTGGAATGTCAAAACTGGACTAGAATGTGTTCTGATTGATGATTTCAATTGATCATGTGCAATAGGACTGTGAAGAGTTGAGGATGCAGGTGAAGAGTTAAGAGAGGACTCCAATTTAGTAGACGGAATATGCCAAGTTGAAGTAGTAGAGGAAGGTAAAGGTAGCTCAAAACTGAAAGGTGGGTCGGATGAAACTGGAATAAAATGGGCAGAATTTTGAAATGGAAAATCTAAGTCATCAAACTTGACACTTTGACAAATGTATAATGCACCAGAGGAAGCTAAGCATTTATATCCTTTGTGATGTAGAATATAACCAACAAAGGTACATTTGGTAGTGTGGAAGTTAAATTTATGACTACTGTAGGGTTTAAGGAAAGGGTAAACTGCACATCCAAAGATTCTAATGGCAGAATAGTTAGGGATAGTGTGGAACAACTTTTTAAAGGAGGATAAATTGTTCAAAACAGGTGTGGGAAGTCTGTTTGTGAGATAGGCAACTGTTTGAAAAGCAAACCACCAAAGCTTAAGTGGCATGCTAGTTTGGGCAAAAAGAGTTAACCCCTATTCCACAAGTTGTTTATGCTTCCTTTCTACCCTTTCATTTTGTTGGTGAGTATGTGGGCAAGGGTGTCTAAAAAGGATACCATGATCTTTAAAGTAAGGAACTAGGCTCCTATACTCACCTCCCTAGTCCATTTAGACACATTTCAAACATGTATCAAATTTTTTTTCAACTAACTTGTGAAATTGGGTAAAAACAGTATAGGTATTGGACTTGGTTTTTTAGAGGAAAAATCCAAGTAAATTTGGTGTGATCATCCAGAAATTGGATGTAATACTTAAAGCTTTCAAGTGAAGGGACACAGGAAGGTCCCCAAAGGTCTGAGTATTTGAGTTCAAGAGGTTTAGAAGCTTGAAATGTGGACTTAGGATAAACAGATTGGTGCAACTTGCCAAATTAACAAGCTTGGCAAAAGGTTATGTCAGTTTTTGTATGAAAGAGAATTTCTAGGTTTTTAAGAATGTTTGTGAGCACTAAAACATTGGGATGCCTGATAATCCGAGGATTATACTATTTTATTTAGAATTTTTAACCGGATTTTGGATACTTCTTAATTCGTTTATGCCTGAATTGCTACTTAATTTCACATATTTTCTATTTTAGGCCAAAACGTGTATTTTGAGCGAATAATGAGCGGATTGGAGTTTCTGGACCCAGAAGCAAGCGAATCTCAGAATTTAGGAAAGTTCTGAAGCAGAGTTGAAGCACTATGAAGCTTGTTCCCATGGGAAAGCATCGAAGATCGAAGATTCAAGCAAGGAAGTAAGCGGAGGGCAATTCTGTAAATTCAGAATTTTTCAGGAAGGTTTGCCGTGGTGAAGTTTGTGAAATTTTGTTTTCTCCAAAACGCACAATTTTATTTTAGGAAAGGTTTTAGGTTTTGGGCGAACTATATAAGAGAAACCTTGCCATTTTGAGGGGGGTTCGTTGGGGTTCGTCTGGTTTTTGTCTAAGTTCATCTTTGTTTTAGAGTAGTTTTGACCTTTTCGGATAGAAGGAGAGAAGATTTGAGCTTTAATCTTGTGGATTCCTCAACTAGGTGAGATCTTTACTCTTTTCTCTTTGTTTCAATATGTTGACTACTGTGTTTACTGTTTTTCTTGCTATTTGTGTTAATTTAGTTATGAACTAACCCATTTTGGGTTAGGGTTTTGATGGAATTCGGATTTCTATGGATTAATAAATTGATTATTGTTGCTTTTATATTCTATTGCATAGATTGAACATGATGAGATTGAGAAATGGATCATGTTGAGCTTCTTGGGTAAGCACCATTGTTGTTTTGAATGCTAGAGATAGATTTGAGAAACAATGAAATCAATCTAGGATTTCATTAGCTTAATGAACTTGGATTTGTTAATCTTCAAATTGTTGGGTGCGGAAGATTAATAGGGAAAAGTAGGAATTCATAGCCTAAGAAGGTATGTTTTACAACTTAGGGAATTCAATTTGCCATCCGTGCATGTGAGTGTAAAAGTAGCATAATTTGTAGAATTAACACATAAGATCCTAATAAAGTCAAAACCCTAACCGTTTGCTTTACTTGATATTACTCTTGCTTTTAGTAATTAGTCTTTTAATTGCATAGTAGATTTTGCCTTCAATTTAGTTTTATATTCTCCCATAAATCCAAACACTTTTGGTTTCTCCAACTTGAAAACAAAATAGAAAAATTAGTGCTTAGCAATCAATCCTTGTGGGAATGATACTCACTCATCACTTTATTACTTTATGTGACTAGTGCACTTGCTATACTTGCATGTTGTAGTAACAACGCATCAAGTTTTTGGCGCCATTGCCAGGGATTGATTTTTTTTTTTTTAACATTGAATTTTCTTGAGTTAGCTAGATTAGAGTTTTTTTTTTTTTTTTTTTTTTTTTTTTTTTTTTTTTTTTTTTTTTTTTTTTTTTTTTTTTTTTTTTTTTTTGTTCTTTTATGTTAGTTAGCGATCTCACGTTTTCTTTCGTTCTGTGTAGTTTATGCAAAGAGCGAGACGTCAGCCAGTGGTTCCTGTAGATCCAGAGATTGAAAGAACCGTAAGAAAGCTTAACATAGAGAGAAGAGAAAGAGAGGCCATAGCTGTTGAGATGGTAGAAAATAGAACATTAAGGGAATTCTCAGTTCCCTCAGTTGATGGCAGTGGGTCAAGTATTACTAGACCAGCAGTACAAGCCAACACTTTTGAAATAAAGCTGGCAATCATCTAGATGATCCAGCAGTCGGTACAGTTTAAGGGAGATTTGAAGGAAGATCCAAATCTGCATATTGCAAATTTTTTTGAGATTTGTGATACTTTCAAGTCAAACGGAGTGTCAGATGACACCATCAGATTGAGATTGTTCCATTTCTCATTGAGGGACAAAGCAAAGGCATGGTTAGTGGCACTACCACCAGGGACAATCACAACCTGGAATGAATTAGCATAGAAGTTCCTGACCAAATTCTTTCCTCCAGCAAAATCTGTGAAGATGAGAAATGATATCACATCATTTGTCCAAGAAGAGTCTGAATCATTATATGAGGCTTGGGAAAGATACAAGGAACTACTGAGGAGGTGTCCACACCATGGGTTGCCAATTTGGATGCAAGTCCAAACGTTTTACAATGGATTGATGGTTAATGTGCAAACCATGGTGGATGCAGCATCAGGAGGAACATTGCAAAATAAGACATCGGAAGAAGCTCATGAGTTGCTTGAGGTTTTGGCAAGTAACAACTATCAAAGACCGAATGAGAGGATGCAGTCGAAGAAATCTATGGGTCTTCATGAAGTTGATGCATACACAGGTACTTCAACCCAACTTATAGCACTTCAGAAATAGTTGGGAAGTATGTAGGTAAATTCTATTCAAGCACCTCAACTAACTTGTGAATTTTGTGCAGGTGGTCATGTGAGCAGTGAATGCCAAGTGGGGAACACGCTTGCTTTAGCGTCTTCATCATTAGAACAGGTTAACTACTTGGCAGGAAATCAGAGGCAACTGAACAATCTGTACTTCAACACATATAATCCTGGTTGGAGGAATCATCCGAACCTATCTTGGGGCAATCAGAATCAACAGAATCAGTAGAACAATCAATGGAACCAAAGAACGAACCCAAAAAACCAAGCAAGGGTGAACAATCAACCAGGAGAGCAAAGATTGACAAAACTGGAGGATATGTTCGGAAAGTTTATGACCACAGGTTTCATGAATGAGACAAGGATGAATTTTAGAAACCAAGGGCCGTCCATTCGAAACTTGGAGGTACAAGTGGGTCAATTGGCCGATAAGCTCAATGAGAGACCACAGGGCTCCCTACCAAGCAATACAGTGACAAATCCATGAGAACAAGTGAATGCAATAACACAAAGAAGTGGAACAGTGTTAGGAGAAGTTGAGAAAGAAAGGAAGGATGCGAGTTCACCAAGTAAAGCGAAGGAAGATTCGGATGAAGAAGTAGATGAAGAGATCATTGCTAAAGAAAAACCAACAAGTCTTGGGAAAGATAAACAAAAGCAAAGGAAAGAGAAATTGCTAGTTTCCGAGATACCACTAGGATTAGCATATCACAGTCTTCCGATGCCTTTTCCTCAGAGGCCGAGAAAAGAAAATCAGGATAATCAGTTCATTAAATTTCTTGAGGTATTTAAAAAACTGCATATTAACATTCCTTTTGCAGATGCCTTGCAACAGATGACGAGCTACGCAAAATTTCTCAAGGACATTTTGTCGAATAAAAGGAAGTTGGAAGAGGAGGAAACATTGATTCTTATAGAGGAGTGTAGTGCCATTCTACAGAAAAAGCTGCCACCGAAACTCAAGGATCCAGGGAGTTTTACTATTCCTTGTGTTATAGGAAATATCACCTTTGATAGAGTTTTGTGTGATTTGGGTGCAAGTATAAATCTTATGCCTTTTTCTGTTTTTAGGAAACTAGGAATTGGAGAAGTAAAACCGACAATCGTGTGCTTGCAGCTTGCAGATAGATCCATCAAGCATCTGAAGGGAATTGTTAAAGATGTGCTGGTTAAGGTGGACAAATTTATTTTTCCGGCAGATTTCTTTGTGTTGGATATGGAAGAAGACAAGGAGATTCCTCTTATCCTGGGATGACTATTTCTGGCTACCAGAAGAGCCTTAATCAACGTACAAGAGGGGAAATTGATCATGAGGATGCAAGATGAAGAAGTGACATTTAATGTCCTTGAGTTGATGAAAGTTCCACCGAAGCGAGAGTCATGTTTAAAAATTGACTCGGTGGATCAGTCAATAATGGAAACCTCCCAACTTGACAATTCTAATCCGCAAATTAAGGGATGCATGGTCAAGTCGAATCAAATCAAGGATAGGGACCATAACCTAGAAGGTTACACTACATTCCAAGATGGAACAAGATCGAGCACGTATCTTTCCAAGAGAACAATTTCTCAGTTCAAAATCATTGAAAAGCGAAGCTTCATTGCAAGGAAAATGTTCGAGATTATATATTTGGACAGTCCGGATTTACATGAGGACTTGAGAAAGTCGAGCTTCCGACTATAAACAAGCGCTTCTTGGGAGGCAACCCAAGCGTTTTAATTCGTTTGTCATTTCTCTGTTGTTTTGAATTTGTTTAGTTGTCTCATGATTTAGAATGATTTTGATTTCGTGTGTTTTTGGGTGTTTCAGGTGAATTATCGTATTAAGGCGAAAAAAGGAAAATTTTCTAGTTTTTGCTGTGGCGAAATACAATTTTTTTTGCAAAAAGAGGAATTCGAGAAGTCCCAACCTTCGTCGCGGCGAAAATTGTTCCTCACCGAGGCAACGTGCTCTCTGGAATTTTTTGCCGTGGCAGAAAGGGTTTAGCGAAATTGAACAAAGGAAATTTTGCCGCGACGAAGTGTGTTTTTCACCGCGGCGTTGTGGGCACTGGAAATTTTCGCCACAGCAAAAAATTTTTCTTTGCCGCGGCATCGATTGGGTTTGAATTTTTTTTATGGAATGAAGAACAAAAGCTGCTTTATATAAATAAGTTCATCGCGATTCTTCATTTTCGCAAAAAAGTTCAAAACACATCCAAGAGCCAACACTTCAACCTTCAATCCAAAGCTTTTCCAGTGAATTTCCATCACTTTTCCTTACTCCTTAACCCTCACAAACACCAAAACAACTTATTTTAGAGAAGATTTTTGCGAAAAATTGAAGAAATTTTTGGAAACCCTTGGTTTTCAAAAATTGGGGATCTTGCAATCTGGGCTGCAATTGGTGAAATTGGTGGTGCATTCAACGTGAGAAGCGTAAGATTTCGAGTTCTCCAACATCTAAATTGCTCAATTTCGATTGTAATGCCTTAAGTTTGATATATTGCTTGAATGAGTTGATTTGTGGATTTTTGAGATTGTTTGTGGGTTGATTTGGATTAAAGAAGTGTAGATTTTGATTTGTGTGGTGTTGAGAAGGTTAGGTGTTCGAATTGGGAGCGTTTTGTTGAGCTTGGAAGAAGAGTGAATTTGGGGGTCTAGGTGCAAAATTTTTGAAACTTTGGTGTATTTGTAGGATTGATTGTGGTTGGTAGTAAGGGTATTTAGAGTTGAATTGTCTGGTTAGAGTCTTAGTTTGGGGGTACATTAGAGTTGTCGAAAATGCCGCTTAAAGTACCTTCCAAGGGTAAAGTAAAAGCAAAAAAATTAGACAATAGATTTGTTAGTGACAAGGCTCGGCAACGATTTGAAGGAGCAATCAAAAGGAAAGATAAGGGGTTTATTGCCGAGTGGGGATTGACCACTGTCTATGCTAAAGATTGGAGTCGAGGGGGAAAGTGGGAGTCATTTGTGAGTGAACCCGGACATGCGGCCATAGAGCCAATAGTGAGAGAGTTTTATGCCAACCTCCCTGAATGTGATCCTGGGCATGTATTTGTGAGGGGTACTGATGTGCCAATTGATGCAAAGGTCATCAACAACTTTTACATCTTGTCTTCGATTGACCATGATGAGTATCTGTAATTTAAGAAGAAAAAATTTAAGGAGGATGAGATACTTAAGGTCATAGCAAAACCGGATGCTCCTTGGGAGGTTTCGAACATGGGAAAGAAGAGCATCAAGGGAACTAATCTGATACCGATGGCTAGGTTGTGGCAGTACTTTGTGTGTGCGAGGATGATATCGGAGACACATTATAGTTCAGTAACTTTTGATAAGGCGGTATTGCTTTATTCCATTGCCACCGGAAAGAGAATGGATGTGAGGAATATTATCATGACAAGTATACAGAATGTAGCCCAACTAGGGCGAGGGAGCTTCCCTTTCCCAAATCTCATCAACGAGCTATGCACTCGAGTAGGCGTAGAGAAGACGAATGATGAACCACTTATCCATCCTACTCCAGTTCTCGACACTGCCTACTATAAGAAGCTACTTGGGCGTACTCCTAGAGAAAAACCTAGCTCCGAAACAAAAAGACAAAGAACCACAGAAGCTGTCACATCATCCAGTTCAACATCCATAGTAAAGGAGCTGCTGCAACAGATGTTGGGTAAGATGAAACGGATGGAACGACGTCAAGATTGGCTGGCAGAGTAGACCCAAATGATGTATGATATGCAGCACAACTGCTACACCAAGCTCGACATTGATACTTCGAGCTTCCAATGGGAAGACTAGGATTCTGAGGAATGGATGGGCTCCGAAGAAGATGAAGACACCAAAGAAGAGGAGGAGGCTGAAGAATGAAATCTGAGCACCTGTTTTGTAGTTTATTTTTATTTTCAGTTGTATTGTCTTTTATTTTGTACATTGAACCTAATTTTTCTTTTTCTTTGGATTGTTTAATTTTGTTTGAACTTCTTAGTAGTCGTAAGGGCGAGATTAGGATTGTAATATTTTCATATCAGTCAATGAAATTTTCTAACACAGTGGACACCACAGAATTTCAATTGTTTTACAGATTATGGTGATAAGAAAGCCAAGGAACGGGTGTGCATGCTATTGAGCGAAACTCCAACTTCACGGATTAATCAGGGAACTCTCTCGTACCTTTGTAAATTCTGTTTTTCTATTCCTAAATTGTGCATAATGTGACATTGGGGACAATGTCGTCTTTAGTTTTGGGGTAGCAAAAATTTGAACAAATTTTTATTTATGTTTAGTTGTTTTCATGTTTTGTTGTGTTATGCCAATGATGAATTACATAAGTCTATGATGAGAATAAGACTGTTGGGATTTTATTATTAAAAAATGTTAAATGTTGCTTCAAGTTTATGTTGGTTGACTGAATTTAGCTTGAGGTTTGTTGAGTAGTTTAACCACCGTTTTCATTATTTTGGCATGCTTAGATTCATTTTATGCGGTTAGGTGAAGTCTTGATAATGTTGGTGGACTCTAGAACCTAGTTGAGAAGTGCTTGAGGCGAAATTCTAGGAATAAGCATTATTAAGGAAGTGATTTAGGCATTTTTCAGAACGTTTGAGCCTTTCCAACTGACCATGAATTTTATCCCTAGTTACTCATTTGAGCCTTATGAAATCATCGTTGTCTTATTTTTCTTGTGCAACCAATAATACCCAAACCTTTCACCCTAAACACATTCGCAACCTTTAAGAGAACTCTAAACCTAATGCAAACATAAAGAGCTTGGAGAGTTGTGTGAGATGCTTACGAACTAAAAGATTAGTTCGGGGGTTGTGAGAAAGGCAAGAAGAAAAAGAGGGGTAATTAACCTCGATAAGGCTATTGTTGCTTTAAAAAATATATATATATTTAGAGAATTTGAGAATTACAATTCAAAAGAAAAAATAAGAAGTGCACATGCTTGAGGGTTATAAAATGGTTGACATCTTGAGTGGTGGTTAAGAAAGAAAGTGGAAGTTGATGTAAGTCTGAGTGTTTGCTTAAAGGAAACTGAGTTCTCTTGCTTTGTTTATCATTTCCTTTTCTTTGAAGCCCACTAACCGAGCCTAACGTTACAAGCCTGTAAAGACCTTTTGATCTTTAGTAGTGTCTAATCCTCATTAGTGAAGAGTAGTTCGATACTTAGGCTTATAGAGTCTGCCGCCATTTGATAAACTTTGCATTTCTACATAAAATAATCCGGGAAGTCGGAATGTGGACTAAAGTAGGGATCACCTACTCAGGGGACCAATAGAGAAAGATAGTCAATGCAGCTTATAACTTCTTGGAGTGTTGAACATTTTCTAGGAATAATTTTTCAACAATCTTTGAGACTTGCGTAAATTCTAGGCAGTTCGTTGTGTTGAGTTTGAGTCTAATGTTTCTTATTTCATTTTCGATTGTGTTGTTTTTGTGTTTTGTTTGTTAGTCATTTTTCGTGTAGTCATGTTTTGTACCTGATGCTCAGGGACGAGCATGTCTTTAGTTTGGGGGTATTTGATAATCCGAGGATTATACTATTTTATTTAGACTTTTTAACCAGATTTTGGATACTTCTTAGTTCGCTTATGTGTGAATTGCTACTTAATTTCACATATTTTCTATTTCAGGCCAAGACGTGTATTTTGAGCAAATAATGAGTGGATTGGAGTTTCTGGACCTAGAAGCAAGTGAATCTCAGAATTTGGGAAAGTTTTGAAGCAGAGTTGAAGCACTATGAAGTTTGTTCCCATGGGAAAGCATCGAAGATCGAAGATTCAAGCAAAGAAGCAAGTGGAGGGCAATTCTGTAAATTTAGAATTTTTCAGGAAGGTTCGCCGCGGCGAAGTTTATTCTTCGCTGCGACAAAAGAAGCTATGTTAGTAAACGATCCCATATACGCAGTGGAAACAAAACAAATAATTCAGGGATCGTTTACATGAGCCAAGATCAAGGGTATAATTTTACAATTCATATTAAATAAAATCTGTAGAAAAATAAATCTGAGTTTAAAGAAAACAAACGCACATTGGAGGCTCCTCCAAATTTGTCGACGAATGTTTTGCTACCGATCCAAGTGTATGATCGAACCGACGTAGTCCACACGAAGACAATCTCAAAAGAACCGAAGAGGGATTTGCTAGATCCTCTTTGGCTTCAAGATTCAGAAGAAAAGAAATCAATTGAAATTGATTTAGGCTAAAAAGTGTTACTGCCGTGGGAGTGAAAAAGAGAGGGGCTGTGTGTTTTTCAAAGAAAAATTATGTCTAATTTAATTAACACATTTTTCTTTTTATAGTACATCAATTTGCCCTAATCCCATATGGAATAGGCTTGGTCTCCAACCTAAACGCCCCATGTTGCCAAACACTCCCAATTTGATATTTTATTTTTTCCATCATTATCTCAATTAAAATCAATTAATATATATTTAAATATATATTAACATTTAACAATAATGATAATATATTTAAATATGTGTGAACACATATTTAAACGTAATTTCACTTATTTAATTTTTCTAACAAATTAAATAAAGGCTACGACCTCAGCAAATTTAATTGCATTGTGAAATTACCAAAATACCTTTTCGCCTTAAAAGACGAAAACGCCATACTCCAATTTATCGACGAATGCTTGCTCTTACGATCCGAGTTTAAAGAAAACAAACGCGTCAGTATGGTTGCCTCGTTCTTTGCTCCATCTTCAAGTACATTACAAAACTTTTAAATTTACAAAAGAATAATAATACAAAATTCTTTACATGAATAAATTTAGAAACCTCGATTTACATTCGAGGGGAGTCAAATAAGAAGAGAATATACATCAAGAAAGAGGAGAAAGGTAGGACATGCAGGCCCTATTTAATAAAATACAACCATACATACCCAAAAATATTTAAAACGTTCACCCTTAGGTCTAAGGCTCATGTACCGGGCACCATGCAATATACAAACAAGTACAAAGCATACATTTCAAAAACAATCAATTTTTGAAATAGTGGGTTAATTACAATTTACCCCCTAACAATTTGTAGATCTATGTTTGGTCCAAAAGTTTTAAAACTTTACATTTTAGCCCTTGCACACTCGGAAGTGTGCTCGCTGTAGAGATGAGTTAGATCGCTGCAGCATGCATTGGTTATGCTGACGTCCATGCTCTACGTACGTTCGTCGCGATGATTTGGTACAGCGCACGTCTGAAGGACGACCGCTGCTACGATGGGTTATATCGCCGCGGCGAGCGTTGTTTTTGTAAAGCGCTCGTCCAGAAGACGATCACCGCGGCGATGGTTTATATCACCGCGGTGAGCGCGGTTTCCTCAATAGCGCCAGTTTGGACAACGCTTGCTGCGGCGATGGGTTATATCGCCGCAGCGAGCGTACACAGATCTATAGCTCTAGATTCGTTCATACATTAACCATACACACTCAAAAGGATTTTCAATCAATCAAACACACTGATTTCAACCAAAAAATCAATCATGCATTAAACCAAACATGCAGTTCATCAACAAATCAAATTAATTGATTAATCAATTTCTTAAAAACATGATTTAAGGCAGATTTTATAAGGCAACATTATATCATCGAATACATGTTATCAACCATCCAAATAAAAATTGTAAAATTCAATAACCTGGCTCTGATACCACTGTTAGTAAACGGTCCCATATACGCAGTGGAAACAAAAACAATAATTCAGGGATCGTTTACATGAGCCAAGATCAAGGGTATAATTTTACAATTCATATTAAATAAAATCTGCAGAAAAATAAATCTGAGTTTAAAGAAAACAAACGCACGTTGTAGTCGTAGCTACAGACTTTGACAGCACCGGTTCAAAACGTGAGTCGTAGTCTCTAGGGCATAACCCTAGAATGAGCAGATAAATCACTAAAACTCATCATGGACCTAACCATGTCAAGTAAGTCCTATTCGTCCTTTCTGACACCCATTGTGTTGGGGTGTAAAGGAGGGGTGAGTTGTGATACTATCCCATTCCTTCAGGTACTCTAAAAACCCTGAGCTTAAGTATTCACCTCCTCGATCCCGACCAAAGAGCTTTAATACTTTTGCCCAACATATTTTGTACTTCATTTCTGAATTCCTTTTAAAGGCTTCAGATTTATGTCTCATAAGGTAGACATAACCATATCTACTGAAATCATCAGTAAATGTGATGAAGTATGATATCCACCTCTGGCTTCAACTGTTAGTGGACCACATGCACCACTATGGATGATGCCACACTTAGTGGCCTTTTCACCTTGTCCTGTGAAAGGAGACTTGGTCATCTTGCCTAACAGGCATGACTCGCATACCTCAAATGACTGAAAGGCAAAAGGGTCCAAACTCCTCCCTTTGAATTTTGCAATGCGGTTCTTATTACATGACACAATCTGCCAGAGATATGTCTGGTTTTGATTGCTATGTTTAGCTCTCTTGGTTTCAATATTGAGAATATCTTTATTGTTTAAATCAAGAACATATAATCCATTATATAACCTTGCAATTCCAAATAGAATACCATTCAAACTAAGGACAACAATCCATTAGATATCTCAAAATGATACCCCATATTATCTAAGCGGATACTGAAATAATTTTCTAGAAATAGAAGGTCATGAAACAGTATGTAGTTCCAATAGGCCCGTAGGCAAAGATAAACAATAAGTCCCCACAGCCAATGCAGCCCATGTGCTCCATTTCCAACTCGTATCCACCTCTCCTTGGCGAGCACTATACTCTGCCTTAGTCCCTGCACATCAGTAAAAATGTGAGTACCATATCATGTGTCAATGACCCAAAATGTTAGAGGAAGTTATCTCAATCATAAAAATACCTGAAGTCGTAGCCTCTGACTTCTCTTGCTTGCGAGGAAAGCCTTGTAGTGTTTCCTCCAGTGGCTAGCTTGCCATAAAAAGAAGCACTACCTTACCCTTCCCTATGCCACTCTCAAGCCCAAGAGCAACCTATCCTTTGGGCTTGGGCTTGGGTTTGGCCTTGGCCTTACCCTTGCCGTAACCCTTTGGTTTATCGGCAGCAACCAGTAAAATAGGCTTGGACTTTTTCAAGTCCTGCTCTGCAGTCCTAAGCATGTTCAGATTTCTGACAGGGTTTTTTCCATCATGTTCATATTGAAATTCATTATGAACGGAGCATAAGAGTCAGGCAAGGATTGCAATTAAATCCATTGTAATCTGCATCCAAGCCACATCCCAAAGTCTCAAACCTCTCAGTGCTCGATCATCTTGAGCACATGAGGACCAACTTGGGCTCCCTCAGTCAGACGACTCCCAAACAGTGCTTCGACACCTTGTACCTCTTATGTCGAGCTTTGTTTTGTAAAGCTCCTTGAGATGTAGAATAATGAAGAAGCATTCATATTCTCATGCTGCTTTTGCAGCATAGGTGTCATCGATACAAATCAAGCATTGAACGCTATCAGCTCATCATGGAATTTTTTTATAAGTATCCTTACTTCATGAGTGGCTCAGGATCAGGCTCAGCCATGTATGGCTTTTCAAGGATATAAAATTTCTTTCTGACTTGAGTATAATCCGAAGATTACGATACTAGTCTGAGAAATTGGATCCACCCAACCTGTTTTCTTTCTCGATTATCGATCGCAGGTTCATAATGCTCATTTTGGTGAATCTATAATTGCAGAAAGATAAGTTATTATAAAGTTCTTATTATTTAATATGGTCTTTTATTAAACGATGCTCCCACTATTTTACTCAAGGCATAGCCCTCACTATTAACTCGAAGCTCTTTGACTTTCCTAATGACCGAGATCCCATCCTGCCCTTTCAAACCTCCGCTTTGGCGAACAACCAAAAGGAGTTGATTAGGTAGCCAACAAACTTAATCCCAACAGTTGATAGCTCCCACTATCAACCTCAAATGTGAGAAAGCTAACAAGCCAATCACACAATCCAATGGCTTCGACCATTGTCCTCAAGTGTGATTCTTAGTATTGTAAGTGGACACTATATGTCACCACGTAAACATAATATGTGTACTACTCTACTATGCTTGACGCGTTTATCAACCTTTGCTTTGGCAAACAAGCAAAACCGTCATTTTAAGTCGACCCATCACCATTAAAGAAAACTCCAATGTATTTTAACCTCCCACTGGTAGAAGTGTACCCTTCGCTTTGGCGAACAAGGTTTACGAACAGTGGTTTGATTAAAACGATGGTGATGGAAGGCTTACGTGACTTAATAATTCAGTTGAGGGGTTTGTTTTTAATGTCTCATCAGATTATTATCTTGGTTAGAATGACTTGTTTGGCATGTTATCAAACATTCAACCTTAGCATGCATTCTAACAAAAATTAAACATGCCGGTACATGGCCCAACCAAAACTGATTTCCTTGAGCCTAAAGGAATCTGGGTCACCTAGGGATTCTGTATAAACATCATACCAAATGATCTCAAGTGCCTGTCATGCTTCTACTATGACAGAGGCTTTGTTAGTGGATATGCGAGATTGTTGTCAGTATGCACTTTACTAATCTGCACGTCTTTCCTCTCAACTATCTCTCTGATGAGATGGAATCGTCTGAGTATGTGTCTGGATTTCTAATGAGACCATGGTTCCCTGGCTTGAGCAATTGCTCCATTGTTGTCATAATAGATGTCTATAGGATCAATAATCGTAGGAACCACACCAAGTTCAGTAATGAACTTCTTAATCCAGACTGCCTCCTTGGCCGCATCCGATGCAATATACTCAGCCTCCATTGTAGAATCTGCTATAGTGCTTTGCTTGGAGCTTTTCCAACTCACTGCACCCTCATTGAGACAAAATACAAACCCTGATTGCGATCGATAATCATCTTTGTCCGTTTGAAAACTAGCATCACTGTATCCTTTTATAGTGAGCTCATCTTCCCCTCCATAAACCAAGAACATATCCTTAGTCCTCTTCAGGTACTTAAGAATGTTCTTGACAGCCAACCAGTGACGTCCACCTGGATCTGATTGATATCTACTACAAGTGCTCAAAGCACATGCGACATCAATCCGAGTACATAACATAGCATACATGATGGATCCAATTGCTGACGCATATGAGATCCTCTTCATCTTATCTATCTCATCTTGTGTATTAAGACACAATTCCTTAGAGAGATAAACACCATGTGACATCGGAAGAAATCCCTTCTTGGATTCTTCCATACTGAATCTCTTAAGTACTTTGTCAATATATGCACTTTGACTTAGGCTAAGCAACCTACGTGATCTATCATGATAGATCTTTATACCAAGGATGTAGGCTGCTTTCCCTAAGTCCTTCATGGAGAAGCACTTGGATAACCAAGTCTTTATCGACTGCAAGTTCGGTATATCATTCCCAATCAGAAGTATGTCATCGACATACAACACTAGGAATGCTACTGCGCTCCCACTCACTTTCTTGTAAACACATGGCTCATCTTCGTTCTTGATAAAACCAAATTCTTTTACGGCTTCATCAAAACAAATGTTCCAACTCCTTGAAGCTTGCTTGAGTCCATAAATGGATCTCTGCAACTTGCATACCTTATTAGCTTGACTATCAAGAACGAAACCATCAGGTTATGTCATGTACATATCCTCTTCAAGGTTTCCGTTCAGGAAAGTAGTTTTGACATCCATTTGCCAAATCTCATAGTCATGATATGCAGCAATTGCAAGCATCATCCGGATGGATTTAATCATGGTAACCGATGAAAAGGTTTCTTCATAGTCAATGCCATGAATTTGTTTGAAACCTTTGGCAACCAGCCGTGCTTTATAAGTATGCACGTTACCATCCATGTCAGTCTTCTTCTTGAAGACCCATTTACACCCTATGGGTTTTACCCCTTTAGGTGGTTCCACCACAGACCACACTTGGTTCTGGCACATGGAGTCCATCTCAGATTTCATGGCTTCAAGCCATTTAATGGAATCTAGATCCGATATAGCATCTTCATAGGTTCTGGGTTCATCGTCTTGGTAGACTAGTACGTTACCATGTTGAGTCACAAGATAACCATATCTCTCGGGCTTATGTCGTACTCTCCCAGATCTACGTAGCTCTTGTGCTACTTGAGGTGGTTCACTTTGATCCACAAATTATGGAGTAACCTTCTCATGATGCTCAACCACTTCCTGTGGCACATCATCCCGTCCTTCGTCTAGATATCTTGTGGTTCTAGAACTTCATCGAGTTCTACTTTTCTCCCACTAGTACTTCTTAGAAAATATTCCTTTTCTAGGAAGACACCAGATCGAGCAACAAAAAATTTGCGCTCTTCTGGGTGGTAGAAATAGTATCTTTTGGTCTTCTTTGGATACCCCACAAATATACATTTACAGGATTTTGGGCCTAGCTTATTCGAAGTCAATTTCTTAACATAAGCTTCGCAACCCCAAATCCTTAGATAAGACAAGTTGGGCTTTCGCCCACTCCATAGCTCATATGGAGGTCTAGTAAGACTGTGACAGCACACGGTTCAAAA
Source organism: Pistacia vera (assembly GCF_008641045.1). Lineage (NCBI taxonomy): Eukaryota > Viridiplantae > Streptophyta > Magnoliopsida > Sapindales > Anacardiaceae > Pistacia > Pistacia vera. The sequence goes on from NW_022196535.1 coordinate 369,221, forward strand.
CGTGAGTCGTAGTCCAGGGCATAACCCTAGAATGATGCAGATAAATCACTAAAACTCATCATGGACCTAACCATGTCAAGTAAGGTCTATTCGTCCTTTCTGACACTCCATTGTGTTGGGGTGTATAAGGGGGGTGAGTGTGATACTATCCCACATTCCTTCAGGTACTCTAAAAACCCTGAGCTTAAGTATTCACCTCCTCGATCCGACCAAAGAGCTTAATACTTTTGCCCAACATATTTTGTACTTCATTTCTGAATTCCTTGAATTAAAGGCTTCAGATTTATGTCTCATAAGGTAGACTAACCATATCTACTGAAATCATCAGTAAATGGGATGAAGTTGAATATCCACCTCTGGGTAAATGTTAGTGGACCACATGCACCACTATGGATGATGCTAACAACTTAGTGGCCTTTTACCTTGTCCTGTGAAAGGAGACTTGGTCATCTTGCCTAACAGGCATGACTGCATACCTCAAATGACTGAAAGGCAAAAGGGTCCAAAACTCCACCTTTGAATTTTTGCAATGCGGGTTTATAACAGACACAATCTACAGTGCCAGAGATATGTCTGGTTTTGATTGCTATGTTTAGCTCTCTTGGTTTCATATTGAGAATATCTTTATTGTTTAAACAAGAACATATAATCCATTATTAACCTTGCAATTCCAAATAGAATACCATTCAAACTAAAGGACAACAACCATTAGATATCTCAAATGATACCCCATATTATCTAAAGCGGATACGAAATAAATTTTAGAAATAGAAGGTACATGATAACAGTTAGTAGTTCCAATAATAAGCCCGTAGGCAAAGATAAACAATAAGTCCCAAAGCCAATGCAGCCACATGGGCTCCATCCAACTCGTAGGTCCACCTCTCCCTTGGCGAGCACTATACTCTGCCTTGTCCTGCACATCAGTACAAATGTGAGTACCATATCATGTGTCAATGACCCAAAATGTGAGGGAGAGAGTTAATCTCAATCATAAAAATACCTGAAGTCGTAGCCTCTGACTTCTTCTTGCTTGGAGGAAAGCCTGTAGTGTTTCCTCCAGTGGCTAGGTGCCATAAAAGAAGCAGACTACCTTACCCTTCCCTATGCCACTCTCAAGCCAAGAGCAACCTATCCTTTGGGTTGGGCTTGGGTTTGGCCTTGGCCTTACCCTTGCCGTAACCCTTTGGTTTATCGGCAGAACCAGTAAAATAGGCTTGGACTTTTTCAAGTCCTGCTCTGCAGTTCTAAGCATGTTCAGAAGTTCTGACGGGTTTTTTCCATCATGTTCATATTGAAATTCATTTAACGGAGCATAAGGTCAGGCAAGGATTGCAGAATTAAATCCATTTGTAATTCGCATCCAAGCCACATCCCAAAGTCTCAAACCTCTCTATGTGCTCGATCATCTTGAGCACATGAGGACCAACTTGGGCCCCTCAGTCAGACGACTCCCAAACAGTGCTTTCGACACCTGTACCTTTATCGAGCATTTGTTTTGTAAAGCTCCTTGAGATGTAGATAATGGAAGAAGCATTCATATTCTCATGCTGCTTTTGCAGCATAGGTGTCACGATACTAAAATCAAGCATTGAACGCTATCAGCATCATCATGGAAGTTTTTATAAGTATCCTTAACTTCATGAGTGGCACAGGATCAGGTCAGCATGTATGGCTTTTCAAGAATAAAATTTCTTTCTGACTTGAGTAAATCCGAGATTACGATACTAGTCTGAGAAATTGGATCCACCAACTGTTTTCTTTCTCGATTATCGATCGCCGGTTCATAATGCTCATTTTGGTGAATCTATAATTGAGAAAAGATAAAGTTATTATAAAGTTCATTATTATTAATATGGTCTTTATTAAACGATGCTCCCACTATTTTACTCAAGGCAATAGCCTCACTATTAACTCGGAAAAGCTCTTGACTTTCCTAATGGACCGAGATCCCATCCTGCCCATTTAAACTCCGCTTTGGCGAACAAGCCAAAATGAGTTGATTAGGTGGCCAACAAACTTAATCCACAACAGTTGATAGCCACTATCACACTCAAATGTGAGAAAGCTTACAAGCCAATCACACAATCCAATGGTAGCCATGTCCTCAAGTGTGATCTTAGTATTAGTAGAGTGGACACTATATGTCACCACGTACACATAATATGTGTACTACTCTACTATGCTTATGACGCGTTTTTCAACCTTGCTTTGGCAAACAAGCAAAACCGTCATTTTAAGTCGACCATCACCATTAAAGAAAACTCCAATGTATTTTAACCTCCCACTGGTAGAAGTGTACCCTTCGCTTTGGCGAACAAAGGTTTCGACGAACAGTGGTTTGATTAAAACGATGGTGATGGAAGGCTTACGTGACTTAATATAATTCAGTTGGGGGTTTGTTATTTAATGTCTCATCAGATTATTATCTTTGTTAGAATGACATTGTTTGGCATGTTATCAAACATTCAACCTTAGCATGCATTCTAAACAAAATTAAAACATGCGGATCAGGCCCAACCAAAACGATTTCCTTGAGCTAAAGGATCAGTGGGTCACCTAGGGATTCTGTAATAAACATCTCGAGTCTTAAGTATGGTGTGCCTCGTTTCTTGCTCCATCTTAAGTCATTACAAAACTTTTAAATTTACAAAAGAATAATAATACAAAATTCTTTACATGAATAAATTTAGAAACCTCGATTTACATTCGAGGGGAGTCAAATAGAAGAGAATATACATCAAGAAAGAGGAGAAAGGTAGGAAATGCAGGCCTATTATAAAAATACAACCATACATACCCAAAAATATTTAAAACGTTACCTTAGGTCTAAGGCTCATGTACCGGGCAACTATGAATATACAACAAGTACAAAGCATACATTTCAAAAACAATCAATTTTTGAAATAGTGGGTTAATTACAATTTACCCTAACAATTTGTAGATCTATGTTTGGTCCAAAAGTTTTAAACTTTACATTTTAGCCCTTGCACACTCGAAGTGTGCTCGCTGTAGAGATGAGTTAGATCGCTGCAGCATGCATGGTTATGCGACGTCCATGCTCTACGTACGTTCGTCGCGATGATTTGGTACAGCGACGTCTGAAGGACGACCGCTGCTAAGAGGGTTATATCGCCGCGGCGAGCGTTGTTTTTGTAAAGCGCTCGTCCAGAAGACGATCACCGCGGCGATGGTTTATCATCGCGTGAGCGCGGTTCTCAATAGCGCCAGTTTGGACAACGCTTGCTGCGGCGATGGGTTAATCGCCGCACGAGCGTACACAGATCTATAGCTCTAGATTCGTTCATACATAACCATACACACTCAAAAGGATTTTCAATCAATCAAACACACTGATTTCAACAAAAAATCAATCATGCATTAAACACAACATGCAGTTCATCAACAAATAAATTATTGATTAATCAATTTCTTAAAAACATGATTTAAGGCAGTTTATAAGGCAACAATATCATCGATACATGTTATAACCATCCAAATAAAAATTGTAAAATTCAATAACCTGGCTCTGATACCACTGTTAGTAAACGGTCCCATATCGCAGTGGAAACAAAAACAAAAATTCAGGGATCGTTTACATGAGCCAAGATCAAGGGTATATTTTACAATTCATATTAATAAAATCTGCAGAAAAATAAATCTGAGTTTAAAGAAAACAAAAACGCACGTGGAGGCTACTCCAAATTTGACGAATGTTTTGCTACCGATCCGAGTTTAAAGAAAACAAACGCCGTGGGAGTGAAAAAGAGAGGGTTGTGTGTTTTTCAAAGAAAATTATGTTTAATTTAATTAACACATTTTCTTTTTATAGTACATCAATTTGCCCTAATCCCATAGGAATAGGCTTGGGCTCCAACCCAAACGCCCCATGTTGCCAAACACTCCCAATTTGAATTTTTATTTTCCATCATTACTCAATTAAAATACATTATATATATTAAATATATATTAACATTTAACAATAATGATAATATATTTAAATATTGTGACCAAACATTTAAACGTAATTTCATTATTTATTTTTCTAACAATAAATAAAGGCTACGACCTCAGCAAATTTAATTGCACTGTGAAATTACCAAAATACCTTCGCCTTAAAGACGAAAACGCCCTTCTCTTCTTGGATATTAAATTATCTTCTTGGTGTGACCATAGGCCTCATCATACGTAGTGTATAGTATCGCGATTAACACCAATTAATGTCTCACTAATACACAGACCAAGATTGGCCCCTAGTAAGACACCTGGCCACCGATAGATTCGGATTCAGCAAAGTAGTACCTGTCAACGATATGGTTACCGTGCAATTCGATCCTTCATCATACGTTATCTCGACGAGACGAAGGCATAGAAATGTGTCAACCTTTGGTTACTCTCAATATTATGTATTCAATTTCTAGACCAATGACCTGTATTATAATTCGGATAGGCAACAACTCAATCCCATTGTGGCCACAGTTTTAGTGTCATTGCCATATACTGAATACGCCATGAGATAACTTTCCCATACCCGGAGTAATGATCCTCTATCAATCACCATAGTCTTGATACACTCCTGATGCAGCCAATCACTATCGTGATTGACAACTCTGAAAAGAACTGCGTTAGGCTAGTGTCAACTACACCAATCGGTGCACAAGGACTCTAGTGATCTCAAGTCTAAGGATCACATGCACCACCATCATTAGAGGATTGTTTTCCATAGACACTTGGGTTACCATCCAATGGAATCCTCTGGGGGTCAGTCCAGTGAACTTGCTGCGGTGTATCGCCTACAACAAGCACCTATGTGTTGCACCAGGTTGTCACCAAACAACCTTGACAAGTGAGATCAGTCACTACCTTTTGACAGAGTCGTTCAACACTATGATAGCCTTACGTATTATCTGTGCCCTTACTTCAGAATAATAATGGGGCTACAGACGTTTCTAGAATGGCCACCATATGTGCTCATAGGAAGATTTAACACTTGTACCTTCGTCCCGGTTCTACCATCTAAGGACATATATCAATACATATTGCAATAATAATGATTTACGCGATATAGAATAAAATGTCTTTTATTATTAATGAACATTATTACAAAGAGTCAATTCTACAATAATTGATTGGCTCTAGGGCATATACTCTAACAAGCTAGGCACGAGATTTGCGCGAGGCAAATTCTTTCTTCGCCGTGGCGAAGTCTGCGAAATTTTGTTTTCTCCAAACGCACAGTTTTATTTTAGGAAAGGTTTTAGGTTTTGGGCGAACTATATAAGAGAAACCTTGCCATTTTGAGGGGGTTCGTCTGGTTTTCATCTAGTTCATGTTTGTTTTAGAGTAGTTTTGAACTTTTGGGAGAGAAGGAGAGAAGATTTGAGCTTTATCGTGTGAATTCTTCAACTAGGCGAGATCTTTACTCTTTTCTCTTTGTTTCAATATGTTGACTGCTGTGTTTACTGTTTTTTTTTGCTATTTGTGTTAATTTAGTTATGAACTAACCCATTTGGGTTAGGGTTTGATGTAATTCGGATTTCTATGAATTAATCAATTGATTATTGGTGCTTTATATTCTATTGCATGATTGTGTGATTATCTGATTTTTATTGATTTTACTTGTTGAACATGATGAGATTGAGAAATGAATCATGTTGAGCTTCTTGGGTAATCACCATTGTGTTTTGAATGCTAGAGATAGATTGAGAAACAATGAAATCATATAGGATTCCATAGCTTAATGAACTGGATTTGTTAATCTTCAAATTGTTGGGTAAGGAAGATTAATAGGAAAAGTAGGAATTATAGCCTGAGAAGGTATGTTTTACAACTTAGGGAATTCGATTTACAATCCATGCATGAGTGTAAAATAGCATAATTTGTAGAATTAATCCATAGGATCCTAATAAAGTCAAAACCCTAACCGTTTGCTTTACTTGATATTACTCTTGTTTTAATCTTGCTTTTAGTAATAAGTCTTTTAATTGCAGGTAGATTTTGCCTTCAATTTGTTTATATCTCCCATAAATCCAAACACTTTGGTTTCTCCAACTTGAAAACAAAATAGAAAAGTCAGTGCTTAACAATCAATCCTCGTGGGAACAATACTCACTCATCACTTTATTACTTGTGCGACTAGTGCACTTGCTATATTTGCATGTTGTAGTAACAAAGCATCAATGCCCTAGTTGTTTGTGCCATATCATAGTGTCAGTTTTTTGTACAGGAAAAGATTGAAAGTCATTGTTTCAGGTATATCAGATTCAACACCAATTGAGGACTGCAAAACATTAGTTTTATTAATAATAGCTACTACATCAAAAGAAGATACAGTGCTAGATACAGAGGGATCAGTACATTCAATACTTTTTTTTATCCTTATTAGAAGTAAAAACAATAGTAAACTTATTCGAAAATGAAGTAAACAAGTGAGGTTTTTGAGACAATGTACTGAGATCCTTATGAGAAGAGCAAGGACATGGGGCAAGACTATTGTTGTGTGACTAGAAATTGAGTGAAGGAATGAAAGCAGCAGCGAAAGTATGAGTGGAGCAGGGTAGAACTCAAAGTTTATACAGACCAGCCTTAAGCACTCCTTGAAGAAGGGTTGCTTTGGATGATTTGTCCTTAACAACACAATGATCGTTGAAAATTCAACCAAGATATCATTATCTTGAGTTAATTTTGAAACACTAAGTAAGTTTTTGGTAATATTGGGTACAAATAAAACATGCCTAAGATGTAACACCCTATGTGCACAAAATAACACTGCAGAACCAACATGTGAAATTGAAAGTAGCTCACCATTGCCAACCTGGAGTTGCTTACTACCTGTGTAGTTAGAGCCTGTCACTAATTGAGAAAAATCAGAGGTAACATGGTACGTAGCTCTAGAGTCCATGTACTATGCAGTATCTTGAACAATGGATGGTTGTAATGATTTTTCTCTCTAGCTAGTATACTCATAAAATAACAATAAAACTCACTAAATATATATATAAGAAAATATAAGAAAATATATACATGTAGATGAGTATAAAATAATGAGCCCATAACTAATTTTTCTTTATATACAAATCTTTACATAATATAATAAAGTCACAAAACATCTCAATGGTGTATTATCTAATTCTGGGTACAGTCCTCATCCATATGCACTTCTAATGGACTGTGGAATTCTTCTTTCTAATTCTGAGGCCGCTCACTAAAGGCGGCGTGCATGCGGGGCTATGTCACTCATGGGTTCCCCATCGCAACAACTTTCTCTTCTTTTATCTTTTTACACTTCTTTATATAAAACTTCATATTTGAACTTCTTTAATATTTCTCATTTCTTTCTATTTGCTCTTTAATGTTCATTATTGCTCTTTCATGCTCTTATGAGTATGTATGCATGTAGATGGGCTCATGCTCATTATTCTTTCTAAATTCACATGTTTGGATGCAATAATCCAATATGGAATGTAAACATGTCATTCTCTACCATCTACAAACTCATCTCAAGATAACAAATAATCATATTCATACATACACTTCTCTTTGACATTTCATCAAACAATTTATATGCACACATCAACTCTAATTTGGCTATACTTCTACCTCTCTTTTAAGCTACCAAAATTTGGAATAAAACACACCAACAATAACGTCAAACCTGTCCAGGTTTCACACTCCATAAATTCTACTCCAACTCTTCCATAAATCATCCAAACTCTCATCAAACATCAAGTACACAAACACTATTTCTCATAGATAAATCTAACCATCATTCAACATCCATTCCATCAACAATTCTTCATATATAAGCACATACATGCATAAAAGAAATTCTCTACACAATGTTACTCCAATCATAACTAAGGTTGGATTTACTTACCTTAGATGTGAGCAATCCAACACTTTAGTAGTCCTCCTTGACACAACTCTCTTTCTCTTAAATCCTATGAACACAAATCATAAGAATTCAACACTTTAAAAATTAAAACTCATATCTTAGTGCAAGGATCTTACCTAAGGGTGCTTGGGATTGAAATTCCACTAAAAATAACCCAAAATCTATGAATTTCCCTTAAAAAGGAATTGAAGAAATTGAGAGAATTTGGGGATGAAGGTGGTGTGAAAGAGGAGAAGAAATGGCTAGGGTTTCATTCTTCAACAGACAACAGGGGTGAGCATGGGTAGCGGGTAGAACGGGAACCTGCAGGTAGAGCTGGAACCGGAACCGGAACCGGAACCAGAACCTACCTGGAACGGCACTGTGTGGGTAGGTTCTGGTTCCATTTTATTGGAACCGACACTGTACGGTTCCGGTTCCGGTTCTTATGTGTGGAGGAACCGGAACCGAAACCTAGAAAAAGAACCTGAAACGGGTACCCAGTTTGGAACCTGCTTGGAATCTGTAGCGGGTACTCGATTTGGAACCTGTTTGGAACCGATTTTTGGAACCTGTTTTGGAACTTATTTTGGAACTTGTATTGGAACCTATTTTGGAATCTGTTTTGGAACCTGGGCTCCAATGAAATATTTGTGAATAATGGGGGGTTTCATTATTTTACATATAAAAAAATTAAAATAGAAAAAGTTAAAACTTTAGAATAACCTAATTAAATAAATATACAATGATACTTATTACATATAAACTACACCATATTAAAAACTTTAATATATTATAATATATTAATATTAAAGTTTTGATTAATTAAGTGTATAATTGGAATTAGGATCCAATCAAAGGTGTTTTAATGTTATTAAAAGAATCATTTTTGAATAAAATAGTATATTTGATTGAATAATAATATATTTAGTTATTTACTTCAATTATTAAGTTCTAAGTATTTCCATAGTAAATTAGCAATTAATTAATTATATATGATAAATTGATAAACATTAATAAATTTAATTACTAGTTAAACAACATACTTAATCAATTATAATATTACATTATAGTTAAATGATTACTTAATTAATTATAATTTTATAACATTACTTAATTGATTTATAGTATAATTAATTATAGCATTACACTAATTGATTACTACTTAATTAATTGACTTATAATATTTAATATACTACTTAATTAAATAATTAGAAATTTAATTAATTATAGCATTACATTATAGATTTATAGTATAATTAGTTAATTACTTAATTAATTATAATATTTCATTACAAACATTAGTACAATACTTAATTAAATGATTAAAAATTTAATTAATTATAATATTACATTAAAGATTTATAGTATGATTATTTAATTCACTATAACATTATATTATAGTATGATCATATAATTAATTATAACATTATATAATTAAATGATTACTTAATTGATTATGACATTATATTATAAACATTAATAATTACTAATGTACTACATAAATATTAGCACAATACTTAATTAAATGATTATATATTTAATTAATTATAACATTACATTATAAATTTACAGTACGATTACTTAAGTAATTGTAACATTAATTAAATGATTACTTAATTAATTATAACATTATATTATAAACAAATTAATTATAATATTATATTAAAGATTTATAGTATGATTACTTAATTCATTATAACATTTCATTATAGTATGATTATATAATTAATTATAACATTACATTATAAACAAATGATTACTTAATTAAGCATTACATTATAGTTAAATAATTACTGAATTAAATTATAACATTATTACATTATATTATATTATGATTACTTAATTAATTGTAGTATTACATAGTTAAATGATTACTTAATTAGTCATAAATTTATAACATTACATTATAAACATTAGCAATTTACTATATTATTACATTACTTAATTAAATGATTAAAAATTTAATTAATTAAAGTATTACATTAAAGATTTATAGTCTGATTACTTAATTCACAATAACATTACATTATAGTTACATTAATTATAACATTATATTATAAACAAATGATTACTTAATTAAATTATTAGATATTTAATTACTTAAGCATTACATTATAGTTAAATAATTACTTAAATAAATTATAACATTATTACATTATATTATATTATGATCACTTAATTAATTATAGTATTACATAGTTAAATGATTACTTAATTAGTTATAAATTTATAACATTACATTATAAACATTAGTAATTTACTACATTAGTACAATACTTAATTAAATGATTAAAAATTTAATTAATTATAATATTACATTAAAGATTTATAGTCTGATTACTTAATTCACTATAACATTACATTATAGTATGATCATATAATTAATTATAACATTACATAATTAAATAAGTACTTAATTGATTATTACATTATATTATAAACATTAGTAATTATTAGACCTGGCAAAACAGGTGGGTGGGCCGGGTCAAACGGGTACGGGTCCTTATACGGGTTGATATATACGGGTCCAATATTTTGGACCTATGCCCTACCCTATACGGGTACTGGTGGACCCGCCGGTGGACCCATTTTCTCTCTCTCCAGATTTCAGTTTTTACAGTTTCACCCCTAACAGTTTTCAATTATGACAATTACACCCCCAAAATTCCTGCAGTTTTAATTTTTTACATTTACACCCCCAAATCAACTACTCTAAATTCAATTCAATTAAGAATATAAACAAATATGAACCAAAATAAACAAATAACAATAACACACCAACGCAAGGTCATGATTGAGCAAATAATTTTGATTAATCATTAATGCAGTATTCAAAATTCCTATATATGGATAATTATGATAATGTAAAGACACCATAAGAGACATAGATAAATTACCAAATAGATACCTTATAAGATAAGAATTCAAGGATACATGCAGTGTTGCCCCTCCACAAAGAAAATATTCCTTCATTTCTTACTGTTCTAGCAACGCAGTTAACAATTCCGTTGTAAGGATTAGACAGTCGACCAGTCTTGATGATTTCATTCTGGCATTGCATCAAAAATGACACTCGCTCAAATGGAGCCCATATCATCCTAAAGGCAAGCCCCTTCTGTATGGAAAAAAACATATTGCCTTTCTCTAATGGTGCTTCTACAACAACTGGTGATATTGGTAATACAGAAGATGAAGCTCTGCTTGGATCACTTGTAGTTGGATGCAAGCTATGTAAACTCCCCTTAAGAGAAGGAAATGCACCACTTTGGCACTTTGGAGTTGAAACTTGAGGAATGTGTTGCGTTTGTATCTTCATTAATATTGATGGATGTATTTCCCTTTGATCCATTTTGTGCTGAAGTCTGGTTACCTACATCAAATCAACATATTACCACGAAAGTGAAAAATACAAGAGATTCCAATCAGGTATAAACTCAAAATTAATTAGGAGTATTTTCTCTGTCAATTTGGTTGAAGAGCTAAACACTGATGACATAAGCAACAATATCCAGACCCAATAATATAAATAATCAACAATAGCAAAGACTAACAATACACAATAAGTACACAAATGGCACTAGGATTTACATAATTTAGTCAATTAGTCTATGCCCATGGGCTATCATTCACTGTATAAGGCAATGAACAAGTGTTACAACAATTTTGGCAACTGTCAGTATAATTTATTATAACAAAAACACTCAATCGAAAGTAAAATCCAAACTTAATTAGAGACAGATCAAAATCTGTCGGCACCAAGCTCTCACATTTTGTAAGTATCAATTCTCTTTACACACCTCAAAGGAAATAAATTAAGTAAGAGAGAAAAAAAAAAAAAAATATATATATATATAAGCAAAGACCCAACAAAATTTCAATATTATGCAATATATGGCTTGGTGTAACCCTCTCATGTTTCAACAACGATAAAAAGAAAAAAGGGGATGGGGGGCACTTGCATCCACTGATTATAGCTCCTGTTACTCAAATAGAAAATCCCAGACAAGGGCAGTTTGTGTTTTTTCATGGTTTCTTTAGACATTTCTCTAATTGAACACATAAATATAAATAATCAGCAAAGAATCAACAATATCCAAACCCAATAAAACTGCTTATGAAATAGAAATATGACAGGTCAACTAGTCGACTACAATATAGAACAAGCACACTCAATCTAAAGTCAAATTCGAACTTAGAGAAACAAATCAAAATCTCTTTGCGCCAAGGTCTCACATTTTGTAATTGCCACTTCTCCACACTCCTTAAAAGAAAGAAACAAAGAAAGAAAAGGCAGACTCATATAGGCTTACATAAAATGACCCAACAAAATAGAGACTCCAACACTTTAACCAAAGGCTTTCCCTAAATTTAATCAAAGGTTTATGGTTGATTATACATCCTGTCACTCCAATTGCGGCGTTCCCCTTACGGACGACTTCCAGAGCGTATTCCACCTGGAAAAGAAAACACAAAATCTGTCAAAAAAACAAAAACAAACACACAAAATTAGAGGTTAGGGATTCATTACCAGCCGACGAGTGACGAACTGACTATTAATCGAAGATGGAGACACCGAGACAGGGAGTTGAACTTCAGACGAAGAAGAATGATGAGAGATTGAGATGCGGCTGCGATAAAGTTACTGAGAATCTGAGAGTGAGAGATCAGAGATGTGATGAGAGTGAGAGATCAGAGATGTGATGAGAGTGAGAGATCAGAGATGTGAGAGATTAGAGATGAGATGAGACTGAGAGAGTGAGAGGCATGACTGCTGCGTGAATGGCTGAATGCGTGAAAAAATTAGGGATTCAAAATTCATTACTGCAAATACGGGTGCCCGCGGGTTCACCTGTATAACCCGTGTGTATCTGGTACGAGTACGGGTACAGGTCTCAAAAAACGGGTTTAATAAATTGGACCTGTACCCTATATTTTTTACTTGGGTACGGTCGAACCCGCGGGTCCAAACTCGTTTTGCCAGGTTTAGTAATTACTAATTTACTACATAAACATTAACACAATACTTAATTAAATGATTAAAAATTTAATTAATTATAACATTACATTATAAATTTATCATACGATTACTTAATTAATTGTAACATTACATTATAATTAAATGATTACTTAATTAATTATAACATTCTATTATAAACAAATTAATTATAATATTATATAAAAAATTTATAGTATGATTACTTAATTTATTATAGTATAATTACATAATTAATTATAATATTACATAATTATATGATTATTTAATTGATTATGACATTATATTATAAATATTACATTATAAACAAATGATTATTTAATTAAATGATTAGAAATTTAATTAATTAAGCATTATATAATAGTTAAATAATTACTTAATTAAATTGTAACATTATTACATTACATTATATTATGATCACTTAATTAATTATAACATTACATAGTTAAATGATTACTTAATTAGTTATAAATTTATAACATTATATTATGAACATTAATAATTTACTATATTATTACATTACTTAATTAAATAATTAAAAATTTAATTAATTATAACATTACATTATAGAGTTATAGTATGATTACTGAATCAATTATAACATTCTATTATAGATTTATAGTATGATTACTTAATCAATTATAACATTCCATTATAAATACTAGAATATTAATTAAATGATTAGAAATTTATTTAATTATAATATTAAATTATAGATTTATAGTATGATTACTTAATTTATTACAACTTAATTTATTATAACATTACATTATAGTATGATCACATAATTAATTATAACATTATATAATTAAATAATTACTTAATTGATTATGACATTATATTATAAACATTAGTAATTTAATACATAAACATAAACATAATACTCAATTAAATGATTAGAAATTCAATTAATTATAACATATTAACATTACATTATAAATTTATTGTACGATTACTTAATTAATTGTAACATTACATTATAGACAAATGATTACTTAATTAAATTATTACGTAATTAATTATAATATTATTACATTACATTATATTATGATCACTTAATTAATTATAGCATTATATAGTTAAATGATTATTTAATTAGTTATAAATTTATAATATTACATTATAAACATTATTAATTTACTACATTAGTCATTAGTACATCACTTAATTAAATGGTTAAAAAATCTAATTAATTTTAACATTACATTATAAATTTATAGTATGATTACTTAATTAATTATAACATTACATTATAAACATTAGTACCATATTTAATTAAATAATTAGAAATTTAATTAATTATAACATTATATTATACATGTATAATATAATTACTTAATTAATTATAACATAGCATTATAATTAAATAATTACTTAATTAATTACAATATAATCATATTACATTATAAACATTAACAATTTATAACATTAAATTAACAATTTACAGATGAATAATTGTTTGTGTCTTGGTTTTGATTCGGAAATTTTATGTGAATTGTGATGAACTGATTGAATTCAAGTGTTGCCTAGAGATTAGAGGATTTATGAGTTACATTGGACACAAATAAATGAGTAATCAAAATTTGTTAGGGGTGTGTTTGTAAACTTTTAATGTATTTTTGTCATTTTTTAAACTTATAGGGGGTAATTGATTTTTTAAAGGATACCCGGGAAAGGAACTGGAACCTGAATTTTAGGTTCCGGTTCCTTGAATTTAAGAACCTGTAATGTGCGGTTCCAGTTCCTTTTTTTGGGAACCTGCATTATGCGGTTCTGGTTCTGGTTCTGGTTCCCCTGAAAAATGTAGGGTACCCGAAACCGCTCACCCCTACTTCAACTCTTGGTATAACAAAATATTATTTGTAGTTTCCCATTTTACCCTTGCACTTTCTATGAAATTCCATCTATGTCCCTTAGTCAATTACCATAATGCCCTCATTTTTATTGTATTCTCCATGTTACTCTACTTCTTTTCACTCTCCACTTTTTCAACTAATTGTGAGTGAAAAGACCATTTTCCCCGTAATGAAATTTTAGGGAATTTTCTTCACACTTGTTCAAGATAACTTTAACAAAATTCGATTAAGGGTATTAGGGCATAAGTAAAGCTACGTACCTCGATGTAGGCGTTACAATTCTCAAAAACCCCCCTCCCCCTTCTTCCCAAGAACTTCGTCCTCGAAATTCAAATGAACAACTCAGGATGGCGGCTCTGCATATCTTGCTCTACCTCCTATGTTGCTTCTTCTACCTTATGATTCCTCCATAAGACTTTTACGAGTGTAATACTTTTGTTTTAGAGTTCTTTAATCTTTCTGTCTAAGGTCTGTACTGGTTGCTCCTCATAAACGAGATTCTCTTTTAAGTCCACTTCTTCTACTTTTAATATATGGGAGGGATCACTTACATATCTTCGAAGCATTGAAACATGGAACACATTGTGCACCCTATCCATATGAGGTGGTAGTGCTAACTTATAACCTACCTTTCCAACTCGTTGCAACACTTCAAAGGAGCCAATGTATCTAGGTGCTAACTTTCCTTTACCGCCAAAACGTATTACCTATTTATAAAAGGAAACTTCAATAAACACTTTATCACCCACTACAAATTCCACGTCTTTTCTCTTTAAATCTGCATAGCTCTTTTGTCTATCTTGAGCTTGCTTCATTCTACGTCGGATCAACTAGATATCTTCTATCATTTTTGAGTTATCTCCTGCCCAAGAGCTGTATGTAACTCATCTTTCTCTCCTACCTCATCCCAATGCAATGGAGATCTACATCGCCTACCATACAAGGCTTCATAAGGAGCCATCTTAATTGTAGACTGATAACTGTTATTATAGGCAAACTCCACCAACAGTAACATCTCATGCCAAGTCATTCTATAATCCATACAGCATGCCCTCAACATATCCTTAAGTATCTGATTTGTTCTCTCAGTCTCGCCATTTGTCTAAGGATGGTATGTTGTACTAAATGCCAATCTGGCACCCAAATTTCTTTGTAGACTGGTCCAGAAAGTCCAAACAAATCTGGAATCTCTATCTGACACTATGGTCTTGGACATACCATGGAGTCTGACTATCTCCTTGACATAGATCTGGGCCAACTGATCCGAGGTAATGCTATCCTTTACTAGAAGAAAATGGACTGATTTCGTTAATCTGTCTACTATCACCCATATTGCATTATACCCCTTTTGAACTCTTGGAAGGCCTGTGATAAAATCCATTGATAT
Source organism: Pistacia vera (assembly GCF_008641045.1). Taxonomy (NCBI): domain Eukaryota; kingdom Viridiplantae; phylum Streptophyta; class Magnoliopsida; order Sapindales; family Anacardiaceae; genus Pistacia; species Pistacia vera. The sequence goes on from NW_022196535.1 coordinate 385,333, forward strand.
ACTTTCCCATTTCTATTTAGGAATGCTGAGTGGCTGAAGCAAACGTAATGGTCTTTGGTGTTCTGCTTTCACCTATTGACAAACCAAACACTTAGTCACATAATCTCCAATATCTCTCTTCATACCTGGCCAACAATAACTTTTCTTTAAATCTTGATACATCTTGGTTCCTCTAGGATGAATAGTGTATGGTGTATCATGAGCCTCCGCAAGAATCTTTCTCTTCAATTCAACATCTTGGGGAATGCATATACGATTCTGGAAATGGAGGACACCATCAAACAGGTGGAATTATGATATCTTGCCTTCAATCACTTGCTGACTTATTTTCTGACACCATTCATTAACAACTTGTTTTTCTTTAATCTTTTCTAGCAAAGTAGGCTGAATGTCTAACCTGGCAAGCCTTCTCGGTATCACCTCTATTTGGTCCTTTAACAACTCTCCCAATAACTCTTTCTGTCTTGCAAGTTGAGACAAATAGCCCTTTCTACTTAAGGCATCTGCTACACGTTAGCTTTTCTAGGTTGATACTTAATTTCACAATCATAAACCTTTAATAGCTCTAACCATCTCCTCTGCCTCATATTCAGCTCTCTTTGGGTGAAGAAGTACTTTAAACTCTTATGATCCGTATAAATGTTACTTTTTGCTCCATACAAATAATGCCTCCATATTTTAAGTGCAAAAACTACAACAGCCAACTCTAGATCATGCGTAGGTTATCTCGTCTCATGCTCTTTTAACTGTCGAGAAGCATAGGCTATTACTCTACCAATTGCATCAATATTGCACTAAGTCCCTAAAATGAGGCATCTGTATAAATATCATAATCTATACCCTCCTGTGGTAACACAAGAATAGGAGATATGGTCAATCTCCTTTTTAACTCTTGAAAACTTTCTTCACAGGCATTCAACCATATAAAAGGTGTTCTCTGTTTGGTGAGAGTTGTAGGTGGCTTAGCCAACTGAGCAAACCCTGCTGCAAACCGCTTATAGTAGGTTGCTAGCCCCAAGAAACTTCTAACTTCCTTTACAGTCTTCAACTTTTGCCATTCCAGAATTGCCTTTTCCTTACTTGGATCCATTGATATACCCTCCTTTGAGACAGTATGACCCAGGAAGATAACTTGATCTAGCCAAAACTCACACTTAGAAAATTTGGCAAACAACTTCTTTTCTCGCAATCGCTGTAGCACAAATCTTAGGTGTTCTTCATGCTCCTCTTTAGTCTTAGAATAAACTAGGATATCATCAATAAACACCACTATGAATCGATCAAGACAATCCTGAAACACCCGGTTCATTAAGTCCATAAAGACTGCTAGGGCATTGGTTAACCCAAAAGGCATTACCACAAACTCATAATGCCCATATCTGGTCCGCAAAGTAGTCTTAGCAATATCTTGCTCTGCAACCCTTACTTGGCGATAACCCGACCTCAAATCAATCTTTGAAAATATGGCTGCTCCTTTCAATTGATCAAACAAATCATCTATGTGAGGTAACGTGTATTTATTCTTCATTGTCACTTTATTTAACTCTCTGTAATCTATACACATCCTTAGAGGTCCATCTTTCTTCTTCACAAATAAAATTGGAGCACCTCAAAGAGAATGGCTAGGTTGAATAAAACCCTTGTCTAAGAGCTCCTAAAGCTGCTTTTTCAATTCCTGAAGCTCAGCTGGGGCCATCCGGTAAGGGGCTTTAGAAATTGGTACTATCCCTGGTGCTAGCTCAAAACTGAATTCTACTTCTCTTTCCGGAGGAAAACCTGGTAAATCTACCGAAAATACATCTAAAAACTCCCGGACTACTAGCACATTCTGAATCTCTGGTTGTGGGAATCACTACTGTGCACTACATGAGCAATATACCCCGAGCACCCTTTCTTAGTATCTTTTTGGCCTTTACACTGCTAATTAACATGCTAAGCTGGTGACCCTCGCCAAATTTAAACTTATTTCCATCATCAAGATTAAATCTTGCTTTCTTCTTTCGACAATCAATTTCTACTCCAAATCTCCCCAAGAAATCCATGCCCAAAATAACATCAAAATCGGGCATATCAAACACTATCAAATCCACTAGCAACTCCCTTCCATGGATTATTACGGACTCCCCTGGAAGCATCTCTTAAGTTACATACTAACACCATTTGGTAACTCTACCTGAATGGGATAATCCACTATAATAGGTTTCAAACCTAATCTCTCTAAAATCCCATGTGTGATAAATGAATGTGTGGCTCCAGAATCAATTAATGCATAAAGGGGAACTGAGTGAAATAATAACTGACCGATAACTACGAATGGGCTAGCTTCAACTTCACTCTGAGCTACTGTAAACACTCGGGCATTGGTACCTCTAGGTGTCTCCGCTGCAGGTGCAGGAGGGGCTTTGTAATCTCTCATCATATGCCCTGGCTGTCGGCATCTATAGCATACATTTCAGCCCAAATCTCTAAGACACTCCCCAAAATGATTTCTTCCACACTTTTGACACTAGGGAACTTCAATAGTTCTCGGCCTTTTATTCTGCCAATCCCTCCTGTTCTTCTTGGGTTGAAATCTTTTCTTATTTCTCACCTCTCTATTAGTGGGAGCATCAGCTCTATCTTTCTGTGGAGCAGGAGGTGGAGCACTAGGGGCTACTATTGATGGAGCTGTTGGGGTTAGCTTATTCACAAATATTTCTACCCATAAGGCTCATTCCAAAGCTTCATTGTATGTCTGAAGGGGCTGGGCACCAGCCATCACATCTCGAGCTATTTCTGGTTGTAGCCCATGCACAAACTTATCCCTCCTCAGTTCTGGTATACTTACTACACCTGGTGCAAACCTTGCCAAGGAATTAAATTTCATCGAATATTCTTTCACTGAGCTAATCTCCTGTTGCAAACTGATAAACTCCTGAACCTTTTCATGAACTTGATCAACTATTCTATATTCTACCTCAAACAATCTTCTGAAATCTCCCCAACTCATTGAGGCTATATCGTGAGTATCCTCCATCAATTCCCACCATATACGGGCATCACCCCTAAACAGAAAGCTTGCATATTGAATCTTCTCCCGGTCTGTCATATGGAAAAGTGCCGTCGTACGCTCCACTGATTTAAACCACTCGTTTGCCACTATTGGGCCCGCCGTACCCCTAAATTCTGATGGTTGGTGTTGAATAGGCAACCCATATATCGACTCAATATGATTATGCACTATCGAGGGTACCGGCCTATCTCTCTCCTCTCTAGGGGTCGGTACAATAACTGGGGTCTCAACTCTCTCTAGTATCGATCTCCCCTGATTCTCTACCAAGACTTGCTGTATAACATTACGAATCCTCGCTTCATCAAGACAGGGGGAGTAGATTTTGAAGGGTTGGAAGGTTCACCCTACTCATTGCTTTCTTACTGCTTGCTCGAGTTTTACGTCTCATCTACATCACACCAACACTTTTAGTCAACTCAATTAACTCATCTACTATAAGTAGGGAAAGAAATAACTTACAGCGGTTGGCTACAGAACATCAATGCAGCGGGAGAGGCACACTGTCAAATCCCGAAACCTTTGCTCTGATACCAAAAATGTAATACTCACTAAATATATATATAAGAAAATATATACATGTAGATGAGTATAGAATAATAGGCCCATAACTAATTTTTCTTTATATATAAATCTTTACATAATATAATAAAGTCACAAAACATCTCGACAGTGTTGCCAAAACCTTCTGCTTCTTGACATTCCATGCGACCGCGTCTCACTTACTACCAGTAAAAACATTAAAAACAACGGGGTGAGCACTAATTGCTCAGTAAGTAAATCCGCTATGCTACTCTTCTCTCTCCGTTGCTTATATTATGAATTTCTTTCCTTACATCACACTTCTCTATTCTTCTCTGTTCTTTCTCTGTCCTTTCTCTATTCTTCTCTGTTCTTTCTCTGTCCTTTCTCTATTCTTCTCTGTTCTTTCTCTATCCTTTCTCTATTCTTTCTCTGTTCTTTCTCTAGTTTCTCTCAATTTCTAATTCCTCACTACCCATGATAGTAGGCATGGTATCATGCATAGGTATGATGCAAATGCACAAATGCATAGGATGTGCATTTTCTTTTCTGTTTTTCTGTTTTTCTATTTTTCTTATTCTTATTTTGTTTCTTTTCTCCGTACTTCTTTCTTTCTTTTCTATTCTTTCTTTCTTTCTATTCTTTCTTTCTTGTTGATCGGAATCTATTAGCATAGGATGTGCATTTTCTTTTCTGTTTTTCTATTTTTCTTATTCTTATTCTGTTTCTTTTCTCTGTACTTCTTTCTTTCTTTCTTTTCTATTCTTTCTTTCTTTCTATTCTTTTCTTTCTTTCTTTCTATTCTTTCTTTCTTGTCGATCGGAATCGGTTGAGACATGGATTTGGAACCCTAGTCGTGTGAGTGTATTCTCTAATTCTGGGTATAGTCCTCATCCACATGCACTTCTAACAGACTGCACAATTCTTCTTTCTAATTCCGTGGCCGCTCACTAAAGGCGGTGTGCATGCAGGGCTATGTCACTCACGGGATTCCCCATCGTAACAAACTTCTCTTCTTTTATCTTTTTACACTTCTTTATATAAAATTTCATATTTGAACTTCTTTAATATTTCTCATTTCTTTCTATTTGCTCTTTAATGTTCATTACTGCTCTTTCATGCTCTTATGAGTATGTATGCATGTAGATGGGCTCATGCTCATTATTCTTTCTAAATTCACATGTTTGGATGCAATAATCCAATATGGAATGTAAACATGTCATTCTCTACCATCTACAAACTCATCTCAAGATAACAAATAATCATATTCATACATGCACTTCTCTTTGACATTTCATCAAACAATTTATATGCACACATCAACTCTAATTTGGCTACACTTCTACCTCTCTTTTAAGCCACCAAAATTTGGAATAAAACACACTAAGAATAACGTCAAACCTGTCCAGGTTTCACACTCCATAAATTCTACTCCAATTCTTCCATAAATCATCCAAACTCTCATCAAACATCAAGTACACAAACACTATTTCTCATAGATAAATCTAACCATCATTCAACATCCATTCCATCAACAATTCTTCATATATAAGCACATACATGCATAAAAGAAATTCTCTACATAATATTACTCCAATCATAACTAAGGTTGGATTTACTTACCTTAGATGTGAGCAATCCAACACTTTAGTAGTCCTCCTTGACACAACTCTCTTTCTCTTAAATCCTATGAACACAAATCATAAGAATTCAACACTTTAAAAATTAAAACTCATATCTTAGTGCAAGGATCTTACCTAAGGATGCTTGGGATTGAAATTCCACTAAAAATAACCCAAAATCTTTGAATTTCCCTTGAAAAAGAATTGAAGAAATTGAGAGAATTTGGCGATGAAGGTGGCGTGAAAGAGGAGAAGAAATGGCTAGGGTTTCATTCTTCAACTCTTGATATAACAAAATATTATTTGTAGTTTCCCATTTTACCCTTGCACTTTCTATGAAATTCCATCTATGTCCCTTAGTCAATTACCATAATGCCTTCATTTTTATTGCATTCTCCATGTTATTCTACTTCTTTTCACTCTCCACTTTTTCAACTAATTGTGAGTGGAAAGACCATTTTGTCCCTAATGAAATTTTAGGGAATTTTCTTCACACTTGTTCAAGATAACTTTAATAAAATTCGACTAAGGGTATTAGGGCATAAGTAAAGCTACGTACCTCGATGTGAGCGTTACAATGGTGTTGCCATGTAGTTAATTGAAAGGAAGCATAGACAACTTGTGGAACAGGGGTTAACTCTTCTTGCCCAAAGTAGCATGCCACTTAAGTTTTGGTGGTTTGCTTTTCAAACAGTTGCCTATCTCACAAACAGACTTCCCACACCTATTTTGAACAATTCATCCCCCTTTCAAAAGTTGTTCGACACTGTCCCTAACTATTCTGCCATCAGAATCTTTGGATGTTTAGTTTACCCTTTCCTTAAACCCTATAGTAGTCATAAATTTAACTTCCACACTGCCAAATGTACCTTTGTTGGTTATAGTCTACATCATAAAGGATATAAATGCTTAGCATCCTCTGGTCCATTATACATTTGTCAAAGTGTCAAGTTTGATGAGTTAGATTTTCCATTTCAAAATTCTACAAGTTTTATTCTAGTTTCATCCAACCTACCGTTCAGTTCTGAGCTACCTTTACCTTCCTCTACTACTTCAACTTGGCATATTCCCTCTGCTAAATTGGAGTCCTCTCTTAACTTTTCACTTGCATCCACAACTCTTCACAATCCTATTGCACATGATCAATTGCAATCATCAATCAGGACACATTCTAGTCTAGTTTTGTCACATTCCACTCCAAATGTGTCTTCTTCCACCTCGGTGTCCATTGGTCTAGATGTTTCTAAAACCATTTCCTTATCCCCTGTGTTCCTAGCTCCAATTACTCAGTTTGCAGAATCTTTATTATCACCTGTCACAATTCCTTCTAATAACTCCTATAATACTATCCCAGTCATACTGAATTTACCCTTAGTAGCACCCTTATCTCTTGACACAAATACTCACCTGATGTTGACTAAAGCCAAAGCCAAAGCTCATAACACTGCTCTACTATCTTCCTCATCCTTTGATACTAAAGAACTAGTCATTGTGTCAGAGGCACTCTCATATCCATCCTAGAAGGCTGCTATACAGGCTGAGTATGATGCCTTATTGTCTAATCATACCTGAGAACTTGTTCCAGCCACTTCTGAGATGCATCCAGTAGGTTGCAAGTGGGTTTCCAAAGTTAAAACTAACCCTGATGGCTCTATTCAAAGGTTTAAGGCCAAGTTAGTTGAAAAAGATTTTCAATAGACTCCCGAGATAGATTATCTCGAGACATTCAACCCTGTGGTTAAGTCTCCAACCATTTGAGTAATTTTGAGTTTGGCAATAAGTTTTGGATGGGATATTCAGTAGGTGGAAAGTTTTGGATGGGATATTCAGCAGGTGGATATCAACAGTGCATTTTTGAATGGGGACCTTAGTGAAAGGGTGTATATGGTTCAACCTGAAGGTTTTGTTAGTGCTTGGCATCCTCATCATGTTTGTCAATTGACTAAAGCCCTTTATGGTCTTAAAGAGGCCCCTAGGGCCTGGTTTGATAAGCTTAAAAAGGCCTTTCTTGGTTGGGGTTTTGTTCACTCTCTAACATACCCTAGTCTCTTTGTGTATCAAAACCAAGGCAAATTGATGTACGTTTTGGTATACTAAGATGATATATTACTAACAGGAAATGACTCCAGCCTAGTTCAACAGACTGTTGTTGACCTTAACACTCAATTTGCTTTGAAAGCCTTAGGATCGCTCAAATATTTTCTTGGTTTTGAGGTGACAAGGAATGAGAAAGGACTTCATATGAACTAGGAAAAGTATACCAAAGATTTGCTAGTTAAAACAAATATGATGGATTGTAAGTCTTGCTCTACTCCTATGGTTGTAGGGACTAGACTCACTCTTGAAGACAATGAAATCTTTGATAATCCAGCTCTTTATAGAAGTACAATTGGTGCCTTGCAGTATTTGACCTTGTCTTAGCCCAATATCTCTTACTCTATGAATAAGCTCATTCAGTTCCTAAAAGCTCCAACTCAGTTGCATTGGTAAGTATGTAAGAGGCTACTTAGATATCTCAAAGGCACCTCTAACTTTGGTCTCAATTTTATGCTAGCCACAAACTTAATTTGGCTTGTTATACAGATGCCGATTGGGCTAGTAATCCCCTAGACAAAAGATCCACTAGTGATTGTTGTGTTTTTCTTTGATCTAACCTGATTCAGTGGACTTCAAGGAAGCAAAAGGTTATGGCTCTCTCATCCACAAAGGCAGAATATAGAGCTCTTGCACAAGGCTCAACTGAATTGGCCTGGTTTTGTAGTTTGTTTTCAGAAATTGGTCTTCAATTGCCTGAAATCGCTGTCATCTGGTGTGACAACTAGAGTGCTAGTTCTCTTGCTTCCAATCTTGTCTTTTATGGTAGGATTAAGCACATTGAGCTAGATGCTTATTATATCCGAGAACAGGTCATAGCCAATAAACTTAAGGTGCAATATGTTCCAACTAAATACCAAAAGGTAGATATATTCACTAAAGCCTTTCCAAGTTCCAGATTTGAAACACTTCGAGAGAAACTCACCATAAAAGGAATATGTGATTCTGGTGCTTCACCTTCAGCAAGATAATCTGAATTTTTCATGGTAGGACTATCTGAATTTTTGTGCTACTTCCCCTATTGAGACAATCAGTTGTTGCAGTTATTTTGCCTATTGTAAGATGCTGTAGTTAGTTATTGCAGTGAGTTGAGTTATGGTTACTAAAGTTGCTAATGTTACTCAAGTTGTAGCTCAGTTTGTTTATTTTTGTTGATTTCTCATTCAGTTCTTTGCTGGTGGTAGTTTTGTTTTGTGTAATTTGTGCCTAGGAAATTCACTCATTTGAGATAAAGTCTTGCAGGTTTCTTGTGAATGCAGGATGATAGAATATGGCAATGTTAATCACCAAGGAAGTGAAATGTATAGAAGTTTTGATTAAGAGGAGATGTTAGGATAGCTGGTAATGTTGACTACTGAACTAGCAACAAATTGTAGAAGTTTTGATTAAGGGGTGATGTTAGGATATTAGAATGTTTAACTATGTTGACTTATCAAGATATTTAGTCTTGAAAGTCCTATTTTACCTTTTTTGTATATAAACATGTAAACTACAATTCTTCAGTAAGAAAAATAGAAATTTTCAGTCTTCTTCTCGAACATTTCCTCTGTTTTCAATCTCACTCTCTCTATATTCCTCACTTGTTCACTTTCAACAATCAAAACCAAATTCTGGAGGAAATATCTACAATTAATTATATTTAGATTTTATGTATTTCTTAGGGAGAATATTGATTTTGATTTTTTTATTTTAACATCGGAATTTTGTCATTCATTTTGTGATATTCTTATATGTAAAACCCTAATATGACAAATGCTCCTAGAGGGGGGTGAATAAGAGATTAAAAAATTTAATACAAAATAATAAATACCTCCAACTACCTAAATGTTATGAACAATAAATTACTTCAATGAGTATAGAGAAGAGAAATGCTCAAAGATTTTATAATGGTTCAGAGTTTTGATCATGACCCTCTTACATCCAATTCTTCAAGGCAACCTCCTTAAAGTTCCACTAGAATCAGATTTCACCTATACATTAGCTTTCATAGGATTTCGCCTCTACAATAGTTTGATAAGATTTCGCCTATAGATTTATAGGATTTCACCCAATAATATGAGATAAATGTTTTTGTGAATGATTGCTTCTAAGCTAGGCTAATACACAATAGGTTCAAGGTTTCTCTTTAAAGATATTAGTTTTAGTACAAATGAGAGATTGATTTTTGATCAAGAATGAGCTCCAGGGTTTGCAAGATTGAATGTTGGCACTATTCTCTCACTTATTTTCTTGCAATAAATCGCCCTATTTAAGCCTTCACCAAACCTTGGAAAATTAAAGTCGTTGCTACATTTAATGCACTTCTACAAAGCTACAGAACCTAGAGCAAAAGGCGTTCCAACATCTGGAACGGGTATTCCTAACACCAACGGTCACTTCTCTTTGAATCTTAGGGTTTGGAATGGTCGTTCCCCTGCATGGAATGGTTGTTCCCTTATCACAAACGGGCTTTCCATCGTAGATCTCTTAATGACCAGAAATTTTAGAACCTTGAACGGCTTCCTAAAATGGTGTTGTTCCTTCTTGGAACGACCTAAAGAATTTTGGAAATAGGCGTTTGTTGAGGTTTTTTTTATCTAGACTTGAAGTTCCCACAAACATTGACTTGAGCTCAAAAATTCTAAGTCCAAAATCTTGACTTAATCTTGGAACGGGCATTCCTCTTATGGAACAGGCGCTCCTCTTCAAGTTGAAAAGAGTGTCAAGATTCCAGATCTATGAACTGGTGAGGGAACAACATCGTTCATGTGGAATGAGCTAGAGGAATGGTTCTTCTTCTTGGTTGTTCCTTTTTTAGAGGATGTCCAGCTCGAAAATGCGTATCAACCTTTTTGGATAAGTCTTCAAATGTTTGGAACTTGCTGGAACGGTCATTCGGTTTGGTCATTCCTTGAAGATGAGAGTCTCAGCCTGAGTGGATGCTTCCTTCATTTTGGGTAGAACCATGAACGGGTCATGGAATGGGGTTGTTTCAAATTGGAACGGCTTGATTGGGGCACTATTTTCCAAAAAAAAAATGAATGGAACGAGTTCCATCTGTGTGAATGGTCGTTCCACTTGGAAATTCTGCATTTTTAATTTGGTTATGACTTATGTCATACTTTTGCACATTGTTAGTTCTTTTAGCAATTTTTTATATTAGTTTTGGCACAAAAACATGTTGGAGTCATTTTTATGACTCCATTAATGTAATTAAAATACATTTGTTATGATTTAATTTGAATTTATATTGAGACAATTTATAATATTATGAAATTATTCATGAAATATCACATCCTAATGTTTTCTCATGAATATTGCATGTTTGAAATGATTTTTGAGATTGTGTGAGTCGATATTAGGTTATGGTTTATTGATTAGGGCTAAATTTGTTTCATTTATGCTGTTCAGGGGGCAAATTGCATATTTTTATGGGGTTGATTTTGTCACTTTTTAATCATGTAGGGACCACATTGAAATTTTCTAGGACTACTATATAGAGAAACTTTTATGTGAATTTTCAGAGGGCATCCACAAAACCCTCACCCTTAACCAGATTCCGTCCATTTTTGGCCACCCTTGACCTCCCCTTGTGCCGGTTCATCTCCACCATAGATCTAACGAAATCTGACGACATTTGGGCTTTCTTTGTGCGACCTTTCGTCTTCTGGTGATGGTTCGACTTCTCAAGTGCTAGCTCATCTTCCCTTAGTGCCATCTCACCTTCCCTGACCTTCCTTGCCACCGATTTGGCTGTTTTCCAGCGAGTTTCATCACTTTACATACTGTGACTCTTTGGCTTCCAGGAGAGTTTTTGCTCACCTTCCGGCAACGTTGCACCTCCCCAGCTACTGATCCTCACTCCCTAATTTGAGAGCTACCTCTCGGTACCTTTGAATCATTATTTCACCACTGGCCGCCCGGAACCACCATTGGAAGCCTCCCTTGGTCTTCCTCGGCCACAAACCACCTTCTCCAACTGCCAGTGATTCGTATTCCATCATGACCAACACCATTTCAGTCCTTTCAGCCATGATCGACACCACCATGAACGGCTGAGCTCTCAATTTCCCGTTTCAGTGAAGGTTAGACCAAGTCGATGACCACGGTTCTTCACAACAACTCTTGACTAGTTGGAGTGAGCCCGAACATTGGACAAATGGTTAAGTTTCTTGTATTCAGATTATATTTGTTTTGTTTCATGCTGATTACAATACTTTAATATATTTTTATGCATGATTTGTGAGAATTGGTTATGTTATGGAAAGTGTTCATTGAAATTGAACTGATTGCATAATGAATGTTGGCTTGAGATTATTGAATGTTGATTATGGCTTTAAATTGCTTTGATGTTGATTGCAATCAAGTTGTATCATTTCTGCTAGGAATCTATTCGTTGTGTAATTGATTGATTGGTTGATATAAAGTTAATAGGTTGTACTTGTTGGCTTTGTACCAACTAGTGGTATTAAATTGTTAGAACTTTTAGTTAATCAATGATAGTCTTTAACCAATCAATCAGTAGCTAAGACGATAGGGAGATAAGATAGATTATACCTAGATTACTGGAAAATCATTTTATGTGATTTGCCTAGCCTTGTAGGTTTAGGAAGTCTAAGAGTGAGGAAAGGAATTGTGGAAGTTCGTCTTGGGTCGAATCGAATATGAAGGGACAATGCCTTTAATATTAAGTTTTAGTCCGTTATTAATTTTATGTTCTTAAATTTTGCATTTAGTTTCTTTAGTTTTAATTAATCAATTAGTCAATTTCCCTTTTCTTAACTCAAATCTACATTAGGTTAATAGTCTTGCTCCCTATGAATTCAACCCTACTTACAGATAACAAAGGTATTTAGATTTAATTTTGTGGTCGTGATGTTCAGCTCAACAAAACACACAAGGGCTCAACAGTATATGATGGAGACACCCATAATCATAATTACAATGATCTAAAACATTGAACATGATACTTGTTAACATTGTTTTCTATGCTACCTATTGTGACATTACGGCAATGTTTGACTTATATCTTTTTAATGGAATTGAATTTGGACACGAAATTATAAATGGTAGTGGTTAACATATAAAGGATTAATTCTGGAAATTATGGTTAATTTTGGTGACGTATATGCATTTTTTATATGAGGCACAAATTAGTAAACATTTGCAGAATCTAAAGTAGAAGTTTTGATCTCTATTTGTTGTAACATTTTTACCTTTGTGAATACAAATAATTATAATATGAATACTTTATGGTATTTTATAGATATATTTATCATTTTACCGATGATAACAAGAGATAAACAACCATTGTTGAACAATCAAACCTAGATCTAGAAGGTTATATTTACACTAATTCAAAATTTGCCTCATTTGAATTTTAAGTGGTAATTTGTAAAACATGTATTTGAAATACATAGCATCAATTTCAAGTATACCAAAAAGTAAAACACATAATACATCAAAGGACCTTGTATACCTATACCGGAGTTAGTTTTTGTCCTGAAATGGAAAGGATCAAAGTTTTGGATCATTATTTATGGATTTTACATAAGATTGAACCTGCACATGAAATCGAAAATAAAGTTGATAGTTGTTATTTTTTCATGGGCTTCAATATCGGGGCTAAGGTAAGAAGAAGATCTTTTAGAAAAGATTTGAGAGTTATCAGTAGTCTCTTTGGTCTTCCCTCGCTATAAACGAAAGCACCAATTGTTGCGACATATTTGTCTTGCTTGTATCTCCTTTAACTAAACTAGAGTGAGTTTTGTGGGGTGACTTGATCATCTTGTCCTCTAAAATAAATATTGATATAATTTCTTCTTCGGTAGCTGATCTTTTTGTCTTGAAATGAAAAGGATCAAGACTTTGGATCATTGCTTCTAGATTTTAGATAATATTGGACTTGCGCATGAAATTATAAAGAAACCTGATAGTTACTATCTTCTCTTGGGCGTCAATCATTGGGTCATAGGTAAGAGGAAGATCTTTCAAAAATTGTTTGAGAGTTATCAATAGAGTCATCACCGGAAAATTAATATAAAACGACAAGATTGGAAACGACGTCAGAAATTGCGTCGGTTTACATTGCCATATCACGATGTGAAATGTTGTCGCATTTCTTGGCTATAAATCCGACACTTTGGCGTCATTCTAGGGCCATAACACGATGCCAAATTACCGTTGTTTTCCACAGTTGAACCGGCATGCACAATGACGGTGTTCCGTGTCATTGAATTTATCATGTTACCATACAATGCAACAATTTGTCGCTTAATAGACGGTTGGTGAATGACGCCAGCTCTGTGTCGTATTCTGCTTCTCCTCCACCTTAGGACGGCTTGTTTTTTAGTATCAGTTTTGGCTATAAAAAATTATCACTTTCTTGGTGTAACATTATCAATTTAAGTCTAGATTTCCATAATTAATTATTTATCTTTTTATTTATTTCCCTACGATATAACTCTAAATGATAATTTAGGGTAATAATTAATAAATATTGTTTTTAACTCAAAGACATTTGCTCTCAACGAAATTTTGTAAATTAAATCTTGAATATATGTATTGTTTATCCACAACTATATAATGTTTTTTGAATTTTAAATTCATCTTTAATATCGTACATTACTATATAATGTAAAATTGGTTTACCCTTTTTATCTTATGGTTTCTAGATTCTTCATATAAAGGAAGAAAAAACTGAATTATTTTGTTCATATATGTTGATGCTTGATTTCGATACCAACGACTCGCACGTGTAAAATGCCAAACGGGCTTAGAAATTACACGTGATATGGAAATATGCAATGAGAAAATAAATAAAAGGCTATTTTTAAAGTGGTTAGGATGCTTTAAAGCAAATCCTACAACTATTATTATTGTATTAATAGATGGTTACAATCAGGTCGCAGATAACGAGTTGAGTTACAATCTAGAGAGAATACAAAGAGAGAGAGAGAGAGAGAGAGAGAGAGAGAGAGAGAGAGAGTGTGTGTGTGCTGTTTAGACTAAGATAAGCCAATCCTGTAAATGAGAGAAGAGTCATATATTTATAGTGGGAGGATTCAAGGTAATAATCATGAGCCTATTGTTCAACAGGTGAGGTACAATTCCTAACACGCCTCTTATTGGTTGCCTGCACGAGAGATATCCTTAAATTGCGTAGGGCTTGGGCAGGTGGACGGTTCCTGGCCACTTGCAAGTCTAGCACTCACCTGCTGCACTGACGAGAACCATACCTCTTCCGTCATTGTGTGATGTGGCCATGTCTAGACGACACAAATCCTCCCTGAATTCTTATTGGCTCTTGCTGATGATAGTCCACCTCAGCCCTGATTTTTTAAGCATAACAGAAGGCCCCCAGTTTTTAAGGTTTAAGGATTGAACCTTGAGAACTTCATGATTATGCCATGACTTGACTTGTCCCAAATGACGTTTGGTCGAGTTCATCAAGTCATGAGGAGGTTGTAGCATATACCTCTAAGAGTAGCACAAGTGACCTAAGGTGGCCTTCTCCCGCAGGTTCAACGACCTGGGTCAGACCCCACTCAGTGCCATACCGACATGCTTTGAATCTCATCCGCAGCTTGCGACCTGAGAATACTTTACACATATTTACCAAAAGCAACGAGTCACATCGTTTTGAGATTGATATTCGGCGAAGAGTGTTTTACTCGAATGACCTCTTCAGATGTTATCTGTTGTGCTTGACAGCGAATCTGATCAATAAAATAACTTTTATTCTGACAGACGTGTCTATTATGCAATAAGTGACAACCATGCGCATTAAATGCAAACTATGCTAAAACGACATTCTCTTTCAGAGCATTAAATGCGGATGAGGGCACATTTAATGTGGTGGAGATAACCGTGCTGATGCTTGGTTGCTTCAATGGAGGGAAGTGCCGATTGGCACTCACGAAGCTTGGTGGTTACTTCCTCTCGCGGATTAACGACACGTGGTCGCAATCAATGGCGAGAAATATATCCCACCCAAGCATCGCTTGCCTAGGGAAGCCAATCGTCGTTTTCCCCCCTATAAAAGCCCAGGCTCGCTTCAAGTTTTGTCATAGAACTTCATATTTTCAAAGAAAAAGCAAAACTCTCATGAAATCAGTCCGCCTTTTTTCCAGTTAATGCGCACTCTCCGTTATGATAGGAAGTTCATTCCTCGCAGCCAAGAGGTAAGAAGGATTCCTCCTTCACTTTCTTTTATTATTTTGTTAGTAGCCCGTCTTGACGATAATGTGGGTATGAACTGTCTGGTAAGTTTTTTATGATGCGTATTTTCGGACAGTGGTGAGAAGAGGGCTTTTTCCTTCATAAAGACTAAAAACTTAGGGCATGAATCTTTGGGGGTTCATTCCTAAGGCTTTTTAGGCGTTTTCTAGGGTTTAAGGAAGGCACATTAATGTTTCTTTTGCTCTTCCACGTCATTGTATGAAATATTGTACAAAGACTGAGTTATCTTTGCGTGTCGCCCCTTTTTCAGACCTTAGGAGCAATGGATGCCTCAACGACCAGAGCAGCCGAGGGGACGAGCTTGCAGGCACTGGGTGCCCTAGTGGGTCCCGTGCAAGAGACCTTGTCAATGGCCACCCAAGATGAGATACAGAAGGCACTCGACCAATACGCACTTAGCATGGATATCTACCAACACAGAACATACACAGCTCGGAATCCCTAGAGGGAATGGCCGTGATCTTGGAGGCGATCTTTAAATGTGGGGCGTTGATACATTTTCACCCCTTTATTAGATCGATCCTCGACCACTTCGAGGTTGCGCCATTGCAAGTGACGTCCAATGCATATATGATAGTTGTTGCTATGTATATCGCATGTGGCGAGAATGGCCTTGGCGAGCTGACAACGTTGGAGCTCGTATGCTTTTACTATCTGAAGAAAAGCAAGGATAAAGACTCTTTTTACCTCTCGAAGTTATCTACAAACGAGGGAGGAATATTTGGTTACCCTAGTAATGTCGAGGCCTATGAAACCAAATTTTTCTTTTTTTAGCATGATGGCATCTACCAATTTAGGAAGCCTAGTAGGTTTTCCTTCCTTTCATTTTACGAACCGTTCCTTTTCCTTCAGTTTTTGTTTTCTAATGAACTTTTTTGTCTCATTGCAGGAAATAAGATGACCAGATTGATGACTCTAACTGATTTCAACCGAATTGTAGCATTCGGTAATCTAACCGAGCAAAGTCGCGATGCAAGGCTGCTCGTGACTACTGCTAAGCTAAGAAAATGCGACTTTTTCAATCCCAAAGCGTCTTTGGAACTCTTAGTCCATAAGTATCCTCACACATAGAATCTTTTTCCTTTGCCTGTAGTCGCCTTTTTGTTAACCTGCTTTCATCCAGCAACCATGCCACCTAGAGTTCTAAGGCCGACGTCGAGGACCAAGGGGTTCATATTTCCTTGGGTCTCCTCAACTGAGCCAGCTGAGGCGATCCCTGGCGATACCCCCATATGAAGGATACAGATGGGTGCGCGAACACCCTCAGAATGATAAAGGGAAGCTTCTCAGCTCGTGGCTGCTCACGCCCCTAAGGAAAAAACCATGGGTAAAAAAACTAAGAAAAAAAAGCAGCTACAGGCTGAAGAATTAGAATCTGAGCCAGAAAGCTTAGGGGTGCAGCCTGGGAGATCGCAGCCTTACCAGGCTTTTCGCTCGAGGGTGCCCCCAGGTGCACACCTGATATTTCGGTGATCCTCGAGAACTCACGCAAAAGAGAGGGGGAGGTCGCAGTAGCCCAAAGGAGACCAGGCAAATAATAGGTCGACGAGATGCCAATTCCTTCGGGGACAGACACGCTTGTGTTACACTCCATGGGGCAACTCCCGGAACACCTGCAGTTGGTGGTGTATACCTTGCTAGAGTGTCAACTATTAGAGTAGATGCCCTAGAGCCAGTCAATTATTATAGAATTGACTCTTTGTAATAATATTCATTAATCAATAAAAGGCATTTTATTCTATATCACATAAATCATTATTATTGCAATATGTATTGATATATGTCCTTAGAATGGTAGAACCGTGACGAGGGTATCAAGTGTTTCAAATCTTGATAGTGAGAACTTTATGAGCACATATGGTGGCCATTCTAGAAACGTCTTTAGCCCCAGTATTATTCTGAAGTAAGGACACAGATAATACGGTAAGGGTATCATAGTGTTGAATGACCCTGTCGAAAGGCAGTGACTGATCTCACTTGTCAAGATTGTTTGGTGACAACCTGGTGTAACACATGGGTGCTTGCTGTAGGCGAATACACCGCAGCAAGTTCACTGGACAGACCCACCAGAGGATTCTATATGGATGGTAATCCCAGTGTCTATAGAACAAATCCTCTAACGAATGGTGGTACATGTGATCCTTAGACTTGAGATCACCAGAGCGCCTTGTGCACCGATTGGTGTAGTTTGACACTAGCCTAACACAATTCTATTCAGAGCTGTCAATACGGTGGTGATTGGCTGCATCGAGGAGTGTATCAAGACTATGGTGGATAGACAGAGGATTCATCGCTCTTGGGTATGGGAGAAGTTATCTCACGGCACAATTCAGTATATGGCAATGATAATAAAACTGTGGCCATAGTAGGATTGAGTTGTTGCTCTATCCGGATTATAATACATGTTATTAGTCCAGAAACTTAATACATAATATTGAGAGTAACCGAAAATTTGACACTATTTCTATGCCTTCATCTCGTCGAGATAATGTATGATGAAAGGATCGAATTGTATGGTAACCATATTGTTGACAAGTAGCTACTTTGCTGAATTCGAATCTATCGGGTGGCCATGATGCCTTGCTAGGGGCCAATCTTGGTCTGTGTATAGTGAGACGATTAATTGGTGTTAATCGCAATACTATACACTACCAGTATGATGAGGAGCCTATGGGTCACACATAGAAGATAATTTAAGACTCAGGAAGAAAGAAGGGCGTTTTCGTCTTTTTAGGGGAAAGGGTATTTTGGTAATTTCACAGTGCAATTAAATTTGCTGAAGTCGTAACCTTTATTTAATTTATTAGAAAAATTAAATAAGTGAAATTACGTTTAAATATGTGTTCGCATATATTTAATTAAATCATCATTATTGTTAAATGTTAATATATAGATTAAATATATATTAATTGATTTTAATTGAGATAATGATGAAATAAAAATAAATATCTAGTTGGGAGTGTTTGGTAACATGGGGTGTTTGGGTTAGAGCCCAAGCCTATTCCATATGGGAATAGGGCAACTAAGTTTTCAATATAAAAGAAAAAAGTTATTTATAAAAAGTATTAATTGATTCACTGTTCATTTTCTCTTTAAAAACAAAAACACAGCAGCCCCATATTTCCTCTCCCACGACAGAATTCATTTTTGCCTAAAATCAATCTATTTGATTTTTCTTCTTTAATCTTAAAGCTAAAGAGGGTCTAGCAAATCCCTCCTTAGTTCTTTGTGATTGTCTTCGTGTGGACTACGTCGGTTCGATCCTACACTTGGGTCGGTAGCAAAAATGTTCAAAGATAAATTTGGAGGAGCCTCCAAACGTGCGTATGTTTTTCTAAACTCATGATTAATTTTTCTGTAGATTCTTATTATGATAAAACTGTAAAATTATACCCTTGATCTTGGCTCTTTGGAAACGATCCTTATGTTATTTTTTTTTTTTTTGTTTTCCGCTCCGTATATGGACTGTTTCTTAACACTAACTGGTTGCAGTCTTTGAGGAGTTCATGGCTTCCCGACCCGCGGACCTAATGGCTACAACGCTTCAGCTGCAAAGCTAGGTAAAGCAGCTTGTACTTGTCGAGGACTTCCAAATATATGTTGATTTGCTTACCCTTTATGACTTTCGAAAAAAATGGAGATTTAATTCGTGTCTCTTTTCTCATGCAGTCTCCTCTTGCCTTACATATGGCCTAAATGAAGACCAACCTGGACTCTACCGAGGGGCTCCACGAGCTAAGGGAAGAGAATACTAAGCTGAAATAGGACATCGCGACTCTAGATACAAAGGCAAAAGCATATCTATCTAGGCGAATCAGTACTTAATAGAGAGAAATTCTACCTTTCGTACAGTGGAGTTCTAGAAGACTAAGCTCGCGAAGAGAGGCGAAGAGAACAAAGAGCTCTAGAGGACAGTTGCTAGACTCACCAAAGAGTGTGGCAAGAAAGAGCAGGAGCTGAAGGTAAACTCTGAACGATCCATGAAGGCGGAGGAGGAGAGAACTCAGTTGTGGGAAAATTCTAAGAACTAGAAGAGAGTAGTGGAGATGGACCTCGAGCTTTCCCAAGGGTGGATCGCTTCATTAACTGATCAGATGAAGCGGCAATCAAGAGGAAGGCCGTTGACTGGGCAATTCAAGCTATCTACATCTTGCAACAAGGAATCCGAGGATGGACCTCTCCGACCTCCCAATCGAACACCATAACATCTTTGCTTCCATGGCCCAAGCTGATGATGATGCCGAGGAGGAAGAGGGACAAAAACCTCCTCCAAAGGAGGACCAGCTAGAGGAATATGTCCTAGAGGACCTAACAGCTGATCGGATGGTCGGCGACCAACTGGGGGATACATAGGTCGCACCCGTAGGGCCTGGAGGTGGAGACCAATGATCATTTTTTCTGCTTCTACATAGCTTTGCTTTTAACTCTTTCTTTGTATTACTTAACTCTGTTTTGGCTGCCCACTATACTTATTCTCATCCCATATAAAAGAAGTATTTTTAGCTATTGGTGATGGCACTTACAATTTCAAGTACTTTACAAGACCAATGTTACATATCTGAATAGGAAACTTGTAAAACATCATAACGAGCAAGATTATACAAGACAAATTTGTTTAAGACAAAGGAGAACGATCTTATTTATAAAGGTTACAAGGAAAATTTTACAAGTAAAAGAAATGGAAAATTAAGAGCGAGTTCAGATTTACTAGTAATAAGGGCGAAGATGCTCAGCATTCCAAGCTCGCGGTACTTCTGAACTGTTAAGCCTCTTAAGGTGATACATTCCTGGTCATATTACCTTGGCGATGCAGTACGAACCTTCCCATTTAGGTCCCAATACCCCCACACTTGGTTCCCTTGTACTGAGAAGGACTTCTTTCATAACCAGGTCGCCAACCTGAAAGTCTGTTCTTCTAACCTTAGAGTCGAAGAACATTTTCGCACACTGTTAGTAGGATGTTATCCTTAATCGAGCCTTGTCGCGATGTTCTTTAACTAGGTCCATACTTGCACATAGAAGTGCTTCATTATCTGTTTCATTAAATAGGTCTCTCTGGAGCGAACCAGTTCCTACTTCTATTTGGATCATAGCCTCGCAGCCGTATGCTAGCGAGAAAGGCGTTTCTAAAGTAGAAGTTCTCGAAGTTGTTATATATGCTCATAGAACTTTTGGGAGGTCGTCGACCCAATTACCCTTGGCTGCGCCAAGCTTGGCCTTCAGAGTGTGCTTGATGGTTTTGTTGACAGCTTCAACCTAACCATTAGCTGCGACTGAGGCGAACTTTTTATGGATCCCCAGCTCATCGCAAAACTGCTTGAATTCCTCATTGTCAAACTACTTCCCATTATCAGAGATGAGTGTATGAGGAATCCTGTAGCAACACACTATATTTTTGAAGACGAAGTCTTTAAGCTTCTTGATAGTGATCGCGGCCAATGGTTTAGCCTCAGCCCATTTAGTGAAGTAATCTACCGCGACCACAGCATACTTGGCGCTCCCCCTTCCAGTTGGCATGGGTCTAATAAGATCAATTCCCCACATGGAGAATAGCCAAGGGCTGGTCATTGTTGTTAGCTGGCGGGAAGGAGCTCGCAAGATGTTTGCGAACCGCTGGCATTTGTCTCCCTTTTTCACAAAATTAAAAGTGTCTTCTTGAAGTAGGGGTCAATAGTACCCTTGACGGACAATTTTGTTGGCGAGGGATCGTGCAACAGTGTGATTACCACAGATCCCTTCATGTATCTCCCTCATAAAATAGTTTGCTTCTTCGTCAGTTACACATCAGAGGAGAGGGGTACTAAACCCTCGCTTGTACAACTGATCTTTGATGAGTGTGTAACGAGCAGCTTTGGTGCACATGATTTTTTCCTTAGTCTTATCACTGGGTAGAGTCCCATCTCGGAGATACTGAATGATCGGAGTCATCCAAGACATTGACTCTGTTGTAGCTATGGTCTGCTTAGGTGAGTTAATACTAGGAATCTCTATGTACCAAACTGGAATACTTTCTGGCACATCTGAGTTTAGCGACGAGGCTATTCATGCTAAGGTGTCTGCGAGATAGTTACTATTTCTCAGAATTTGCTTGATCTTGAAGTGCTTGAAAGACTCGAGTGTGGCCTTAGCTTTCTTCAGATAGTTGATCATGTTTTCTTCCTTGGCTTGATATTTTCCCAAGATCTGATTAACAACCAACTGGGAATCATTGTGAATACTAATCACGCTTGATCCCATTTCTCTCACTAATCGCAGACCAGTGAGTAGTGATTCATATTCGGCCTCGTTGTTCATAGCTTGGAACCTAAATCAGAGAATTCCATGGGTGCGAGTCCCTTCGAGACTGACGAGGAGAAGACCTGCCCCGGCTCTTTTCTTGTTCGAGGAACCATCAACATAGAGGCTCTAAGTTGATAAGTTCTTAACGGTTTCCTGGATGACTTTGTTGGCTTGTTGCTTAGATTCTTGATTCAGCTAGTACGAGAATTCTGAAATGAAATCAGCAACAGCCTGCCCTTTGATGGTTGTCTTCGGTCTATAGTGCAGATCGAACTGACTCCGTTCCATTACCTATTTGAGTAACTTACCTGAAGCCTCCAACTTCTGAAGAACTTGCCTGAGTGGGTAGTTAGTCAGAACGTAGATTGTGTGGGCATGGAAATAGGGTTGCAGCTTTCTGGAGGCGATTAGCAGGGCATAAGTTAATCGCTCCATTTTTGGATACCGCATCTTGGCATCCAACAGTTGCTTACTCGCGTAATACACTAGTCATTGAACTCTACTCTCTTCCTGAATGAGAGCTGCATTGACCGCATGCTGAGAGACGGACAAGTACAGGAGTATAATTTCCTTGGGAAGAGGCTTGGACAGGAGATGAGGCTTTCTGAGGTGCTCTTTTATGCTCTGAAAAGCCTGCTCGCACTATGGAGTCTACTCAAACTTTTTGTTGGCCCTGAGTATACTAAAAAATGGCAAGCAACGATCTGTTGCTCTCGATATGAAGCGACTGAGAGCCGCTATTCTCCCGTTTAGGCTTTGAACCTGTTTTTGGTTGGTCAAGCTTTTCATATCAAGAAGAGCTTGGATCTGCTCGAGGTTGATTTCGATGCCCCACTAATTAACCATATAGCCCAGGAATTTTCCTAAGGATACTCCAAATGAGCATTTAAGAGGATTAACCTTCATCCTGTATCTTTGGAGTACATCGAACATCTTAGCGAGATGCGCTATGTGATTTGAAGTGACATGCAACTTGACCAACATGTCATCCACATAGACTTCCATCGATTTTCTGATCTGCTTGGAAAACATACGATTAACCAACCACTGGTAACTTGCCCTAGCATTTTTTAAGCCAAAAGGCATGACCTTGTAGTAATACAGTCCCCAATCTGGAACGAATGAGGTATGCTCTTCCTTTGGTGCGTACATTAAGATTTGATTATATCCCAAGTAGGAGTCCATAAAGGTTAGTAGCTCGTGCCTGAAGGTGGCATCTACGAGCTGGCTGATCCTTGGCAAGGGAAAGTTGTCCTTTGGACAAGCTTTGTTGAGGTCGGTGAAGTCGACACAGGTTTGCCACTTGCCATTGGGCTTCTTTATCAAGACCGGATTGGCAACCCAGCTCGGGTAAAGCACTTCCCGAATGGACCCATTCAAAGGAGTTTGTCTACCTTGATTTTCAAGGCAGCATAGCATTCAAGGTCCATTGTTTTTCTCTTCTGGCGAACCAGTTTGATTGCACTATCAATGCTTAGTGCATGACATATGACATTCGGGCTAACCCTGATCCTGTCAGCATAGGTCCATGCAAAAATGTAAACATTCTCTCTGAAGAAGCTTGTTAGGTTTTTGCGAGCTGAGGGTTGAGATTAGTCCTGATTCTCAACACTCGAGTCGGCTCATTTTTGTCGACTGACACCTCAGATAGGTTCTCAACTAGCCCACTGTGAGGGCACTCTTAGATGTGAGGATCCATGTTGTCCTCTATTAGGCCGGGCTGTGGCTCGATCCTACTGATCACCATAGCTTGCTCAGGGATGCCTACTGGCCTTCCTTTTCTCTTACACACCATATGCACTGCTCTTATATAGTAGTCACGAGATTCACGTTGAGATCCGTTTACTTTCCCGATCCCCGTTAGGGTGGAGAACTTTATTTTTAGATGGTAAATGGAGGTGACTACCTTGAAATTTCTCAGTAGAGGTTGTCCCAAAATGCTATTGAAGGCGGACGGACAGTCTACCACAAAAAATTCCATCATTTTGGTCATCTCGTTGGTTTCACCCAACGTGACTGGGAGTGAGATCATTCCCTTAGGAATCAAATGATCCCTAGTAAAACCATAGAAAGGGATGGAGGCAGGCTTTAGGCTTGCCTCGTCCAGTTGGCTTTTCTCGAAAGCTCACTGAAATAGGATGTTGACAGTGCTTCCATTGTCCACTAACATTCTGTGGACTTCACATTGGCCTATTTTAGGCGTGATGACTAGTGCATCCTCATGGGGATGATGCAATTAGACCACGTCTTTCTCAGAGAAGGAGATCTCTTCTTCCTTGCAAACCTTAGCGGGTCGCGGTGCCATGCTCATTACACTCATGAGGTCATGACGGGCTTCCCGAGGATACCTTTCCTAGGCACCTCAAGAATTCCCTACGAGGTGCAGTCCTCTAAAGATAATCCTTACACAATAAAGACCCTTGCGACCACAACACTTCTTCCCTGGTTCCTTTTGATCCTTCTCCCGAACAGGAGTCGGATCGTTGACATACTCTTTGAAGTGCCCTTGCTTGATGAGGTTTTCGATTGCTTGCTTGACAACCTGACCCTCATCAGTCTAATGCCCATTATCTCAATGATAGTGACATTATTTTTTATTGTTTCTGGGTGAGGGGGGATTCTTTATGAGCTCTGGCTCTCCGAGCAGGCTGGCCTCCTCTGATTTATCCATAATGGTCGATACTGAGGCATTCAAATTAGTGTATTGATTTTTGTGGCGATCGCGACAAGGAACTAGGGCATAAGATTTCTTGTGCTCTCTTTGCTTCTTTCCTTTTCGCTGATCGTCATTAGCCCATTTACGATCAACCCTTCTACTATTCTCCCTCCGGTTGAGAGCACTGCTCGAGGGACTGAGGTCTTGGCTATTAAAAATAGCCACAAACTTTTCAATTTAGAGGTATTTCTCGATGAGATTGTAGAAGCGAGTGAGAGAAATATCATCCTCGAATTGCAGTTCCTTCCACAAATTTGTCTGCGGGCGAACGCTTGCGATAATAAGAGTCCAAACGGACTCCTAGGGAGTATGAGCCACTTTGTGGAGTTCCCTGTGGAATCTGTCTATGTAAACTGGAGGGATTCATCCCTCTCTTGCCATATGTTGCTTAGGTAGCCAAGCGACATCGAGAGCTTCCTGTTTGCCTAGAAATGTCTTAGAAATGATCAGCTCATTTGATGCCATGAGCTGATAGATCCCCGTAGGAAGTGACCTGAACCAGCACTTGGCATGGGCAGTTAGGGTTACCACCAAACACTGACATTTGGCCAAGTCGGAGACTTGGTGGAGTTCCATGAGGTCGTTGACCTCGTAAAGGTGATCCTTCGGATCTGAGTTCCCATCAAACGCCCAAATGTCGGGTATTATAAATCTCGACAGGAGAAGAGTAGCTAAAACTGTTGGAGAAAAGGGAGACGCCTCTACAACCTTCCTACTATCATTCTGCTGAGCCTTGAGCTGATCCAAAGCTTGCTATAGCTCCTCAATCTGAGGTAGAGGAGCTACTTGGGGATCACTTTTCCCGATGTGTGTTCGACCCTCACGGTTGCAGTTGAGGAAAGACAACAAATTGGGCTCTTCCTTAACTCGATCAAAAGCTCTAACAAACCTTGAAACATGCTGGCTAGGGTCGTGTGAAGGCATTGAATGGCTCAGGGAGTTTTCCCAATACCCACGAGGGTCCAAACAAACCCGTGGACGATGGGAGTTTCCTGCATGATGAAAATCGAGGTCGACATTTCTGTGATATTGGGAATCTCCTTGCCTTGTACTTTTGTGGGATTTCCCATGCAATATGGCGTGGGACAGCTCATGCTGCGACAGGTCACCGAGTCACAATGCTACGGGTATTCTACCCATTGCAAGATAGGTGTTCACTGGTCCTTTGGAGCCTTTTGGTCCACTGCTCGCCACTTGTTTTCCCCTACTTTTGCACACTACAGTGCACGCGGTACGGGCTTTCTCTATTTTATGTGCTTTCACGTGACCTGCAGATGTCTTTGGTGGTGGCAACGCTTCATTGGACTTTGGCAGCATGACCGATCCAAACAGTCCAGGCTTTGGCTAACCATTTGGAGAATATTATTGAACCTCTCCAGGTAACTCATCACGGCTGGGTCGAGCTTAAGGTTGAAGGTATATCTGCCATGATACTCTGTTGGACTGGCGGCACTTCAGAAAAAAGTGTCATTCTGTAACTGGGGGATTTCCTTATTGTCAAAGTCGGTCCGCTCAGTTTCAAAATCGCAAGCCATTTGCTGATGGGTAGGACCGATTAGTCAGAGGTTTCTAATGAAGAGCGAATACTAAACTAGGCCCTCTTTCTAGCGGCAAACTGTTGATACTTGATTTCAACACCAACGACTTGCACGTGCAAAGTGCTAAGCGGGCTTAGAAATTACACGTGATATGGAAATATACAATGAGAGAATAAATAAAAGGCGATTTTTAAAGTGGTTTGGATGCTCAAAATTGAATCCTACATCCACTATTGTTGTATTAATAGATGGTTACAATCAGGTCGTAGATAACGAGTTGAGTTACAATCTAGAGAGAGAGAGAGAGAGTGCTATTTAGACTAAGATAAGCCAATCCCGTAATGAGAGGGGAGTCCTATATTTATAGTAGGAGGATTCAGTGTAATAATCATGAGCCTGCAGTCTGGCAGGTGGGATACAATTCCTAACCCGTCTCTTATTGGTTGCCTGCACGAGAGATATCCTTAAATTGCATAGGGTTTGGGTAGGTAGACAGTTCCTAGCCACTCGCAAGTCTGGCACTCACCTGCTGTACTGACGAGAACCATACCTCTTCTGTCATTGCGCAACATGGCAACATCTAAATGACACAAATCCTCCATGAATTCTGATTGGCTCTTTCTGACGATAGTCCATGTCAACCCTTATTTTTTAGGCATAACAATATAATTTTTTTTTTAAAAGGATGCCTCTATCTCATTATCTGATTTGGAGGTAGCACACGCACCATCGGCGTTAATGGTAAAACGGCACACAGCTTAGTGTACATAACCATTTATGCTTCTCATCATTTAATTTCCTCTCCACTTGGCGAATATCAACAATTTCGTCTAATCACACCCATTCAACCATTATCATTTTCTCTTTCTCTGCATACAATTAAAAATCATATGACGATCTTCCAAGTTTCAAAGTTTTTATCATTCACTAGAAAATAACTAGTAAGTTTTCAACATTTTATTTAAATTGACTTCGTTAGAATATCGTTTTCTGCTTATGTTTGTTCTATTCGTGTGAATTTTTTTGTTATATTGCTCTGTTTGTTTGTAAACAGATAAAGTTCCCTCCTAAAACATGTTGCCATTGTTCTCTATATACGAGTTATGAAATTTAATAGAATGCATAACTCGTACATTTTGAGTAAATGGATATTGAATCTTGGAGAATTATCAGTATCAATTACCAAAATAAATTATCCTATTACTATTTGATTAATTAAAACCTAATGAGATAATTAATAAGAATGTTGGTTGTAACACAAGATGACTAAACCTAGGGCATGAGTTTCATACCAATTTATTCCTATATATTGACAATTAATGCTAATATCGTTAAGCCTTTTCAAAAGATCACATTCCCTAAATTTCAGTAACTTTATCTCGAACAATTATTGAATTAACCTTTTATTACCTACTCAAGATATTATTAAATTGAATTTAGGTCTTAAGGGATCATCATTAAGCTCTATGGAATTTATCAAAGTTTCACAAGGCACGTCTAGTATCTATACTATTCATTCAACTTAAGGTTTTATTATTTAGACCAATTAGATTTCATCTCTCGATCTCAACCTAGACCACTAAATCATTTAACTCTTGGATCCAAAAGAATTGAAAGCATTATACACAATAATAAAACTTAGAAAATATATATTAAACAAATATTAACAACAATCCATCAATACATATTCATAAATTGGGTCACATCTTAACCCTAAAAACAACTATTGTGAAAAAAAAAAAAAACAAACATAAGTTCAAGAACAGATATTAATAAAACTTCTCTAATTGATGAACCAAAGCTTCAAGAGTAGTTATTTTGATCTCTAAACTGTAGCTAGTCTTCTCTTTATTTGTTTCTTTCCCTAAAAGTAGCCAAAAACCTCTATTTATAGTACTAGGGTTTTAGGAGTGTGATTAGAATAATCCTATTCAAATTAGGACAAGAAAATTCAGATCAAAGCTTAACACAATTTTCCTAGAATTAGAACTCTAGTCGTTGTGCCGCCGTAGAAAATATATTGTGTTGCGGAGCCCTAAAATTTACATTACTTCCATCTTGACCTAAGACTCCATTGTCGCAGCGGAAGACCTAGAATGTCGCAGTGTGCAAAGATATGAAAATTTAAGCACGATATCTTCTGGTTCTGCCAAAACCAAAACATATGAATTGTAGGCCTCTGAGTCATCTTTGCAATGGTTTAAGAATCATTTAAATCTAAGGTCTACATCTCAAGTTCTTGTCAAAATATCGAAGCAAGTTTCTATTGGAGTAGGTGCCCTAAAACTAATCAATTATTGTGGAATTGACTCTTTGTAATAATGTTTATCAATCAATAAAAGGCATTATCTACTATATCATGTAAATCATAGTTGTATGTATTGATATATGTCCTTAGGATGGTAAAACTGTGACAAGGGTATCAAGTGTTTCAAATCTTGATAGTGAGAACCTTATGATCACATATGATGGCCATTCTAGAAATGTTCGTAGCCCTAGTATTATTCTAACCAAGGGCACAGATAATACGGTAAGGCTATTATAGTGTTGAACGACCCTATCGAAAGGTAGTGACTGATCTTACTTGTCAAGGTTGTTTCCTGATAACCTGGCATAACACATGGGTGCTTGCTGTAGGCAAGTTTACTGGACTGACCCACCGGAGGATTCCATATAGATGGTGACCCCAGTGTCTATGGAATAAATCCTCTAATGAATGGTGGTGCATGTAATCCTTAGACTTGAGATCACCGAAGTGCCTTTTGCACCGATTGGTGTAGTTTGACACTAGCCCAATGTAGTTCTATTTAGACCTATTAATACGGTAGTGATTGGCTACATCGAGGAGTGTATCAAGACTATGGTGGATCGACAGAGGATTCATCACTCCCAAGTACGAGAGAAGTTATCTCATGACACAGTTCAGTAAATGGCAATGACACTAAAGTTGTGGCCACTATGGGATTGAGTTGTTGCCCA
This sequence comes from Pistacia vera, assembly GCF_008641045.1. Classification (NCBI taxonomy): domain Eukaryota; kingdom Viridiplantae; phylum Streptophyta; class Magnoliopsida; order Sapindales; family Anacardiaceae; genus Pistacia; species Pistacia vera. The sequence continues at coordinate 414,352 of NW_022196535.1, forward strand.
ATCTAATTTATTATTCTGGTCATTGGTCCAGTAACTGAATACAAAGATATCGAGGATAATTGAGGTTGACACTATTTCTATACCTCATTCTCGATGAGATAATAGATGATGAAAGGATTTGATTGCACGGTAACAATATCATTGATAGGTAACTGTTTCACTAAATCTGAATCTATCGGGTGGCCATGATCCCTTACTAGAGGCCAATCTTGGTCTGTGTGCAGTGAGACAATTAATTGGTGTCAATTGCGATACTACTTACTGCCAGTATGATGAGGAACCTACGGGTCACACACTTAGGAGATAGTTTAAGGATGGTTAACTATAGAAGGATATATTCATCTTTTAGACAAAAGGGCATATTGGTAATTTTGCTATGTAATTAAATTTACTAAGGCTGTAGCCTGTGTCCAATTTTATTATTGGAATAATTTAGCAAAATTACAAATTTAATTATTGAAGTTAATATTAATATTTAACTAAATAATTAAATAGGGACCTATATGCGATTCCACCTAAGTTTGGGTGTTGCTAAACTCTAGGGGTGGAATTAATATTTTGCTTTATTATAAAAAGGAAGCAAAGGTTAGGTTTTATAATATATCATTTGTTGCCGTGAGTGAGTTTTTAGACATAAATTTTCCCTCTTATTATTCTCTACACTCTTCCTTCCTAGTCTTTTGATTCTTTAAAGCCAAGGATTGATTCTAGCAAAATCAATCTTTGGTCTTTGTCGTATTGTCTTCGTGTGGACGACGTGAGTTCAATTCTACTCTTGGATCGGTAGCAAAATCGCGTTCAGAGATATTGACGGAGCCTCCAAACTCAGGTATAATCTAATCCTTGCTTGGATCTATGTTATTTCAATGTGTGTGTGTGTGTGTGTATATATATATATATATATATATATATCAGACCCTAACCTTGACAAAATCAAAGTAATCGATGGGTAATAATTTTGCTTTCCGCTGCCTCTGCTCATCAATTTACTTACAGTGGTATCAGAGGGTAAGGCCTAGATTGTATATATTTTAACAGTATTTTTGATTAATTAACTGCATTGATTGCTGGATATTGCATGTTTGGTTTTTTGATATGTTAAAATTGCTTAAATTAATTAATACATGTGTTGGATTTGTTAAGGAATTTACATTGGATCGTTTCTGTAATACGTGCATGAACAATATTCTGGAAACTGCAATTTGCGCTGCGGCAAAATTCTTTTGTGCTGCAGCGTGGAGTTTCGTAAGCCTGGAATGCGTAAGTGAGCCACGGCAAAATAAAACTTCGTCTTGATGTGATCGTACAATCGCGTGATTTGAGCTTCGGCGAAATAAAACTTCGCCACAGCGTGAAAGCATCGTCAAATGCAAAACGCGCATTTACACCATGGAGTGAAAACAACGAAGTAGCACGCCAAATCGTAAAATTGCATGATTGCGCTGTGACGTAATAAAACTACGCCACAGAGCGAATGAGTTGTCAAAGCACAAGTTGCTGGTTTTAAAGCACGGAAAAATGAAACTTTGCCACGGTGCAAACATGTTTGTGCTATGTGATAATCCGTAAATTATACAGTTTTTATTTGATCTTTTTGTCGGATTTCAGGTACTTTCTAGTGCATTTTTTACCTGAATTGGTGCGTAATTCTTTACTTTTCATGTTTCAGGTTAAAATGGACTTTTTGAGCGAATAAAGACAAAATTGGATAGTTTGACTCAGAATTGAGCGGATTTCAGAAGATAGGAGAGTTCCGGAGCAGGACAACGCACGATGAAGTTTGTTTCCAAGGTAGAGAGCCGAAAATCGAAGAATCGAACGAAGAGGCAAGCAGAGTGGCAGTTCTGTAAATTTCAGAACTTTTGAAGGAGCTTCGCCCCGGCGAAGAAATTGTCTTCGCCGCGGCGAAGTTAGGCAGAGACGATTTGGAATTTTCCATTCTTCGCCGCGGCGACAGTCAAATTTTTCAGTTTTGTAAACGCACAGTTTCGTGTGTGCGTGTTTTTGACTGGGTTTTTGGACTAGGTATAAAAGAAAAACTTAACTTTTTGCCAAGGGGGCTGGAGCTGTTAGGTTTAGCCATCTTTTACATTTTCCTTAGAGAAAAAGCTTGAGTTTTTCGGATTGTAAAAGGGAAGATTCAGATTTTGACTAGAAGATTCATCTTTTGGGAAGATTTCTTATCCTTCATTTCAGATTTATTATGTTTAACTTGTTTATTTCTATTTTTCGTTTTTATAGTGTTAATTTAGCTATGAACTAATCTTCTATGGGTTAGGGTTTTGATTGTAGTTTGGATTTTAAATGGGTTAAGTAATTAATTGTGTTATTTCCATGTGAATAAGCTTTGGTTGTGTGTTATTCTGAAATTAAATGCTGTATGTGATGAACATGATGAGATTGAGAAATAATTCATGTTAAGCTTCTTGGGTAATCACCATTTTAGTATTGGATGCTAGAGATAGATTCAAGAATTAATGAAATCAAATTAGGATTCTTGTACTTAATGAATTTAGAATTATTAACCTTCAATTTGTTGGGTTGGGTGCGGAATGTTAATAAGGATGAATAGGAAAGCATAGCCCGAGAGGGTATGTTAACATATTAGTGAATCCGATTTACAACCATTGCGCGTGAATGTGAAAATAGTTTAACTCTTAGGTTTAACCCATAAAAGTCCAAACGAAGTCAAAACCCTACCCGTTTTGCTTGAATTGATTTTCTGTGTTTCATTTGCTTTCTTATTTAAGATTTAATTCTCTGTTTACTTTCATTTTTGTTTTCTTTTTCATTACAACTTTGCTCCCACCAATCCAAGAAATTCGATTGCCTCAACTTGTTAACGTTAGGAAACTTAGTGCTTTGCTACCAGTCCTCGTGGGAACGATATCCTACCCATCACTTTATTACTTGAGCGACTAGTGCACTTGCTAGTTTTGCATGTTGTAGTAAACACGCATCACTATGCACCGCAACATGATAAAACCATGCCGTGGCGTGAATGCTGCTATATCGTTTTTAATGTTGGATCGATGCATAATTTTGCAAATTCAAGAGGGTAATTTTTTTAAATCAACCCACCCAATTCAAAACTGATTGTTTTGAATGTATGCAACAATTCTTTTTTGAAAAATTGCATGGCGCTCGGTACATGAGCCTTGGACCTATGGTGAATGTTTTAAAGTATTTTTGGGTATGTATGATTGTAAATTCTAAATAGGGACTGTGTGCCCTATCTTTCTCCTACCTTCTCGATGTACATTCTCTTCTCATCTCATTCCCCTCGAATGTAAATCGAGGTTTCTAAATTTATTGATGTAAAATTATTGTAGTATTGATTTCATTGTAAATTTAGTATGATGTATTTTGTAATTACTTGAAGACGGAGCAAGAACGAAGCGATCATACTTGAAGACTTAAGATATTTATCACAGGACCCCTAAGTGACCCACTAATTCCTCTAGGCTCGAGGAAATCGGTTTTAGTTAGGCCATGTGTACCGACACGTTTATATTTTGCTTAGAATGCATGCTAATGTTGAGTGTTTAATAACATGTCGAATGATGTCATTCTAACAAAGATAATAAAACTTGTGAGACGTAAAATAAAAACCCTCAAATAAAGTATATTAAGTCATATGCAAGCCTTCCATCACCATGGGTTTAATTAAACCACTGTTCATCGGAACCTTGTTTGCCAAAGCGAAGGGTACACTTATACTAGTGGGAGGTTAAATTTCATTGGAGTTTTCCTTAATGGTGATGGGTCGACTTAAAATGATGTGTTTTGCTTGTTCGCCAAGGCAAACATTGATAAACACGTTATAGGCGTAGTAGAGAAGTACACATGATGTGTGTATGTGGCGATATGTAGTGTCCACTCTACTGATACTGAGAATCACACTTGAGGACTATGGCTAGGCCACTCGATTGTGTGATTGGCTTGTTGGCTTGCTTCACATTTGAGGTTGGTAGTGGGAGCTATCAACTGGTGTGGATTAAGTTTGTTGGCCTTCCTAATCAACCCATTTTGGCTTTTTCGCAAAAGCGAAGGTTTGAAATGGGCTAGATGGGATCTCAATCCATTAGGACAGCCACCGGGCTTTCCTGAGTTAATAGTGAGGGCTATTGGCTTGAGGAAAATAGTGGGAGAGATTATTTAATAAAAGGCCTTATTAGATAATAATAATAAACATTGTAATAATGGTTACTTATTCTACACTTGTAGATTCACTTAAAAAAATTGAGCAATATGATCCTATCATCACTATGACAAATCATCGAATTGGCAGAGAAATGGAATGATGAGAATTTTGTTGACTGGTATAGAAGTATAAACAATATACTTCAGTCAAGCGATAGATTATACACCATTGAGCAGGCTTTGTCACTAGAGCCTGCTGATAATTCTACCCATGAGACTAGGTATGTATATGTGAAGCATACACATGGTGTAAAAGCATAAATGACAAGGTACATTGTGCTTGCATCAATGACACTATTACTGCGACAGCAGTGCCAGAAAATGGGCTTGGCTTCTATTCTTCATTTTCTCTAGAGAAATGAGAAGTATAAGTTGTCTCGATCGTTGTTCAAATGCAGGATGGAAGAGGGTAACGAAATTGGCGATCATATACTGAAGTTGACCGAGTATATAAACAAACTTGAGATTTTGGGATGCAGACTTAATGAGGGTTTAGTGATAGACCTAATATTACAGTCTTTGCTAGATTTTTACTCTCAATTTGTCTATGACTTCATTGAGGATGATAAGAAGAATACCCTTTTCGATCTTCTAGATATGTTGAAGACTATTGAGTCAGACATGAAAATATCAGGAACATTGACATTAGTTGAAGCCAACTCAAGTGAAAAGGAAAAAGGCTCAGAAGTCGTTGGAAGGAACTGTTGCAGATAGGAGGGTTGTAACAATTGCTGTAAACTAGTACAATGCATGCATAATAACAATAGAAAATGGGCCCAAAACTTTTCCTTTTTATTATAAGTCATACGTCTTTTATACACAAAGAACGTCATTCACAAAAATGCCATTTTAAAAGACAAAACAGGGGAAACAGTGTAGCTATTGCTCCTTGCTTGCCGACGCCCCTCCGACTACATCATCACCTAGATCCTGCATCCACAAAGGAAAATAACGGGGTGAGCACAAAATAATGCTCAGTAAGTAAAACCCTCTATCTGTCTATCCCCGTATGTATTACTCTTAATTCTTTCCTCACACTTTTTGTTGTTTCCTACTAAACGTCATGGCCTCATCTTACCGAAGGTACGGCCGGATGGCGTTCACACAGCACCATCTCACTCTTCATGACTATCGGGTGGAATTCACACAGCACCAACCCGTTCTTAGTGACTACCGAGTGGGGATCACGAAGCACCTACCCGGTTTTCGTAACTATCGGGTGGAGACCACATAGCACCTACCCGTTCCTCATGACTTTCGGGTAACGATCACCAAGCATTAACCCGTTCCTAATCACTGTCGGGTGATGATCACAAAGCATCAACCCATCTCTAATAAATATCGGGTGATGATCACAAAGCATCAACCCCTTTTCTAATAACTAACCGGGTGATGGTCACAAAGCATCCACCCGTTTCTAATACCTATCGGGTGATGATCACAAAGCATCAACCCGTTTCTAATAACTATCGGGTGATGATCACAAAGCATCAACCCGTTTCTAATAACTATCGGGTGATGATCACAAAGCATCAACCCATTTCTAATGGCTATTCGGGTGATGATCACAAAGCATCAACCCGATTCTCATAACTGTCGGGTGATGATCACAAAGCATCAACCCATTTCTAATACTCTTCTCATTCACTCTACTCTAGCACTTCTCATTCTCTCTACCCTTAGAGTAGTTGCATCCACAAAGTTCTCTACTCATAGAGCAAGTGCATACACAAAGTTTCCTACTCTTTCTTAGGTCACTTCTCAATGCACAATTAATGCCTATGGATGGTTCATCTCCACTAATGCACTTATGAAATGCCAACATGCAATGTTGCAAGAATTAAGGTTCACTACTCATACTCAAACCTCTATTAGGCATTTCATCAAACAACTCAAGTGCATTATAAAACTCTACTATAGCAATGATTCTAAATCTTTCTCTAACCATCCAAAATGGGGAGAAACCCCCTCACATAGCCACAAAACCTGCCAAAGAAAGACACTTCCAAAAGGGTTCCACAATACCCCTTCAATTCCATCTCAAACTACCTTTCCAACCCACAACTCACTTCTTATATTTGAAAGGTATAAACAATCACAAAGCACTAGAAATCTCTATTTAAGCCTCAATAACATGGCATATAACATGTATATCACATACATACATCATTGCTATAAAAACCCTAATCAAGAAAATTCTCAAATCTCAACTTGGGTTGGGGTTTACTTACCTTGTTATGGAGAGATTTCACTAACTCTTCCTTTCACTTGGTTTGCTTGACTTTTTCTCTACTCTTAAACAAAAGAACAAAAACCCTCAATATTCAATATATACAAAAACTCACAAAGCTTCACAACCAAAGCAAGAATCCTTACCTTAGGATGCCTTAGGTTGATTTTCTACCCCAAATCACTCCAAAAGCCCTTTAAAACTCCTTGATCAAAAGAAAGAGAATTTGAGAGGAAGCAAGAGAGGAGAGTGGCGATGGAGAAGAAGAATGAAGGGTTTGCAATGACTTAATTCCTTTTAATGAAATTTATACACAAGCATTCCCATTTTGCCCTTACTCTTCTTTGGGAATTCTATCTATATCCTTTGATTCATTACAAACACACCCCCATAGCAACATATTCTCCATGAAAATTCCTTACATTTTACTCCCCACTTTTCCTGCTAATTAGGGGTAGAATGGTCGAATTGCCCTTAGGGAAGAAAATATCTAAAACTTAACAAACATTTTGGTCGGCCTGTCACCACGGCGAGGAAGCTTCTGTCGCCGCGGCGAAACTGTCCAGTAGCTTCCTTGTGGCTTCAACACCTCTTCACCGTGGCGAAGATTCTTCTTCGCCCGGCGAAACTTGGAACACTGAACTTCTTCTATTTTCAGCCAATTTCAAGGCAAGTATTCAACATAACACTCAATCAAAGGTCAACCAAACAATATTACCAAGAAACCAACTCAAATAAGTGCAAAAGAAGAAACAATAACTACGTACCTCAAGTGGGGTGTTACAAGGGTGTTTGTCCTCACTGTGGGAATCCTAGCCACTAGAGGAAACATTGCAAGGCCTTCCTCGCAAAAAGGAAGAAGAATGTTACTTCTTCGTCAGGTACGTTCTTGATTGAGATTAACTTCTCCCGTCAACGTCTTGGGTTACTGACACAAGATGTGGTACTCACATTTGTTTTTATATGCAGGGACTATAATAGAGTAGATTGCTCGCCGAGGGAGAGGTGAACCTACTAGTTGGAAATTGGGCACGTGGTGCTGCATTTGTTGTAGGATCTTATTGTCTGATTTTGCCTACGAGCTTGTTTCTTGAACCTTGTGGATTATTATGATCTTTCTTCAGTTTCTAGAAATTATATTTCTGTGTCCACTTAGGACAAGTGAGAATATTACTTTACTAATGGATCGTTGTCCTTGAGTATAAATAATATTCTTTATGAAACTGTTTCATAATAATATGTTCTTAAGATAGACAATAAGGATATTCTCAAAATAACAACTATGCCCAGTGTGGCAACTTGAGTCAAACATATCTGAAGGAATGTGGGAGAGTATCAAAACTCACCTCTCTGTATACACCCCAGCATAATGATGTGTTTGAAAGGAGGAGTAATGTAACGCCCCACTTGAGATACGTAGCCATTGTTTATGGTATGGCCTAAAGGTTTACTGAATTGCTCCTGAATGAGTTTGTATATTGTTCATGTTGTTTGGTTGGCCCTTGGTTTAGTTTATGTTTTGGGTTTGGTTGAGCGTTTACCCTGGAATTGTTCAAGACTGGGCAGATTTTGGAGTTGCAGCCTTCGCCGCGGCGAGGAAGAAGCTTCGCCGCGGCAACATCGGCTCTAGAGTTCTTCGCCGAGGCGACAAAGAATTATTCGTCGTGGCAAAGGGCTGGCTGAGTTTTTGTTTCAGTTTCTGGAGAATTCTTTCCTAAGGGCAAAATGACCATTTTACCCCTAATTAGCAGGAAAAGTGGGGAGTAAAATGAAAGGAAATTTCATGGAGAATAGTATAGAATGGGGGTGAATTTGTAAAGAATTAAAGGATAAAGATGGAATTTTTAAGAAAGAGAAAGGGCAAAATGGGAAAGAGTGTATATTATATGAGCTAATAAGAGTTTAGTTCTCTAAACCCCTCCATTTTCCCTTCCTCCACCGCCTCTTCATCCCTCATTTTCTCTCAATTCCTCACTCAATCTTCCAAGGGATTTTTGAGAGTTTTGAGTTGGAATTTGACAAAGAATTGATCCTAAGCACGAAGAGGTAAAAATCCCTACTCTAGATATGAGTTTTATTTATGTAAAGGTTAAGTTCTTACTAAGTTTATGCTTAGGAAATAAGGGAAAGCTAAGGTCCAACAAGAGTAGAGAGCTTTAGTGAAGACTACTCAAGTATGAGGTAAGTAAATCCAACCCAAGTTGAGATTTGAGACATCCTTTGAGTAGAGATTGAGTAGAGATTTATGTAGGTATAAGTATGTTATGTTATTGTGAGTTGAGATGAGTATTTATTCTAGTGTTGTTGGATATACTTTAATTATGAGAAGTGTTGGATGTGTGAAAAGAGATTGAAATTGAGTTGAAGTTGGAGGAGTTTGCATGAATATTTTTGGGAGTGTTTTCCTTGGCAGGAATTATGACTATATGAGGGAGTTCTCCTCCATTTTGGATGGTTAAGAAGAGAATAAAAGTTATAGTACAGTAGAGTTCTTGTATGCACATTAGTTGCTCAATGAAATGCCTAAGTGAAAACATGTTACCAAACTACCCTGTCACAGCCGTGACCATCTGAGTGATTTTTGGGCAACGTACATATTGAACCAGGTTTAGATTAAAACACAAAGTTATAGCCCTGTCTCTAAGCTTTAAAACGAGACAAAAATCGTAGCAATCGGATGTGTATAACTCAAGTTATGCCTTCTTGAGTGTGACCTGTGCAGAATGACTGTCTTTGATGCAACATTGCATTTGTGCTTTTCATGAGTGCATTAATGAGCATGAATCATCCATATGCACTAATTATGCATTAGAGAAAGAGTAGAAAAAGAGTAGAGAACTTTGAGAGTGAGCTTTATTAAGAAAAAAGAGAGAAAAAAAAGAATAGAGTAGGTTGTGCGATGGGGAACCCGTGAGGGATAAGAGAAGTCACGAAGAGTGGTTGGTGCTTTGTGATCTCCACCCAGCTGTGCCTCCGGTTAGATGGGGCCATGACAGTCACGAAGAGTGCGATGAGTATCCAGTCGTGCCACCGGTAAGATGGGGCCGTGACATTCAAAGAGAGAGAGAATACACTCACATGGCCAAGGGTTCCGAATCCATGCATGGTCGAGTCCGATCGGCAGAGAATGAGTAGAAGTCACGAAGTGTGGCTTGGTGCTTTGTGATCTCCACCCAGCCATGCCTCCGGTAAGATGAGGCTGTGACATGCAAGTGAGGAAGAATGAGCAAACATGAGAAAGAATAAAGAGAGACAGTGAGTAGGGTCACGAAGAGTGGGATGAGTACCCAGCCGTGGCCTACAACAAAAAGTTAGCAGAAAAGAGTTATGAGAAAGAGAGATAGAAAGAGAATCAATAGAAGTCACATAGAGTGGGAGAAGTCCCGGCCGTGCTTCCGGTAAGATGGGGCCGTGACATTTAAAGAGAGAGTTAGTAGAAAAGAATTGTGAGAAATGAGAAAGAGTTAATAGAGAGAATTAAAGGATGAGAAAGCTTGAGAAATGATGAGAAAGCTTGAGAAAACTTGAGAAAGAATGAGAAAGCTTGAGAAAGCTTGAGAAAGAATGAGATAGAATGAGATAGAATGAGAGAGTATGAGAAAGAATGAGAGAATTTGAGCTAGTAAGAATAGGGAGTAGAAGAAAGAAACATGCAGTTCTTTTGCATTAATTGCATGTGCATCTCATACATGCATACATTATGATTTCTTCCATGGTTAGTGAGAGTATGATAAGAATAAGAGAGAACCATGATTTTCCTTCATGGTGAGTAAGAATAAGAGAAGAAGAAAAGAGAATAAGAACAGAGAGAAAGAAATAATAAAAAAAAGCAAAACAGAGTTAAAGGAGAATAAAAGTATTAGAAAGAAAGAGAAAAACAATGAGAATTAGAAATAGAAGAACGGTAGAGTAAGGAAAGAACCAAAGAGTGAGTTGCGGGGACAGGTAGTAGAGGATTTACTTACTGAGCATTGTTGTGCTCACCCCATTGTTCTTCCCTGTTTTGCAGGAATTAGGAGCAGCGGTCGGATGGACGTCGAGGAGCGGAGAGTATTGGCACTACTGTCCACCAGTTATGATATTTTGTATTAAGTAGAAAGTTTTTAATACATAGTATTTTGTATATGTAAAGAATTATATTTTATAAGTAAAGAAAAGTTTGAGCCCACTATCTTCCATACGCTATGTATATCTATAATTTGCATAGTATGTATTATAAGAATAGTAGGAGAGAGCAGGTGTTACAAGTAAGACCTTAGTTGAAATAGTAAGGTCCATGATGAGTTTATTAATTATTTGCCCACATAATTATGGGGTTATGCCCTGGAGACTATAACTCACACACTGAACCGTGTGCCATCAAGATCTGTAGATAAGACTCAATATAAACAATGGAGTGGGCAAAAGCCCAACTTGTCTTATCTCAGGATTTGGGGTTGTTAGGCTTATGTCAAGAAATTGACTTCGAACAAGCTGGGCCCGAAATTCTGCAAATGTATATTTGTGAGGTATCCTAAGGAGACCAAATGATACTATTTCTACCATCTAGAAGAGTGTAGAATTTTTTGTCACTCGTACTGGTGTCTTCTTAGAAAAGAAATTTTTCTAAGAAGTACTAGTGGAAGAAAAGTAGAACTCGATGAAGTTCTAGAACCACAAGATACATTAGACGAAAGACGGGAAGATATGCCATAGGAGGTGGTTGAACATCGTGAGGCGGTTACTCCACAATCTGTGGATCAAAGTGAACCACGTTAGGTAGCACAAGAGCTACGTAGGTCTGAAAGAGTACATTGTGAGCCCGAGAGATATGTTCTTGTCATGACTCAGTGTGGCAACATATTGGTCTATAAAGATAATGAATCCAGAACCTACGATGATGTTGTATCGGATCCAGATTCCATTAAATCGCTTAAAGCCATGAAATCTGAGATGGACTCCATGTACCAAAACCAAGTATGGTTACTGGAGGATTCACTTTAAAGAGTAAAACCCATAGGGTGTAAATGGGTCTTCAAGAAGAAGACTGACATGGATGGCAAGGAGGCACGACTGGTTGCCAAAGGTTTCAGTCAAATTCATGGTATTGACTATGAAGAAACCTTTTTGTCGATTGCCATGATTAAATCCATCTGGATTATGCTTGTGATTGCTATATGTCATGATTATGAGATTTGGCAAATGGATGTCAAAATGGCTTTCCTAAATGGAAACCTTGAAGAGGATGTGTATATGGCACAACCCGATGGTTTCATTCTCGATGGACAAGCTAATGACTACGAGATTTGGCAAATGAATGTGAAAGTTGCTTTCTTGAATGGAAACGTTGAAGAGGATGTGTATATGGCACAACCTGATGGTTTCATTCTTGATGGGCAAGCTAAAAGGATATGCAAGTTGCAGAGGTCCATTCATGAACTCAAGCAAGCTTCAAGGAGTTGGAACATTCGTTTCGATAAAGCCATAAAAGAATTCGATTTTATCAAGAATAAAGATGAGGTCTATATTTACAAGAAAGTAAGTGGGAGCGCAGTGGCATTCCTCGTGTTGTATGCCGATGACATACTGCTGATCGGGAATGATATACTAAATTTGCAGTCGGTAAAGACTTGGTTATCCAAGTGCTTCTCCATGAAGGACTTAGGAAAAGCAGCCTACATTCTCAGAATAAAAATCTATCGTGATAGATCGGATAGGTTGCTTGGCTTAAGTCAGAGTATATACATAGACAAGGTACTGAAGAGATTCAATATGGAAGAAGCCAAGAAGGGATTTCTTCCAATGGCACATGGTGTCTATCTCTCTAAGGATATGTGTCCTAAACCACATGATTAGGGAGATAGAATGAAGAGGATCTCATATGCGTCAGCTATTAGATCCATCTTGTATGCTCATATTGATGTCTCATGTGCATTAAGCCCTTGTAGTGGATATCAATCGAAATTCAAGTGAGCAATGTCATGTTGTATGCTCGGATTGATGTCTCATGTGCACTAAGCACTAGTAGTGGATATCAATCGGATCCAAGTGAGTGATACCATGTTTTATGCTCAGAGCGATATCTCATGTGCATTAAACACTTGTAGAATATATCAATGGGATCCAAGTGAGCAATTTGATGTTATGTACTCAGATTGATGTCTTATGTGCATTCAGCATTTGTAGAAGATATCAATCAGATCCAAGTAAGCGACATTGGATGAGTGTCAATGGACATCCTTAAGTATGTGAAAAAGAACTAAGGATATGTTCTGGGATTATGGAGGGGAATATGAGCTCACTATAAGAGTATACAATGATGCCACTCTCCAAAAGGATAAAGATGATTTTCGCTTGTAATTTTGTCTCAATAGAGCTGTAGTGAGCTAGAAGAGCTCGAATCAAAGTATTGTAGTGGATTCTACAACTGATGCTAAGTATATCGCATTATTTAATGCAGCCGTGTAGGCGGTTTGGAATAAGAAGTTCATTATTGAACTTGATGTGGTTCAAGCATTGCTAATCCAGTAAAGCTCTACTGTGATAACAATGGAGCCATTGTTGTGGCTGAGGAATCACGGTCTCACTAGTAATCCAAACACTTACTTAGTTGATTCAATCTGATCTAAGAGATTGATCAGAAAGGGAATGTGCAGATTTGCAGAATACCTACTAACCCACTGTTGGAGTTTCTATTGTAGTAGAAGCATGATGGGCACTTAGGGTCATTCAATGTTAAAGACATGAATGATTGGCTATAGTGCAAGTGGGAGATTGTTGGAGTAGATGCCCTAGAGCCAATCAATTATTGTGGAATTAACTCTTTGTAATAATGTTTATTAATCAATAAAAGGTATTATCTACTATATCATGTAAATCATAATTGTATGTATTGATATATGTCCTTAGGATGGTAGAATCGTGACGATGATATCAAGTGTTTCAAATCTTCATAGTGAGAACCTTATGATCACACATGGTAGCCATTCTAGAAATGTCCATAGCCTTAGTATTATGCTACCATAGCCTTAGTATTATTCTAACCACGGGCACAGATAATACAGTAAGACTGTCATAGTTTTAAACAACCTTGTCGAAAGGCAATGACTAATCTCACTTGCCAAGGTTGTTTGCCGACAACCTGGTGCAATACATGGGTGCTTGCTGTAGGCAAGTTCACTAAACTGACCCACCAAGGATTCCATATTCATGGTAACCCTAATGTCCATGGAAGAAATTCTTTAACGAATGGTGGTGCATATGATCCTTAGACTTGAGATCACCGGAGTGCCTTGTGCATCAATTGGTGTAATTTGACACTAGCCCAACATAGTTCTATTTAGAGTTATCAACACGGTAGTGATTGGCTGCATCGAGGAGTGCATCAAGACTATGGTAGATCAACAGAGGATTCATCACTCCCGGGTACGGGATAAGTTATCTCACGGCGCAATTTAATAAATGGCAATGATACTAAAGCTATGGCTATTGTGAGATTGAGTTGTTGCCTAATCTAATTTATTATTTCAGTCATTGGTCTAGAACTGAATACAAAGATATCGAGGATAACTGAGGTTGACAATATTTCTATACCTCAATCTCGATGAGATAACAAATAATGAAATGATTTGATTGCATAGTAACCATATCATTGATAGGTAGTTGTTTCGCTGAATTTGAATCTGAATCTATTGGGTGGCCATGATGCCAAGTTAGAGGCCAATCTTAGTCTGTGTGTAGTGAGACGATTGATTGGTGTCAATCGCGATACTACTCACTGCCAGTAAGATGAGCCTACGGGTCACACACTTAGGGGACAGTTTAAGGATGGTTAACTATGAAATGATATATTTGTCTTTAGACAAAAAGACATATTGGTAATTTTGATGTGTAATTAAATTTACTGAGGTTGTAGCAAGTGTCCAATTTTATTATTGGAATAATTTAACAAAATTACGAATTTAATTATTGAAGTTAAGATTGATATTTAACTAAATAATTAAATAGGGACCTACATGCGATTCCATCTAAGTTTGGGTTGTTGCTAAACTCTGGGGGTGGAATTGATAATTTGCTTCATTATATAAAGAAAGCAAAAGTCAGGTTTTATAATATATCATTTGTTGCCGTAAGTGAGTTTTTAGAGAGAAAATTTCTCTCTTATTATTCTCTACACTCTTCCTTCCAAGTCTCTTGATTCCTTAAAGCCAAGGATTGATTCTAGCAAAATCAATCCTTGGTCTCTATCATACTGTCTTCGTGTGGATGATGTGAATTTGATTCTACTCTTGGATGAGTAGCGAAATCGCGTTCAGAGATATTGACGGAGCCTCCAAATGCTGGTATAATCTAATCCTTGCTTGGATCTATGTTATTTCAATTTAAGCATATAATATATATATGTGTGTGTGTGTGTGTGTGTGTGTGTGTATCAAACCCTGATCTTGGTGAAATCAGAGTAATCAATGGGCAATAATTTTGTTTTCCGCTACCTCTGCTCATCAATTTACTTACTGTTCCAAGCCCAAGTATGTTTCAAGATTTGCAACTCATACTCAAAACGCCATAAATTTCTTGTTTCAACTCCAATTATCGACCCGTTTGTTCCCATTCATCACAAATTTTGTTGCCAAATCACTCTTCTTCCGAATAGTATTTTTTTGGCAATTATGTCCTGAAAACACTCAAAACATATCCGTGATCCCAGAAAAGAAATTTATGAATAATTAAGTTAAATCACACTAATCAAACTTAATTTTCCACAAATAATCTCGATAAACCACTCATTATAAATGTATTTTCAAGCATTCATCACAACCATCGAAGGAAAGGACCTTGTGGGTATACCCGTCGGATCGCAACAGAGAATTATGTTAAGCACCACGGCAAATCCAAATTGCCTTTTCTATCACATTCGACAAAGCCATGGGTCCACATTCTTACAAGCTTGCAAGTGAGTGTGGAACCATTGCCAAGTTTTCTGCACCTCACAACTACCTATCCTGGGGGTGCATTTATGAAAACATTCGCGATCAATTAGTTGCGTGTTTGGAGGAAATAATTTTCAAGTTCTTTGTTTCGCAATGTAACAATTAATGCATTACTAATTTGAATCTTTCATTTCATATTAAATGCAATCGAAGTTTTACCTCGATCTTGTGGATGCTTAGACCAAGAAGTGTTGTGAACTTACTCTAGCTTCGCGGTACCGTGATCATCACTGCACGTGGAAACGAAATTGCAAGAATGTTGCTACTTCAGAAGAAGACATGCTTACTATGCCAGTAATCTTGAAAGATGAAGCTACAAATTCCTAACTCATGAATGGGTGATAGATATCAGTAGAATAATGGGGAAATTGTAGCGAATAGTTGAGATGAATGTACTAGAATAAAAATCAAGGAATTTCCAACAGAGTGATATATCACTCTCTTTGCAAGCCAATTCTAGTGAATAAAGTCACTAGACCCTACACTCCACTTCTCACATAAAACTGCCCTTTTTCTCCTCATTCATCTCTTATTTATAGTAGTAACTAATTAAAGCCAAATAACAAACTCCCCTGATTATAGTTATGAGGATATTTACAATATAATAAACTGCTAACTTATAGCTCCGATGATAATTAAATATAAAAAACTCCTAACAACCTTGCCCACTGCCAACCTTCCTTTTATCTCTCCTCGAATAAACCTTTAATACAGGATGCTTATCAATACTCCCTTTCACCAAATTCGCCTTGTCTTCAAGGTGAAAGTCTGGAAATTGTTGTGCAATTAACTCTAAGGATTCCCATGAAGCATCATGATCTGGGAGACCCTCCCATGCAATCAAAACTTCCTTGTGAGACCCCATAGACTAATTTTCTCTAATTGCTAGCGCATGCCTCGGTTGCACCTGTAATTCCAGGTTGTTAGTAAAAAAAATGAAGCAATCTCTTATGGAATATTAGCAGCCCCTAAAACTTTGTAATTTGTGAAACATGAAAAATCGGGTGAATTTCTTAATTCACTGGAAGTTCCAAGCGATAAGCCATAGCACCAACTTTTTGCAAGATCATAAAAGGGCCATAGAAGCTGGGAGAAAGTTTTTCATTCAAACATTTTGCCAAAGACTTGAATTTATAAGGCTGTAAGTGTAGAAAAACTCGATCTCCTGGCTGAAACTCCAAATCTCTTCTCTTCTTGTTCGCATATAACTTCATCTGGTCTTGAGCACGCTTCAAATGTTCATTCAATTCATCTAATATCGTATTGCAAGCAGCTAACAACTGGTGTATAGATTCCACCCTAGCTTGCGTAGCAAGGGTGGTAGATCACGGCTTTTATAGAGCCTTAAAGGGTGACATGCCGGCTGCTGAAAATGGAATGAAGTGTTGAACCAATATTCAACCCAAGGGAGGAAGTCCCCCCATTGTTTAGGAGTTGAGCTAGCAAAATAGCATAAATAGGTCTTCAAACATCTGTTAGTAACCTCTAATTGTCCATCCAGTTTGTGGGTGATAAGCAAAGCTATACTTCAAGAAAGTGCTTTGAAATTTGAATAACTCAGCCCAAGATTTGCTAAGGAAAACCCAACCCCTATCCAAAACAATGGACGTCAGAATACCATGAAGACGGACCACTTCCTTTAAAAAAACACGTGCTACCTCAATTACTGTATAGGGGTGAGATAAGCCACAAAATAGGTTATATTTCGTAAAACGGTAAACAATAACCAAAATAGCGTCCCAACTGTTAGATTTCAGAAGACCAATAATGAAGTCCATGGATAAGTGTTCCTATACCTTAGAAGGTAGTGGTAAGGTTGCAATAAACCCGTTGGGGATAACACTTCATAGTTATTCCTCTGACAAACATCACAACCAACCACAAAAGTTTGTATATCTTTCTTCACGCCCTCCCAATAAACATTCAAGACTAGCCGTTTGAAGGTTCTATAAAAACCAGAGTGTCCACCAGAAGGTGAACTCCTTTAAAAATAGCTTGGGCCAATGCGAATCTTTAGGCAAAACCAACATGTCCTTGAAGAATAAATGACCATGCTCTAAGGTGTAACCAAAATGTGTCTTCTCATCTACCAACAAGTCAGTAATTATCCCTTGCAACTTAACATTAGAATGCACTGTTTTCTCAAGGTCAACCTTTTGTACCATGAAAGGTACAGACATAGCTTGAAACTCTATAAGAGATATTCATCGAGAGAGGGCATCAGCTACTCAGTTTTTAGCTCCTGGCCAGAATTGGATTTCAAAATGAAATCGGAATAGCTTTGACAACCATTTTTGTTGTTCTAGAGTAGTCAATCGCTACTCAAACAGAAAATGTAGACTTCTCTAATCTGTTCTAACAATAAATTTCCTCCCCAACAAATAATGTTTCTATCTAAGGATAGCTAAACCAAAGCCATTAGCTATCTTTCATAGACTGATTTCAGCCTTGCCTTAGTAGATAAAACTTTGCTGAAGTATGCAATTGCGTGTTTCTCTTGCATAAGGATAACACCAATACCAAAACTTGATGCATTCGCACCACAAAGATTTTTGAAAAATCTGGTACAGCTAAAACGAAAATGGAAACCATAGCTTGCTTCAAGGAATCAAATGCAATTTGAGCTTCCAAATTCCATTAAAAAGTATCCTTTTTTAGTAACTTAGTCAATGGTTCAGCAATCCTACCATAATTCGAACAAAGCATCTGTAATATCCCATTAATCCTAAGAAGCCACGAAGCTCTTTAATATTCTTAGGACTTGGGCACTCGAGCAAGTTGGATATCTTTGATCTGATACACCCTCATCCAACACACATGCCCAGAATACTCAACTGTCTTTGAGCCAAAACACACATCTTCTGATTGGCAAACAATTGGTTTGTTGTAAGAGTTCTGTTGAAAGTTGATACTTGGCTGGAAATGCAGCAATTTAGTTGGTGTTTTTGAATGTGTGCTGGCGGCAAAACTGAAAGGCAATCAGCCGGAGGTCCATTTGATATGTTGTAAAGTTTTTGCTTATTTTTTAATACCAGATATGTGCTCCAGATTATAAGGAATGTGCTGCATTGTTGTTGATTAGTTGGTATTAAGTTTGTGGCTTTAGATTAAATCATGTTATTATATGTCTGCAAAGTAGGTGTAAAACAATGTAACACTTTGCTTTATTAGTTGTAATGAAAACGTGTTTTGCAATGCAGAAAAACACTGAACTTTCTTATTCAAATTGAGCTGTCTTTCTTTTCTTTGTTATCTCCGGTGTACAAACACTAACATGGTATCATAGTTATGTTGATTCCAACCAAAATCTGAACATCTCTTCTCCAAACAACTCATCCAACTCTCCGGGAAACTGCTTTGCATCAGACTTGTTTTTTCTTAAACAAATGACCACTCCAACAACTTCCCTTCTACCTCCTGTGTTCAACGGTGAACACTACCATATATGGTCTGTCAAAATGAAGGCTTACCTAAGGGGTCAAGGACTCTGACAGTATGTAGAGGAAGAGAGACAACCTCTTCAGCTGGGACCAAATCCCACTCTCAACCAAATTCGAATGCATGAAGAGGAAGCTTCAAAGGCTCCAAGAGCCTTGTCTCACATTCACTTAGCTGTCACAAACCTTGTTTTCACAAGGATTATGGCATGCGAAATAGCCAAGGAATCATGGGACAGATTGAGGGAAGAGTTCATGGGAAGTGACACTACAAAAAACATGCAGGTTCTGAATTTGAGGAGGGAGTTTGAAACCTTGAGAATGCAGGAGGCTGAGAAAGTGAAAGAATATGTTGATAGGCTGATGAACATTGTCAACAAAATCAGATTATTTGGTGTGGAGTTGTCAGATAGTAGGATTGTGGAGAAGGTAATTGTGAGCCTACCGGAAAGGTTTGAAGCCAAGATCTCATCCTTGGAAAAGTCAAAGGACCTGACTCAAATCACATTGACTGAGCTGGTCCATGCTCTGCAGGCACAAGAACAAAGAAGGCTCCTAAGGCTTGAAGATGCAAATGAAGGGGCAATGTTAACAACCCATAAGAGCAAGTCTGTACAAGGGAATTACAAAAAGTTTGCTAGAGAAAAGAGAGGAAAAGAAAGGTCCAACAACCAATGGAACAAAGTTGGTGGGTTAAGGAATTTTCCAGCTTGTTCTCATTGCAAAAGGAAGGGACACACAGAGCACAAATGCTAGTTCAGACCTGGTATAGAGTGTAGGGCCTGCAAACAATTTGGCCATGTTGAAAGAGTGTGCAAAAATAAGGGACAGCAAGCTCAAACAGCTGATGAACAACAACCAAGGCAAGAGACTGAGCAACTGTTTGTGGCATCATCAAAGCTGATCCAGACGTGTGATGATACCTGGCTAATTGACAGTGGATGCACACATCACATGACACCAAATTTGAGCAGTTTTGTGAACATAGACCATTCTCATCGGTCAAAGATTAAAGTTGGAAATGGAGAACGTGTGGAAGCAAGAGGTAAAGGAGATGTTGCAATTCAAACTCCAAAAGGTACAAAACTAATCTCAAATGTACTTTATGCACCTAATATAAGTGAAAGCCTTTTAAGTGTGGGACAAATGTTGGAAAGGAACTATGAACTGCATTTTCAAAAACAATCCTGTATTATTCAAGACAGTAAGGGAAATGAGATTTTGAGAGTGAAAATGATAGGGATAAGCTTTCCAATTATGTGGAACGTTATACCACACACAGCATGCAATGTTAGAGAGGATGAAATTGAATTATGGCATAAGAGATTAGGCCATGTGCATTATAGGAATCTAAGGGAAATGTAGTAAAAAAATTTAGTTCAAAATCTGCCTATTGTAGAACAGCCGAGAGGTGTCTGTAAAGTATGTCAACTAAGCAAGATGAGCAGGAAACCATTTCCAGTGAATCAAGCTTGGAGAGCTTCTGAAAATCTCCAGCTTGTTCACTCGGATGTATGTGGCCCCATGCAAACCTTATCACTCAATGGGAGCAAGTACTTTGTATTGTTCATAGATGATTGGTCTAGGATGGGGTGGATTTACTTTCTAAGACCGAAAAGTGAGGTGGTTGGAACATTCAGAAAATTCAAACTGGAAGTGGAAAATTTGACAGGAAAATCCATTAAAACATTGAGAAGTGATAATGGCACTGAATACACTTCTCAAGAGTTTGAAAAAATCTGCATAGAAGCTGGAATTAGACATCAATTCAGCAGCCCTTACACTCCATAACATAATGGAGTTTGTGAGAGGAGAAACAGGACAATTATGGAAATGGCAATATGCTTAATGGCTGAGAAAAATCTTCCCAAACTCTTTTGGGCAAAAGCAGCAAACACAAGTGTCTATCTACTCAACAGAATTCCCACCAAAGCCTTAAGTAATCAAACTGCTTTTGAAGCCTGGACTGGAGTTAGACCTTCAGTGGATGAGTTGAAGATTTTTGGAAGCATATGCTATGTCCTGGTGCCATCTGCAAAGAGGACAAAGCTGGAGGATAAGGCTATGACTAGAATATTTATTGGCTACAGCAGCCAATCCAAAGCCTACAGGATTTACATCCCTGACTCAAGGAAAGTGGTGGTGTCCCGGGATGTTACAGTTGATGAGAGTGGAGTTTGGAACTGGGAAAAGGGTATAGCTGATGTAGATACAAAACCTCAATTTAGTGAGGTTCAACCTGATCAAATTGAAGAAGATTCAGGGGAGGAATCAGATGAAGAAGTTGATGTTAGGGGGACCAGAACTCTGGCTGATGTGTATGACAAGTGTAACTTAGCTCAAATGGAACCTTCAAGTTATTTAGAAGCTGCACAATTAGAATCTTGGAGGAGTGCCATAAAGGAGGAGCTTGCAATGATTGAGAAAAATGAGACCTAGAAGCTGGTGGATAGACCAGAAAACAGAAAGGTTATTTAAGTGAAATAGATTTTAAGAAAAAAAACTGAATTAGGATGGGTCAATTCTGAAGCATAAGGCCAGGCTTGTAGTGAAGGAATTTGCTCAACAGTATGGAGTGGATTTCCTGGAAACATTTGCTCTTATTGCTCGGCATGACACTATTAGGCTGCTACTTGCAGTGGCTGCTCAATTCTCCTGGAAAGTGTACCAAATGGATGTAAAATCAGCCTTCTTGAATTGCTGGTTAAATGAGGAAATATACATTGAACAACCTGAAGGGTATGTGATCCAAGGAGAAGAGGAGAAGGTGTATTTGCTGAAGAAGGCCTTGTATGGCCTAAAACAGGCTCCAAGGGCCTGGTACAGCAGGATTAATGACTATCTGCTGAACTTGGATTTTGTTAGGAGTCCAAATGAATATACTCTATACATTAGAGAAGCTAAAGATGATTTGATGATTATTTCTTTGTATGTGGATGATCTTCTAGTAATTGAAAGCAATCAAACTCAAGTGGATGAATTCAAGAAATCCATGAAAAGTGAGTTTGAAATGACTGACTTGGGTGGAATATCTTATTTTCTTGGAATGGAAATTGATCAAGATGTGGAAGGCATCTTTGTGAACCAAAAAAAGTATGCAAATGAAGTTTTAAAAAAATTTTGCATGGAGAATTGCAAACCAGTAAATCTGCCACTGGTTCCAAACTTAAAGCTGTCAAAGGATGAGAATGGTGAGAAGGTTGATGAAGGACTGTACAGGAGTTTGATAGGGTGTCTGCTGTATTTAACAGCAACTAGACTAGATTTGATGTATGCAACCAGCCTGCTGTCCAGGTTTATGAGTCAACCAACTGAGACACACTTCAAAACAACAAAAAGGGTGAAGAGGTATGTAAAAGGAACTACTGATTTTGGGGTGTGGTTCAAGAGATCAGAGGAATTCAACTTAGTTGGCTATTCGGATAGTGATTGGGCTGGCTCTATAGATGATAGGAGGAGCACTTCAGGATTTGCATTCTTCTTGAATCATGGTGCTATCTGTTGGCTCTCTAGGAAGCAGGAAACTGTGGCTCAATCAACAACTAAAGCAGAATATATATCTATTGCTGTAGCTGTAAATCAAGCTATTTGGCTAAGGAAAATCCTTGACGATTTGAAGCTGAAACAAAACAAGGCTGCTGCTATCATGTGTGACAATCAATCTGCAGTAGCTATGGCCAAGAATCCAGTGCAACATGGACGAACAAAACACATAAAAATAAAGTTCCATGCAGTGAGAGAGGCTGAACAAAATGGTAAAGTGAAACTGATGCATTTTAGGAGTGAATCTCAAGTGGCTGACATCATGTCTAAGGCTGTCTCCAAAGCCAAGTTTGAAGTATTCAGATTCAGACTTGGTGTTTCCAGCCAATCACCAAGGAGGAGTGTTGAAAGTTGATACTTGGCTGAAAATGCAGCAGTTTAGTTGATGTTTTTGAATGTGTGTTGGCGGCAAAACTGAAAGGCAATCAACCCGGGGTCCATTTGATATGTTGTAAAGTTTTTGCTTATTTTGTAATACCAGATATGTGCTCCAGATTATAAGGGATGTGTTGCATAGTTGTTGATTAGTTGGTATTAAGTTTGTGGCTTTAGATTAAATCATGTTATTATATGTCTGCAAAGTAGGTGTAAAACAGTGTGCTTTATTAGCTGTAATGAAAACGTGTTTTGCAATGCAGAAAAACACTAAACTTTCTTATTCAAATTGAGCTCTCTTTCTTTTCTTTGTTATCTCCGATGTGCAAACACTAACAAGTTCAAAGATCACTTGCAAGTGCTCCACATGAGAAATTAAGCTCCTATTGTAAATCAATATATCATCAGAAAATACCAACACAAACTTACGCAAATATGGATGATAGACATCATTCATCAAAGCTTAGAAAGTTTTCGGAGCATTAATGAGCCCAAACTGCATTACCAAAAACTCGTAATCGCCTTCGTGTTTGCGAAAAGTCTTTTTCTCCAGATCTTCTAGTTTCACCCAAATTTGGTGATATCCAGACTTCAAATCCAGCTTTAATAAAATCACTATACCACACAACTCATCCAACAATTCTTCAATGACTGTAATAGGATATTTATCTGGAACCGTAACCTTATTCAAGGCTCTATAGTCCACACAAAAATAGCAACTATCGTCTCTTTTCCTTACCAACAATACAAGAGTTGAAAAAAGGCTTGAACTAGATCTAATAACACCTGCTAGTAGAATTTCTTTCACCAGCTTCAGCAACTTTTTTTTTTTTTTTTTTTTGAAGTATGGATAGCGATATGGTCTCACATTAGGGGGTGCAGCCGCTGGTTGCATCACAATTGCCACGCTTCCTTGCTCTACTTGTGGGAAGACCCGGTGGCATGTCAAAAATATCTTCAAACTCGACTAAAATTGGTTCACAAGTTCAGTAACATGCTGCTTATCTATTGATTTTGAAAAGATATGAACAAAGCTCAACAATCACCCCTCCTCCTTCAGATTGTAAGGCCTTTGATGAGAATGCAAAATGCCATATTTACCCCCCTTAATGTCTAGTATTTTATACCTATTTTCTGCCTAAATGTACTCATTATTATTCTATTTTGATTTAGGATGCAAGTGGAAGCGTTAATTGCAAAACGGAACTAATTAAGTAAATTCAGACAGTTTCGACATCAGTTCGTAATCTGGGAATAACTCTCTCATCCAAGCTCCGATTGAGATGATTCAAAATTCTGTGGAACTCTAAGAAAGAGACATACAACTTTCATGTTTTGAGTTTGGAGAGATACTCGCTGCATCAAGGTTTTAACCGGGCTTGAAGTTGACGCACCTGCACTGCTGACGTTCTAGAACATTCCGCCTTGTCATGCAATTCAAATGGGCAGATTTTAAAGACCTGTTGCACGCAAATTACAGCTAGAAAAAACCACTTTCCTATTTTATTTTAGGACTTTATTATTTTATTTAATCAGATTAGGATAAATGTTACTTTAGGATATTATAATATTTTGAGGAGATTGAGTAGAATTAGATATTTTGAAGGAGAGATCAGATTGGGATATAACACACACGCCTCTCTTTCCTCTTCTCTGCAAATTTTCATCTTTTGAGTTTTGATTATGGCCATGAGCAGCTAAAACATTTAGAACTTGGTCGAAGGAAACAGAGAACATGAGATCTAATCTATCTGTTTTTAGTGTTCAATTTTTGTGTTTGAGTATTGGATGTTCTTCTATGCCTATTAGTGTTCAATTACTAGCAGGCCTACTAGTTTATTATTTGTTGCAATCTACTGTTAAGTTAGATATCAAATCCGTAATTGTTTGATTCCTCTAACTTGTGAAGCAATTAGGGTTAATAATTTGCTTATTAATTGTTGCAATCTACTGCTAAGTTAGATATCAAATCCGTAATTGTTTGATTCCTCTAACTTGTGAAGCAATTAGGGTTAATAATTTGCTGCGTCAGGAATTAGTAATTCTTAAGAAGAACACTCGACTAAATTAAATGCAACCGCTTGAGTTTGTGTTGTTTAGCTTCATCGATCTCTCTAGNCACCCTCCTTACTCCACTTGGTGTAAGACCCGGTGGCATGTCAAAAATATCTTCAAACTCGACTAACAGTTGGTCCACAAGTTCAGTAACATGTTGCTTATCTATTGTATTTTGAAAAGATAATGAACAAAGCTCAACAATCGCCCCTCCGCCTTCAGATTGTAAGGCCTTCAACATAGCTTTTAGTGAAACGAGAGTCTTGTTCAAGGTGGGATCATCACAAAGGGTCCGCCTTTGGCCTCCCCATTCAAAAGATAAAGATAAAGTTCTCTAATTCACCTAAATCTCTCCTAACGATTCTAACCAACATACACCCAAAACCCAATCTGCACTGCCCAAGTTGAAAGGAAATAGTACTCAATCGCAAATGTCATACCTTGCATCATGATCTCCCTTACAAATACCTTGCCACCTCATCATAACTCCATCACCCACTTGAACTCCGAACCCCTTACTTCCTAATACCTAATTTTTTTCTCCTATTGTATCAAGGAATTTGCGATAAAATTATGAGTAGCACCACTATCTACAAGCACCACCACTTCACGACCACCAATCATTCCTTTGATTTATTGAGCTTTTACTGGACTAGAAGGGCACAATGTAACATTATGCCGAAAAATATTGGTTTTTGACATTTTGGCATTTCCCAAAAAAAAAAACATGATTTTTTTTTTTTTTTTTGAAAAAATTGAGTACTTTTTTCTGAAATTTAAACATTTTGAAGAACATTTATGAAACCCAAAGTATTTGTGTGATCTTTCAATTAGGATAAATCATTTTAAATATAAATCTAAGTATTTCAAAATAAATAAATAAATAAACTACAAGGAATATCATAGGCTAAACACCTTAAAGTAATATCTTCATGCTTGTCCATCTCCCTTTTTCAAAGGTGAATTGTCTTGTACTTAGGGAAGATTTTCCCAACAAATTAAACACAAGTTCAAATAAAGAGTTATTACTCAACATTATTGGGACATACTGTTTTATTATCATAAAAATAAAAGCATGTGTACTCATTAAGGCAATGTGTACATACCCAAAATAATTTGGAGGTCGCCATTTTGTGAAGCCAACAAAGAATGCTATGATTAAGATATGTTGTCAATCCTATCTAGAATTCAATCCTATCTAGAATACATGCATCCACTCCTTATCTTAGATACTACTATAATCATATATGAAGACAATGCAATTTGTATTACTCAAGTTTGAAAGGGATATATCAACAGAGATAGAATAAAACATATTTCATTGAAGTTTTTTCACACTCATGAACTCTAACAAAGTCGAGAAATTGATATCAAACAAATAAACTATTGTAATAATTTTGCAAATCTATTCCTTAAGACTTTACCAAGGTTGACATTTGAAAATTTGATAAACAACATTAGCATACAAAGACTTAGTAAGCAACTAAGTTAATTTTGTCATTATGAGGGAGAACATTTGTGAAAGGGAGCAAATTTTAAAAAGAGCTATTGTGCTTTTGTCCTTTGATCAGGTTTTTGTGGGCTAGGTGGGTTAGCATCTTACTGTGGCAAAAACCAAGGGGTAGCGTTACCTTGAACCAATGGTGCATAGCTGATGGTTTAAAAAGATAAGGTTATACTTTTGTTGATAACTATAACTTTTGGCCTAGTGGTAAATGTACAATTCTGACAAGTGATATTTACTAAATGTAGGTCTTAACATGACAGTAAGCATATGATCCTAACAATTTTGTTCCACTACATTTTCAAAATAAGGTTTTTAACAAGATAGTTTAAACTTCATTATGTATTGTATTTCCTTGCTTTTTTTTTTTTTTTTTCATTGGGTTGTTTCCTTGAGAAAAAGTCAAACAGAATTATCTTAAAAGCAATGGAAATTAAGGGAGAGTGTTACAACTTTTATCCATTGGCCAGTGGAAAAAACTACACACATAACATTTTTATACAACATTTCTCATACAACATGATGTGGCAAAAGATGATTAGCTAATTTTAAATTAAAATAAACTTTGACCTAATCATCTTTTGCTACATCATGTTGTATGAGAAATGTTATGTATGGTATTACTCAAAATATATACATTGGTCCATGATGCGACAAATTCATATGGGTCTTAATCACTTTTAGATGCTTGTTTCTATTAGCTCATGCTTTGCCCATATATGATTTCTTATTAAGTCAAAATGTGATTGGTTGGTATGGGAGACTATTATATAGACTTGGCTTTATAATAAACATGACAATTGTTGTAATTGGTACGCATAAAAGCATATGGAAGAAGTTCATGTTTGTTACTTTAGTTATTCTATTTCATGTTTGTTACCTAAACCCTAAACCCTAAACCTAATATTTGACTCTATATTCTTCTTTGTTTATTACTTTAGTTATTCTATTTCATGTTTGTTACTTTGTTTTTCCATTGCACATTTATTCTACAACTAAATGGTATTTATAATAAATATTTTGTGCCAGTTGTAAGTGCTTTTGTCAACTTATGAAGATTGTGTGCGTATTTCTTTTTATGTATGCACTTTTGATTGATTAAGCACAATCATGTTTGTTTTGTTGTTTACACATGTCTTGACATATTGCTATATGTATACACTTTTTGTTGTTCATATGATTGTATTGAACAAATATGTGTGCACATTTCTTTTGATGTGTAAACATTTTATTACAGTATAGGTGTCTCACTAATGAATACCTCCTCTGTAGACACCTTTCTCACACACAATCCAAAACACAACCGCACAACTCATAGCAAACACCAAGAATTCACACACCAATCCAACCAATTGCACAGTAAAATAAGCAGATTCAAGATAATAAATTAGCATAAAAGTGAAGAGAAATATTATGAATCAAAATGAAAAGCAACTAAAACAAAATGAAAAGCAAGTTGAACTTCGAGGGTCAGCACCTCCCAAAAACAATTGCCACATATTCAAATGATGCCCTACCCGTCTCTCATGCCCCCTTTTATTCCTTATGATACTAGATTCTAACTAACTACTCACACCCTTCATCCCTAATTCCACCTGTCAACCACACCCTTTACCCTTTCGCCCTTTGCTTATATGTTTTGTCACCTTGGGTCCATCATTACCCTCCCAAGGAGTACCACCTTGTCCTCAAGGTGGGAACATGAAAGTTGCTTATTCGACACCACCTCATTCCTCCACTCTTTCATCATCGTTCTCTTCTTTACCCAACTCATCCTTATCTTCTTAATCGACCAAAATTATTTGAAAATGTTTTTCTCCGCAGCGGTGTCTTGGAGAGAATTTGGCACTACATCGAAAACAAACCCCTTTCTCCTTTTTTGTTGAATCTCATCTTATGTCATTCGCTGAAAGAGTTCAGTAAGAAACTAACAGAAGCTGTCGATGTTGAGTTTGAGAAGGTCTCACATGGATTTCTTAGATTTAGGGACTGGTTAGGGTTGAAAGATCTGGGTGAGTCCTTTTGTGGACTGGCTTTTGTTGTTTTCTTTAGGCCTTGTCTAGGTAATGAAACTACTTGGCCCATTTGCAATGCTACTCATTTTCCCTTGATGGCCCACGCCAATCCGAGCCTCTTCTAAAACTTGATTTCTCTCCTCAACTCTTTGGACCAGAATAATGACTTGAGTCAAGGAGTTGGGCTAAGATAAAATATTGGGCTATAGCAGCTTAATTTCAACTTTGATTTCTGGTTTCAACCCGTTCGGAAACGCAGCGGTGAGAACATCTTCTCTTTCATCGGCTGTCAATGCTGCAATTTCTAAAAACCGTCGACAGAACTCTATTGCCATCCTACTTTGCCTCGTCACGATCAATAACTTTAAAGGGTTACTCTCTTAAGTTTCGTTGAACCTTTGCAAGAGGGAGACCTTGAACGCTAGCCAAGCCATCGTTGTTGTACTTGATTCCATCCATTAATACCAGTGAAGAGTTTTACCTTCCATACAGAGAGCTCTCGTCAGAACCTTGTTGTCATTAGGAATCTAATTAATCACAAAATAACGATCAACTAAAATAATCCACCCATATGGATCGTCGCTAAAAAAGATGGTAGCTCTAACTTTCGTCCACCCCATTCTCTACAATTCCACCCTTCTCTGTTGTTGTTACCACCAGACCCATGTTGTTCATCTTTTGACTGATTTCCCAGATTGTGTTGTGTTAGAGTTGGTGAACTCTATTCATCGTTAGGATACCCATTTTTAAAGTGCAACGGAAGATATTACCAAGTTGATTAATGGTTACAAAGTTAAGCATGAATCAACAACCTTAAGCGGGAAACATAAAGCGCACAAACATATACGTGGTTCGACTACTCTTAGCCTACATCCATGAGACCTTATCCAAATCAAAGCTAATCCACTATAACAACAACAATTACAAGATATTGTTCTGAGTTGATTTTAGTTACAGCAAAGAGAACTCACTAAACACCACCCTCTAAATCTCTAATGCTTCGTCACTTCTAGGATCACTTCACACTAGGAACACTCCCGGAGAATCTTGAGCTCCACTGTAATAGCTTCTTTCTACTACTATACTTAGAAAATATACTATGAAAAACATACATACTTATTAATAGAAAAGTAGATGGGCCCAAAATTTTTCTTTACTTGTAAATATAATTCTTTACATAGTACAAAATAACATGTACAAAAACTTTAGCAACGATAGACAGTGGTGCCATTTCTCTCCGCGTCTCAACGTCCATCTGACCGCTTCTCACCTATTCCTTGCAAAACATGGAAAAACAACGGGGTGAGCATAAATTTCTCAATAAGTAAATCTTCTACTCTTCTATCCGTGCAACTTATTCTTTGGTTCTTTCCTTACTCTATTCTTCTCTTCTTCATTCTTTCTCTTTTCTTTCACTGTTTCTAGTTCCCACTGTTCTTTTCTTTCTTTCTAATTCTCTCTGTTCTTTCTTTCTATTCTTCCTTTCTTTCTTATTCTCACTAACCATGATGGAAATCATGGTAACATGCATGAATGAAATGCATATGCAGTAATGCATAGACATGCGTTTTCTTTTCTTCTTTCCATTTCTTATTCCGTTTCTTTTCTTGCTTTTCTTTTCTTTTCTTGCTTGCTGGAGCTCTTCTTTTCTTTTCTCATTATTTCTTATTCTTATTCTTATTATTTCTTTCTTGTTCTTTCTTTTCTCATTCCTTGCCGATCGGACTCGGTTGATGCATGGATTCAAAACTGGTCGTGTGAGTGAGTACAGTCCTCATCTACATGCACTCTTGCAGTTTGTACAAATTCTTTCTTCTTAGGCCACTCAATTAATGTGGCGTGCATGTAGGAAATTCTTCTTGGTAAAGCCCTCATCCACATACACTCTTACGGGCTGTACAAATTCTTCTTCTTCTTATGCCACTTAATTAAGGTGGCGTGTATGTGAGAATTTCTTCTTCTTATCACCCACAAGTTCCCCATCACAACGAACTATTCTTTTCTCTTCTTTATCACTTTTCTTCCTTTAATTCTTTAGTGCTTTTCTTTCTCTTTATTCTTAAAAATTCTTTATTCTTTCTTTAAACTCTTATGCATATGCAAATATATGTATGTGGATGGCTCATGCTTATGTTTCTTTCTTAAGTGCAATCATGTAATGCAAATATGCAATGTTGCACAAAATTAAGTTTCTCTACTTATGCACATGCTTCTCTTAGGCATTTCATCAAACAATAAGCATGCATACATAAGTTCTATCTTTAGTAAATCTCTACTTCTTTCTTAAACCATCCATAATTGGAGTACAACTCCTTTGAATCAACACAAATCCTGGCCAAGAAAAACACTTCAAATATTCTACTCAAATTCTTTCTAAATGCAACCAAACTTCACTTGGTCAC
Organism: Pistacia vera; assembly: GCF_008641045.1. Taxonomy (NCBI): domain Eukaryota; kingdom Viridiplantae; phylum Streptophyta; class Magnoliopsida; order Sapindales; family Anacardiaceae; genus Pistacia; species Pistacia vera. The sequence goes on from NW_022196535.1 coordinate 445,085, forward strand.
CACAACATCAATTCTACTTCTCATGGCTCAAATATACTCATCGAAAGCCATCTTCTCATCAATAATATCATTCTCAACAATCAATCTCAATCTCAAAATCATAAGCATATATATGCATATCAATCATTCGATTACTTAAATCTTAGCTTGAGTTGGATTTACTTACCTTTTTCTTGAGTAGTTTCACAAAAGCTCACTATCTTTGTTGGACTCGTTTTCTTTCTCAAACCCTAAGCATAAACTTTATAAGAATTCAACACTTACTCAAATTAATCTCATAACTAGAGCAAGAATCCTTACCTCTTGATGCTTAGGATCAAATCCTTGTCAAAATCCAACCAAAAGCCCTCAATTTCCTTAGCAAAATGGATGAAGAATTGAGAGAAATGGGGAGTGGTAGAAGTGTATGGGGTGTAGAGAATGGGAGGGTTTCTAAGGCTAAACCCTTATTAGCTCATATAAATAAGCACTCTTTCCTATTTTGCCCTTGCACTTTCTTAGAAATTCCATCTTTACCCTTTAATTCTTTTCAAATACACCCCCACTCCAATGTATTCTCCTTGTAATTTCCTTGCATTTCACTCCCCACTTTTCTTGCTAATTAGGGGTAAAATGGTCACTTCACCCCTATGGAAAATTTCTCTAGAAACTTCACAAGAAAATCAGCCGACTCTTCGCCCCGACGAAGATTTTTTTCTTTGCCCCAACGAAGTCTGCACTTCTATGATTTCGCCAATCCTTCACCACAATCAGGGCATCCAAGCAACTTCAACAACTTACAAACTTAACCAAGGGCAACCAATCAACAATGACAACATATCAATCTAACTTAGGGCCAACAAACAACACCAAGACAAAAATAAGCATACAAAACTACGTACCTCAAAGTAGGCGTTACATCCACCCAAGCTTCACACATCAAAGATGAGCTCCAACTTCAGCAAAGGAACCAAGTTCCGGCCACCATTCAACAAAGATGAAAGATGATGAAGTTTTAGCTCAAATGCATATATAGAACTTGTTAAGAAATAAACTCTTTGAAAAGTTCAGAGTATAAGCAAAATGGATATTCAGGTTAGCCAAACAAATGTATAAGAATGAAGATGACATAGGGGAATTTCGTGCTCAACAATTCTTGCCAAGTTAGCAAACAAAGGCTGACATGTGTTAGTCCAAAAGTGGAACAGATTCCACCAAACTTTTGGGACCACAACGAAAATAGGAAAAAGTTGATTTCCCTAGACCACTGGAGGATTTTAGGATACCTGTACGTGGTCTTATGACAACACAATAGATAGGAAAAAATATCTTAGCTGTTAATGAAAGAACACAACTTGCGCAAAACTGAATCAGACGTGCAATGTTAGCGCATAAATAAAGTGTGCACACACTCGAAGTAAAAGGCGAAATAATCTGCAACATGCATATGTCTGACATAAGTGTGCAAGCACACATCCACTGTGCACACACTGATGAACAATTTTACAACCTCGCAAGTGCATGAATCGCTATCGTAGTTGTAGTGACTACTTTACACGAAGATACTCGTAGAAATATATCAAGTAGAATAGTGGCAAAAGTAAATGGGCCCAAAATTTTCTTTTATTAAATATAAACATTATTTATACAAAATAGAGTATCATTTACAAAATTGTATTAAAACAGTGGACAGTGTAGCTATTGCTCTTCGCTTGCCGACGCCCATCCAACTGTGTTCTCACCTAGATCCTGCAACCACAAAGAAAAACAACGGGGTGAGCACGCAATAATGCTCAGTAAGTAAATCCTCTACTCGACTGTCCCCGTAACTCTCTCTAATTCTTTCCTTACACTTCTCATCTTTCATACAGCTCTCTTTACTTAACTACTGCTATATGTCACGGCTGGGTGGAGTTCACACAACACTATCCCACTCTTTGTGACTTTTGGGTAGAGATCACAAAGCATCAACCCGCTTTTCACAACTATTGGGTGGAGATCACAAAACACCAACCCGCTTTTCACAACTATTAGATGGAGATCACAAAGCACTAACCCATTTCTCACAACTATTGGGTGGAGATCGCAAAGCACCAACCCGTTCTTAGTGCTTTTCTCATTCTCTCTACTCTTAGAGTAGTTCATTCACATAGTTCTCTACTCTTCTCAAACTAGATTCATAGTGTAGCTTAATGCTTAGAGTAATTTATTCACAAAGTTCTCTACTCTTTCTCAAGCTACTTCTCAAATGCACAATTAATGCATATGGATGGTTCATGCTCATTAATGCACTTAGGAAATGCCAATATGCAATGTTGCAAGAATTAAGGTTCACAACTCATGCCCATACTTCTCTTAGGCATTTCATCAAACAACTAGTGTGCATATATACACTCTACTTTATCTATAGTTCTATCCCTCTCTTAAATCATCCAAAATGGGAGAAAACTCCCTCACTAAGCTATAATTCATGCCATAACATAACACTTCCAAAGAGATTTCTCAATCTCCTCCAATTTCATCTCAAACCACATTCTCATCACACATCACACATCACACTTCTCACTTGAAGTGTATTTAACAACCACCAAATAACTACTCATCTCAACCCAAGTTTGTAACACCCCACTTGAAATACGTAGCCACTGTTTCCGGTATGGCCTAAAGGATTCCTGAATTGCCCCTAAATGAGTTTGTATATTGTTCATGTTGTTTGGTTGAGTTTATGTTTTGGGTTTGGTTGGGTGTGTACCCTGGAATTGATCAAGACTTAGCAAATTTTGGAGTTTCAGTCTTCGCCGGGGCGAGGGAGAAGCTTCGTCGCGGCGACGTTGGTTCTGTGTTGGCGGTGTTGGTTCTGGAATGTTTCGTCGGGGCGATAGAAAGTTCTTCGCTGCAGCGACGAGACGGCAGAAAAGTTTCTTGAGTTTTCTAGAGAATTCTTCTTTTGGGGCACAATGACCATTCTACCTCTAATTAGCAGGAAAAGTGGGGAGTAAAATGCAAAGAAATTTCATGGAGAATAGTGTAAAATGGGGGTGAGTTTGTAAAGAATCAAAGGATAAAGGTGGAAATTTCAAGAAAGAGTAAGGGCAAACTGGGAAAGAGTGGATATTATATGAGCTAATAAGGATTGAATTCTCTAAACCCCTTCATTTTACCCATTTCCACCGCCTCTTCATCTCCCATTTTCTCTCAATTTCTCACTCAATCTTCCAAGGGATTTTTGAGAGTTTTGAGTTGGAATTTGACAAAGAAGTGATCCTAAGCAAAAAGAGGTAAGAATCCCTACTTTAGAGATGAGTTTTATTCATATAAGGTTTAAGGGTTCTTACTAAGTTTAGCTTAGGAAATAAGGGAAAGTTATGATCCAACAAGAGTAGAGAGCTTTAGTGGAGACTACTCAAGTATGAGGTAGTAAATCCAATCAAGCTAAAGTTTTAGAAATCTTAAGTGAGATTTATTTATGCATGTATATATGAGCTTATTGAGAATTGAGTAGAGATGTATGTCTATTTGTTGAGAAATTGAGTGAGAAGAGTATTATATAAGTTTATTAGATATTTCCTTTATGAGAAAGTGTTTTTGATGTGTGATGGAGAGAGAGTGAAATTGAGTTGAAGTTGGAGGAAATGAGTAGATATTTTGGGGTGTTCTTCTATGATAGAAACCATGCACATAGAAGGGAGTTTCCTCCCATTTTGGATGGTTAAAAAGAGAAGGAGAGTGTAGTTAGAGAAGAGTTTTTGTGCACATGAGTTGTTTATTGTGAAATGCCTAAGTGAACTTGCCCTGTCACTGCCGTGACTTTCTAAGTAATTTTTGGGCATCTTATGGACTGAACTGAGCTGAGACCAAAACATAAAAGTTATAGCCCTATTTCTAAGCTTTGAAACGAGACAAAATCATAGAAATCAGAGGGTGTATAACGAAGTTATGGTCTTTTTAGTGCGACCTGTGTAGAATGACTGCTTTGAGGAAATCTGCATTGCATTTCAAAAGTGCATTAATGAGTATGAACCATCCATATGCATTAATTGTGATTGAGAAGTAGCTTGAGAAAGAATATAGAATATTGAGTATGAGCTACCTTATGAGTACTAGCTTAAGAGTAGAAAATTTTGAGTATAAGCTATATATGAGTAATAGTTTGAGTGAGAAAGAGTAGAGAATGTTGAGAATAGCAACTCTTAGAGTAAAGAGAATGAGAATACTCTGATAGTAAGAGAAAAGTTGAGAAAGAGTAGAGAATTACTCTAAGGGTCAGTTTGGTTCGGGGTTAAGTGACATTACTGGGGTAATGTACTCATATACTTGATTACACGTTTGGTTGTCAGAATATAAAATACCAGTAATCTCAAAACCAATAGTGGTTACTATTGGTAATTAAGAGGTAATCTAATTACCTCCATTTTCTTAGGTTTCTGAGATTACCAGGGTTATCTTTTTTGTACAATTTATCCCTTATTAATAAAAATTTTGGACAATAATACCCCTACTTTAAAACAAATTTACATTAATATCCTATTTCAATTTTACCCTTGTTTAATTAAAATTTTGGACAATATGCCCTTATATTTAAAATAATTTACAGACACCACTGCCACCAAGACACCACCACCACAGCCACCAGCCACCACCCGCCGACAGCGGGTCAACCACCACGGACCACCACCGGAAAATTGCCGGAGTCCCAAAAACACTGGAAATCTGGGGAGGCTCGGGAGGCTTCGATATGGTCGTTTTTGGCCATATTGATGGCCGAAAACGGCCTATCCGGCCAGATCTGGCCGAAAATGGCCAGATTCTATCCTGGCCATTTCCGCCAGATCCTGGCCATACGGAGGTCTGGACCTAATGGCCAGGGATCTGGCCTGATATGGCCGTTTTCGGCCATCAATATGGCCAAAACGGCCATAGCGGAGCCTTTGGTCATGGTGACATACTCACGGGGACATCCGGCGGTGGTTCGCGGTGGGCGGCAGGAGGTGGGGGTGATTTCGTCATAAATTAAAGTTTTATATAAGCGGGGTGTGTTTTAGCTAAATCTGAAATATTGGGGGTAAAAAGAAATTATTCAAAAATTAATAATAAAAATAATTTATATAATATTTAAAAGGGGACAATTTGTAATTTAAATAGCATACCCACCAATTTATTCCCCATAACCAACATATTAATATAAACATACCCACCAAAACCAAACATTTTTTCTAAAGATTCCCAGTAATCTTTCAAGGTAATCTATTTTCCAGTAATTCAACATTCTCAGTAATCTAACATTCTGAACCAAACCCCCCTAAGAGTTAAGCACATTATGATGAGTAGCTAGAGAAGAGTAGAGATCTTGTGCACAAGAGTTAAGAAGAGAATATAATAGTTGTGCGATGGGGAACCTGTGAGTGCGAGTAGAGTCACGCAGAGTGGAACACGAGGTTCCAGCCGTGCTCCTGGTTAGATGAGGCCGTGACCGTCACGCAGAGTGGAACAGAGGTTCCAGCCGTGCCTCCGGTCAGATGGGGCCATGACATTCAGAGAGAGAGAGAGATTGTACACTCACATGGCCAAAGGTTCCGAATCCAGCATAACAAATCCGATCGGTAGCGAAATGAGCGGAAGTCACGTACAGTGGTAGCGCCAGCCGTGCCTCCGATCAGATGAGGTCGTGACGTTCCAATGAGTAAGAATGAGAAGGAACAGAAATAGAAAGAACAGAGATGAGGAAAGCTAAGAGTTAAGCTGATTATGAGTCTAGCTTGAGAAAGAGATGAGCAAACATGAGAGAATAAGAAAGAGATAAGAGCATAGAGTAGGTTATGCGATGGGGAACCTGTGAAATGGGTAGAGTATGCCGCATGTACGCCGCATTGAGAGAGGCGCATGAGTATCAGATAGAGAAGTGGTGTAGCCCGTGAGAGAGTATACACTCACGTGGCCAAGGGTTCCGAATCCATGCATAACCAAGTTCGATCGGCTAGAATAAGTAGAAGTCACGTAGAGTGGGAGCGAGTCCCGGCCGTGCCTCCGGTAAGATGAGGCCGTGATTACTAAAGAGAGAGTTAACAGAAAAGAGTTGAGAAAGAGAAATAGAAATGAGAATGAGATAATAGAAAGAATTAAAGATGAGAAAGCTTGAGAAAGCTTGAGAAAGAATGACATATAAAGAGAGAGAGAGTATGAGAAAGAATGCGAAAGTTTAAGCTAGTAAGATAAGAGTAGAAGAAAGAAACATGCAGTTCTTTCGATTAATATCATGTAGAGCTTGTACCAGAGAGAACCATGATTTTCCTTCATGGTGGTATGATGAGAATAAGAGAGAACCATGATTGTCCTTCAGGTGAGTAAGAATAAGAGAAAAGAAACAGAGAGAAGAAAGAGTAAAGAGCATAACAGAGTTAAAGGAGAAAACAGTATTAGAAAGAAAGAGAAAAACAGTGAGAAATAGAAATAGCAAAACAGTCAAGTAAGGAAAGAACCAAAGAGTGAGTGGGGGATAGTAGTAGAGGATTTACTTACTGAGCATTGTTGTGCTCACCCCGTTGTTTCTTCTGTTTTGTAGGAAATAGGAGCAGCGTGGATGGACGTCGAGGAGCGAAGAGTATTGGCACTACTGTACCCAGCTATGATATTTTGTATTAATTAGAAAGTTTTTAAATACATAGTCTTTTGTAATTGTAAAGAATTATATTTTATGAGTAAAGAAAAATTTGAGCCCACTATCTTTCATATTATATACATATCTATATTTTACATAGTATGTTTTATAAGAATAGTACTAAAGAGGAGTTGTTACAAAGTTCTCAATAACAAAACATATATCCTGCATAAATAAATCTCTACTCAAAGGATTTCTCAAATATCAACTTGGATTGGGGTTTACTTACCTTGTAATGGTGTGATTCCACTAACACTTCTCTTTTCCTTAGTAATTTGTCCCTTCTCTACAATTTTAACAATAAAACTATAAGACTTCAATGTACAAATATATGCAAAACTTCACATCTAAAGCAAGAATCCTTACCTTAGGATGCCTTAGATTAATTCTCTACCAAGATCCAACTAAGAACTCTCAAAAATCCTTGAAAGCTTGAAGGAAAAATTGAGAGGAAATGGAGAATGGAAGAGGCGGTGGAAGAAGGATGAATGAAGGGTTTACTAAGCTTCAACCCTTTTTAGCTCAAACTATATTCATTCATTCCCATTTTACCCTTACTCTTTCTTAGGAATTCCACTTTTGCCCTTTGAATTCTTTGCAAATGCACCCCCATTTAAACTATTCTTCATGCAATTTCCTTGCATTTCACTCCCCACTTTTCCTACTAATTAGGAGTAGAATGGTCATTGTGCTCCAAAGGAAGAATTCTCTAGAAACTTAATAAACATTTTGTTATGCCCTTTGCCGCAGTGAAGAATCGCAGTGAAGAATCTTTCTTCGCCCCGGCTAAAAATTCCAGAACCTACACCGTAGGTTGCAAGGCTTCATCGCTGCGGCGAAGCTTCTTCTTCGCCCCGGCAAAGTCTGAAAAACAAAAATTCGCCAAGTCTTTATAAATTTCAGGGCAATCACTCAACCAACTGACAATATCCATTCAACCAAGGACCAACCAAACAATATGAACAATATACCAACTCAATTAAGAGCAAAACAATAAAGATGCAAGCAATGCAACATAAATTAGCTACATACCTCGAGTGGGGCGTTACAGTAGTCTAGTGTGCAAAAGCAAGGGTCGATCCCACAGAGGTTTGTAAGCAATTTATTAATCCTAATAACTTTGCTTCAATTAAAACTAATATCTAGAATTAATATAAAAGAATTATGGAAAATCACTTCAAAAGTAACAACTGATTAAAGCTAAAATTAAGCCACTATAAAAATTATCTAAAACCCAGGGTTCCAATTTCACCATAACTATCCAGCTCTATGTCAACCATCTATCTATTGTTTATCAATTCACTCACTAGGGTTCGCACTCACTAAATCAAGGTATTACCGTAAGGCTTTTGGAGTTAACATAGTATCTTTAATGCAAGACTAGCTAGAGTGTATAGTCTAGCCTATGGATTAAAAACCCTTTAAGTGCATGAGTAATCAAAATCATGAATAAAGGCCCATCTATCAGAGCGTATGCACAAATACTGAATTATCCATGAAATCATGAACCAACTAATATTCTATCAAGGTGTATGCACAAAATACCAATCATTCATTCACATGAGCTATTTAAGACTAACATATGATATATGTCTAATCTTAATACATACAACCTAATAATTCACATTAAGGGTCGTCACACAATAATGAAAATTAAAGACTGAATAAATACAATGAATGAATTAAGATTTCCATTGAATTGATAACAATAAATATATGTTTAAACACAGAGCCTTAAAATTAGGCTACATTGGATCCCTAGAGAAGAATTTACTTACACATTGACATAAAAGAAATCAAACCTCAATTTCCCCAAAAGCATGAATAATCCAAACCCTAGGAAGAATCTCCTTCTTTTGCTTGCTAAAAAGTAACTCTAAATTTAGGTAAAAAAAGATCCCTAAAATAATTTACAACATCCTATTTATATTTTTTCTTTGCTAGGGGTGTTTTTGGGAAAGTACAAGTCCAAGTTGGAGTTGGAAAAGGTAAGACTTTTCCTTTCTTCGCGATCCACTCTGTAGCATGCTTTTATGGCACCACGACGCCAAATTCTCCCGTAATCCACCAATCGCTAAAAACATTGCCACACCGTGGCACCGAATTCTTCATGCCGCAACATGAACCTTCTGCCCATATCACATTTTCGCACTACAGCAGAGCAAAACCTGCCACAACGCCATCCAATAATTTCACATTCTTTCTTCCTCTTGATGATCTAATTTCTCTTTCTTAGCACGTCCAAGGCCTCCAACCATCGTGCGAGTATAAAATCACCATTTTTCCGTCTAAAAACCTGAAACTCGTACACATACCCATGATTTCTTGAAAATAGAAATATATAAAGAAACTTGTATAAAAATAATCCATTAAAGTCATGACTTCCCTATAATCTACTCATAAAATCACAGAATATATATATCATTTCACCACTCATCACACACTCGTAATGAAATTGCAAAAAGGCAAGTCAGACAAAACTGTGCACATACACAATGTTAGTGCACACACACAATATAAGTTTGACAAAATATTCAACATGTTGGTTCCCTCTTCCTGAATGGCTTGATTCCCCCAACAAACTTCTCCTGTGAGCTTTTTTCTCTTCATCCTTTCTTCGCATCCAATTTTGGATCTTAATCAACATTTCCCTCATGGCATTTACATTCTCTATTAATCGCATCACATCTCTCTGAACACCAGTCACCTCCCTCTCAACATTATCCATTCTTGACTCCATCCTTGTAACCATACCCCAAAAATTGTCGGCTTTGATACCAGTTGATGAATACCTCCTCTGTAGACACCTTTTTCACACACAATCCAGAACACAATCACACAACTCACAGCAAACACCAAGAATTCACACACCAATCCGACCAATTGAACAATAAAATAAGCAAATTCAAGATAACAAATTAGCATAAAAGTGAAGAGAAATATTCATTGCAATACTCCTGAATCAAAATGAAAGCAACTGAAACAAAATGAAAAGCAAGCTGAACTTCAAGGGTTTGCACCTCTCGAAAATAATTCCCACAAATTCAAATGATGCCCTACCCCTCTCTCACGTCCGCCTTTTATTCCTCATGATACTAGATCCTAACTAACTACGCGCACCCTTCATGCCTAATGCCACCTGTTAGCCACACCCTTTACCTTTTTGCCCTTCGCTTATATGTTTTGTTACCATGGGTCCATCACTCACTCATCTTATGTTTTAAGATATTTTAATCTTGAATCTTTCATGGAACTTGTGTGAAAAGTTTACTTTATAGGTGTCATGTGGGTTGTTAAAAAGTGCATGTGGGTTGTTGGAAAGTTTTGCAACGTGTACTGTTGAAATTTGTTGAGTAAGAATATTTAAACTCATCTTCTACTTCCTTACTCTTTGAACCTAGATATTCTATCTTTTTGAGCTCTGAAAATTTAGAGAGTATATTTAGTCTGGTTCCTTTCTTGTTGGTGATTTCCTTGACGATTTATAATCTGTTGTTGAGTATTGTGGAACGTGTTTCCTTATTGAAGCTTGAAGGAAGTTCAAGCTTGTGAGCTGAAAGGTGTTTTCGACTATCCAAGTTCAAGAGGTGCTTGAGCTATCGAAGTGGTTGCTTGGATTCAATCAGATCATAGCTATGCATTTGTTCAATCAAGAGTGTGGAGTTAAATTGTGCAGACAAGAAGTGTCTACTTTAATGTATTTAATTTCAGGTTTGTGTTGACATTTGAGTTGTTGCTATAGTGGATTTGATTGGGTTGGACTTGGTCTCATGGATGTAGGCTAAAATGGTTTTTAGCTGGTCCATGTAAAAATTTTTGGTGTGCTTTACTTTACTTTATACTTTGTATGTCCAATGTTGGTTAGATGTTGATTGATCATCTTTTCAAAGCATTAAAGATTAAATAATTTCACCAGTATTTGTTTTCAACAACCATACTATCAACTGTTTGGGTGAAATTGTCATTTTTCAAAATACGTGGGTTGGTTTGTAAGACCTTGAGGGGTAAATGATATTTGTCCGAAAGTGACCAAATATTTTTGGCCCGCGCTCGTCACTTAATTGTACCGCCTGTTTTTCTTCTCTTTGATTCTGCAATATTAAGTTAAAGCTTAGGGCTTTTTCAGCAATGACGCGTGCAATTGCATAAGAAAACGGAATAATGAAGCGAGAATTCGCCGAAATTTCGGACGACGAATGGGAAAACCATTCCTTCAAGCCGTCTCGAGTCCTCAAAATAAAAACTCAGGCATCAAAACCTCCTCCTTCAATCGAATCATTCGCTTTTAAAGCCGATAGTCACCGCCAAAATTTAGACGAAAATCTCGAGGATGACGATGTAGAGGAGGAGGGGCCACCGTCCGCCGCGAACAATCGTGGCCGTCGATTCATTGTAGACGACGATGATGAGGAACAGCGGAGCGAGGGAGATTTTGCTGAAGTATATGAAGTAAAGTCTTCGACTGAAGAAGAAGAAGTATTAGAAGATGATGGACAGGAGGATGATGTGGTTGGAAACGCTTTGGCAAAATGCGCTAAAATATCGGCGGAGCTTAAAAGAGAGTTATATGGTACTTCTGGTACCGCTTGTGATCGCTACTCGGAAGTTGAAGCTTCCTCGGTTAGGATTGTGACTCAGGTACTGTTTCTTCGAATTTTATGTTCTACCGTGATTTGGTAGTAGAAATGTTGTGCTTGGCTTATTTTTTCTAAGGTTTATTATGAAATGCGGTAGCTTAAGTTCTAGGTTTTTTAGTGGAGGAACATTTGATTGATGAGGAAATTAATTAAAAGTTGACGTTTCTTATTTTACTTCAGCTAAGTTGTTGAAAGCCTCTTGCCATATTTCCTGTTGGTTTGGTCGGTAATAGGCTTTCTATTTTTATTTTATTGCAGAATGATATTGATGAAGCATGTGGGGATGAGGATGAGGATTTCCAGCCAGTTCTTAAGCCCTATCAGCTGGTTGGTGTCAATTTTCTTCTCTTGTTGTATCGAAAGGGCATTGGGGGAGGTAATTCTTCTATATCCTTTTACTTGCGATTGTACTACATTTTGGCATCTATGATTACTCTGATACCTCTAGCTTTGAAGACCAAAGGTTCCTAGTAAAGTTTAGTTTTCTCTTGGTGTCTAGCAAATGGCAGAGTTAATACTTGTGAAAAAAATGTAGAATAAGGTCTTTTGTGTGTTTGTTATGGCATCAGTGCATTACGTGGAAGGGGGCTGAAAGTGTTGATCGTCTCTTTCTATACTATATTGCTTTGTGAATGGTGGAGAATTTTCAACGTTTAGAGGAAGGAAGAAGGCTTTGATCCTATGGAAATATGTGGCGATTGTTGTATATTAGGTCATTTGGATAAAGAAATGTAAAAGAATTTGCGAGGATTATGCAGGTGCGGACATAGCTGTTTTTATGGTATATAGCCAACTAACTGTGATACTTTGTGCTGGTGCCCCATAAAGGCGTGGGTTATTTTCTTGGTTGGGTTTGTGTTTTGGCTGCACTGGGTAATGTATCTAGGCAGTTTTGGTCTAGGCATGTTATGTGATGGTGTACATGGAGGTGATTTGGTGGTGTTACTAGATCCTTCAGTAGGGTTGCTGGCCTCATGGAGTGAGGTGGCGGGGTTTCACTGGGGTTTAGTTGTGGTGATGTGTATTGAGGTCATCATGACTTATTGGGATATGGAGGTGCTGCACCAATGTTAGGTGATGTTTCCGGTGGTAGCAGGTGGTGCAGTATTTGAAGTGGGATACTAGTGAGGCTTGATGGAGGTAAGACTTAACTAGATGGAGGGAAATAAGATGCACAAGTGTTTTACTTTTTATCGAAACTCCATTAATGTAAGGACCTTTGGCTAATTACATAGCCAATGTTATCAGAGTGTAATTTATTATAAAAATATAAAAAAAAAAAGTGTAGTTAGGCCTCATATCAGGGGAGGTCATTCAAACTGACTGGTCCATTGTTGTTGACTTATTTCTTATTGACTGCCTAAAAAGGCTCTCCAGATAAAACTTTATTGCCCTAGACAATTTCACTGTTGAGAAAAGAACAGTAATGATGTAGAAAGCAGTATTTTCTTGAATGTCGTTGTCTATGTTATTACTTGCAGCTTTTGAGTCTTAATTATTTTCAGTATCATCATATGTTGCTCTTTTGTTTCTCTAAACTTATAGTATTTAATGCTAGTCGTATTTTAAAATGATCCCTAATGACTCACTTTTGTATCCCCTGCAGCCATATTGGCAGATGAGATGGGTCTTGGGAAGACCATTCAGGTGTGTGAAGCTCTATTAATTTTCCTATGCAATATTAGTAATTTTTGTAATGTTAACTGAGTGATAATGCTTTTATTTAATAGGCTGTGACATATTTGATGCTTCTAAAGCACTTGAATAATGACCCTGGACCCCACTTAATTGTATGTCCTGCCTCTGTTTTGGAAAATTGGGAGAGAGAACTAAAGAAATGGTGTCCATCATTTTCTATACTCCAGTATCATGGGGCTGCACGAACAGCCTATTCAAAAGAGTTGAGCTCTTTGGCCAAAGCTGGATTGCCTCCTCCGTTTAATGTGCTTCTTGTGTGCTATTCTCTTTTTGAACGTCACAGGTTTGTTTATTGTGGTTCAAGGAACTATTTATAGATTCAATTGCATGTTAAGTTTAATGCTTATCATTGATGGTCTGTACAGTGTGCAGCAGAAAGATGACCGTAAATTTCTGAAACGTTGGCATTGGAGCTGTGTGTTGATGGATGAGGCTCATGCTTTGAAGGATAAAAACAGCTATAGGTGGAAGAATCTAATGTCTGTTGCTCGAAATGCAAACCAGCGACTAATGCTGACAGGGACGCCACTACAAAATGATTTACATGTACGATTAATAATTGCCTTTTCCTTTTCTTTCTCTCTGTGTTTGCCTTATTGTTTCACTTTTATACTACAGCTAATAATTGTTTCTTTATGTTTATTTTCTAATACAGCTAACTTTTATCATAGATGCTTCTTACTGAAAAAATGCTAACATAAGACACAGGAGTGACATGTTTGTGTTATTCTACTGGGTTTGAAATATTGTTAAATATCATACTTTTCTTATTTTGATTAGGCCTGAAATTCCAATATTCATAAACTTAAAACTCTCATAGGTGCATTACATACTGCACAGCGTACTGGCCATTCATAGGTTCTGTCTTTACTTCAGATATCTTATGGATACCTTGCTATAAAATAAAAAAGGAAACAAGAATAGTAATAATAATAAAGAAGAGAGAAATAAAAACAAGGAGTTACATGTTTGAAATGATTCAAATTTCTCAAGGCTTTATGCACTTGACACAAAAATAGTATGAAGAAGTAAGAAGGTGCAGTCGCATAAATTTGGTTTGTATATTGTAAACTTCAGGCAGTTGGACTTCTTTTTTGCCGTCAACAGGTCAAAGTGAAGCCCAGGAGTTTTAGGGATTTGATTATGCATCCAGTTTTGATTTGGATGTGGTGCCTCATTTGTTAAGTTGGATAGGGTTCTTGAGTTACAAATTGTGAGATCTTTTCAGATGAGCTACAGGTGGCCATTATCAAAGGAGATCTAAAGGGACTTTTTTTCTGTTTGCATCTTAAGCAGTTCTGAGTTTAGATGAATTTACTTTAATCTCATCCATTTCTAGCTAACCTGCTTGATGAGACATCTTGTCCTTTGTAGTGATTTCTTTTCCCCTTTAAATTTCAAAATGATATTGGACTTCTTGTTGTTGGAAGTTGATTTATTTTTTAATAAATTGCTTTGAGGTAAAAATTTATCATATAGTGAACTGTTACCGATGTTTATGATGATCTGGCTAGATTTACTTCATAATGGAGTAGCATTTTGTACTGCTGATCCTTATGTACTTGGAAACATTGCTGTTAAATGTATTCATTATTCAGTTACTTGTGATGTCTTTATTGAATTGGTGTGTTATCATGGCAGGAGCTCTGGTCATTGTTGGAGTTCATGATGCCCGATCTTTTTGCTACTGAGGATGTAGATTTGAAGAAACTACTAAACGCAGAAGATAGAGACTTAATAGGTCGAATGAAGTCCATTTTAGGACCATTCATCTTGAGGCGTTTAAAATCTGATGTAATGCAACAACTTGTCCCAAAGATACAGCAGGTATAATTGATGCTTACTTGAGGTTTCCATTAAGGTGCCGAATTTTCCAACATCCCTCTAAGTTTGAGTTTAGAATTTGAACTTTGCATATTTTATTTATTCAAATTTCTCTGTATTGTGGGAAATCTGAGTAATTTTTTTTTTCCCTGCAGGTTGAGTATGTTATAATGGAAAAACAGCAGGATGATGCTTATAGAGAAGCCATAGAGGAGTATCGGGCTGCGTCACGAGCTCGTATTGCTAAGCTTTATGAGCCTAATTTGAATAATATTGTTGGAGTTCTTCCTCGACGTCAGATTTCCAACTATTTTGTTCAGTTCCGTAAGGTGCTGCAGATTAATATTACAGTTCCCAAAATAAACTTTTATTTTTTTCTTATTATATTCCTTGTGCTTATTTTGATTTGTTTTCTAAATTTTCATGCTTATTCCAGATTGCAAATCATCCTTTATTAGTGAGGCGAATCTACTCTGATGACGATGTTGTTCGATTTGCTAGAAAGTTACATCCTATGGGTGCATTTGGATTTGAATGTACCTTGGACCGAGTGATAGAGGAGCTTAAGAGCTACAATGATTTTTCTATTCATCAGGTAATTCTTTATTTTGAAGTTGTTCATATACACACACACACACACACACACAAAAGTTACTAATTTTGAGTTTCCCTTAATAAACATTGAATATATTATATAAATATTATATTTAATAAAAAATCAACTTATCAGTTGTTCAGGTTTTTAATTAAGACCTTCCTTGTCACTGTTCAAAAACCATATAAAACCTTTCTTGTTATTTTAAATGTGGTGGAGATTCTTTGAAGATGGAGTAGGTGAAAGTTAATTTTGAAACTATAGGAGGTGTTTGGATTGGAGCAAACCTTAGGGAAGGTCAGTAATATGTATTTGTGTCTTTCTCCCAATGACCAGAATCTGTTTTGTTTTGAACTTCCTGCAAGACTTAGCACACTGTAAGATTTGTTATTCAATTCTGTCTTCCATACCTTTACTAATAGACATAGTTGCAGCTTTTACACTCTTATGGCGGTGCTGATACCAAGGGAATTCTTTCAGAAAAACATGTTATGCTTTCTGCAAAATGTCGGGTATGGTTTCAGTAATTTTTTGTCAGTAAATTTCTTGGAATTATATATTTATCTCTATATTTGAACTAATTAGCTGTGTGTACATTGCAGGCATTAGCTGAACTTCTTCCCTCTCTGAAGAAAGGTGGCCACCGGGTTTTGATTTTTAGCCAGTGGACATCAATGCTTGATATCTTAGAGTGGACTTTGGATGTGATTGGAGTTACATATAGACGACTTGATGGAAGGTACTGTTCTTTTGTGCTTATCATTATTAATTCTTGGTTACCATTTGCCAATATATCTTTATATCATTAAGCTGAAATGAGGATTGTAACCATCAAACTCCTGGAGTTGTGGGCTATTTGAAATTTCTTTATTTTGTTGTTGAATGGCACATTTGAAATCTTTCTTTCGCTGCTTTGTCACATTTGAATAAAATAGTGACTTTCTTCAGACGAAGTTTCATGAATATGGTAGATAAAAAAAGAGCACTAAAGTATTGTTATTTGAAAAAAATATGGAGTTTATGTGCTCAGGTAGAAAAGCGATTAAGATTTTTGTTGAATGTTTTTGTTAGCGGATCAAACTTTCAAGAGACTTAGTTCATGAATTTGTTCTGCCTGGTTGGGTCTTGTCCTGAATAATTCTAGATATTGCCTGGTGTTTCTCTCACTCTCATAAATTGGTTTCTGTATGAACTTCATTGGGTCATTTTCTAAAGAGTTACAATGATTTATGATTGGGTTCAATGTATTTGAAATGCTCAGAACCACAATTAATTTCTTTTTCCCTGTGTCTGTGTTTGTGTGCACACTCTGACATTTCTGCTTTCCTCCTTTTCTTCTCATTACTACCGTAGCATAGGGTTTCTGGGTTTTAACGTCTGTTTATTGTTCATTTGATTTGCTAAATATGCGGATATTTTAATTTGTGAATGCTTCCGATGACAGTACTCAGGTGTCAGAGAGGCAGGCTATAGTTGATACTTTCAATAGTGATGCTTCCATCTTTGCTTGCTTGCTTTCCACAAGAGCTGGTGGCCAAGGTTTAAACTTGACTGGTGCTGATACTGTTGTCATCCATGACATGGATTTCAATCCACAGATTGATCGACAGGCAGAAGATCGTTGTCATCGTATTGGCCAAACAAAGCCTGTCACCATATACAGGTGCCTTAAAATTTCCTCTTCCTGCTTTCCCCTGCACGCAGTCCACTATGGCATTTTTTCTTAGTATTATTGTGTAAGGTTTTGCTTTATACGCTCAACAGCTCAAGCCCTTTGCAGGCTGGTAACCAAGGGGACGGTTGATGAGAATGTTTACGAGATAGCAAAACGGAAGCTAATTTTGGATGCTGCGGTTCTTGAGTCTGGTATGGAGGTAGCTAATGAAGGTGACACATCTGATAGGACTATGGGAGAGATACTATCATCTATTCTAATGGGTTAGAAGGGTGATAGCTGCTGACAGAGTGTGCAACTAGAAAATCATTTTTCTTTGTCCTACTTTGTATTTGATTTGTAACTTCTATTGCTGTATTAGTTAGAGTTGTTTGAGAAAAGGAAATCATTCATAGTTTTGATAGTGCATATTATACAGCTGTAAATCAACCCCTTAGGTCCATGTACCTGATAAAACTCAATAAGGTATTTGATTAGAGAAGTTGGTTGGTAGAATGCTTTTAAAAATTCGTGGTCACTGCTGACTAATTTTAATCAATTTCAAGACATTTTGCTTTGAGCAGGTTTTATTGGGTGTTTCTGGTGAGAACATTTTGGGCACCTATTGCTTTAAAATTGATAAGAATCAACCTGATCCTGGGCTCGCCAAACACCTTCTCCTACCTCTACCTGTAGACGGCAATAATTAGCAGGTGTGTCTTCTTTCTTTTTATTTTTCTTTTTTCGGAGTGTATTTTTCATGAACCAGATTCGATCATCACTCGTCATTTTTGGTTTATTAACATTGGGATTCTGATAGAAACCCCAAGCTTCTCCTGCAAAACATCACTCACAAACAACCTCCTAGATCACTTTGAAACTTCAATAGTCAATAGCCCAGAATTTCCTGTCACACCAGACAGTTTAACCATTTTAAAACAATTGAAAAATACAAACAATACTGAATAATCTTAATATCTATATTGAATAACAACTCTGTGACATCACTACTCTAATAACAGTTCATCTACAACTAAAATTAAGCGCAACATAAGATAAACATAAACCAACCCATTTAAGATGAATTTGCATACAGAAAAAGAAACCGGTTGGACTTTGAGGGCCAGCACCTCCCCCAACCTCTTTCCCTTTTTTACAATTTAGCAATGATGCAGATAGATCCTTCCCATTCTCTTTTATTCTTCGTACTCTCTTACTATAACCGAATTCAGTTCCCCATCAATCAACACTTGCCACTTGTCACTTTACCATAAAGCTAATACCACCCACACCTCACGCATACAGCTTGACACTTAGCCCCTCATCCCCTTTTTTACACCTTTATTTTTCCTCTCATACACTAATGTGTTGTTGCTCTCATCATTACTCCCCCTAAGGAGAGTCACCTTGTCCTCAAGGTGAAAGGATGGAAACTGAAGATGGATAGTGGAGAACTCTTCCCAAGTATTTTCAAAGTTCGGTAGCCCTTTCCATTTGATCAAGACCTCCTAAGTACCATTTAGCAACTTTCTTTTCTTTAACACATCCTCTGGTTCAATAGCTAAAATCAAGTCCTCATCTAGGGCATTTGGAAGTAGTTGGACATTTGAAGGTGGGAAAGTAGTCTTCTTAAGTTGGGACACATGAAACACATTGTGAATCCGGGTAGTGGAAGGTAGCTGCAGTCGGTAAACTACTGAACCAATTTTTTCAGTAATCACAAAAAGGCCATAGAACCTCGGACTCAATTTCTCATTGTAACGATGAGCCAAGGAACGAAGGCGGTAAGGCTGTAGATTGAGATAAACTGAATCCCCCACTTCAAAGTTGATTTCTCTCCGCTTGGCATCTGCAAAAGTGCTTCATTCGATTTTGAGCTTTGACCAAATTCTCTTTTAGTTCTTGAAGGATAGTGTTTCGGTCATGCACCTACTAGTTCACCTCCTCAAATGTGGAGGAATGTTCAGAATGCTTAAGGATGACTGGGGGGTCTCGGCCATAAAGTGATTTGAAGGGTGTCATGCCAATTGAGCTGCTGAACGTAGTATTAAACCAAAACTCTACCCGAGGAATCCATTTGGGCCACTGCCGGGGCTGAGTACTAACAAAGCAATAGAGATATGTTTCCAAACAACGGTTTACTACTTCCGATTGACCGTCTGTTTGAGGATGATAGGCGGAACTCATTAGAAGTTGTGTTCCCAACTACTTGAACATCTCACCCCAAAAATGACTAATAAACACTCGATCTCGATCCGAGACAATCAAATGAGGAAATCTATGTAACCGGACAATCTCTTTAACGAATAAGCTTGCAACATCCCTAGTCGTATACGGATGCTTCAAAGTGAGGAAATGACTGTACTTGTTCAAACGGTCCATGTAAAACCCCATTCCTGATTTTAGTTAGATCATGAATTGTATTTAGTTAATTAATTCTTTTTTTTTTTAATTTGATTTTTGGTATTGTGGTAAGATAGGGGTATTTCTGTCAGTTTTTAAAGCTGTGTTAAGGGGTGAAATCGAAGAAATAAATCCTGATGGGATTGCATGTATCAAGAGGGAAAAATTTGGACATTTTTGCTAGGGAAAGCTTATGTGGCAGGGTTAAACTGAAATTCAGAGAAATTGGGGGCAGAAATAATTTCAGAAAGCTGTTTTTGTTTAAAAGAAGAAACTGGGCAGCTCGCCCAAAGGAAGAAGAAGAAGACGTGAGCTGAGGGAGAGTAAAAACAAAGCAAAAAAAAAAAAAAAAGAAGAAGAACAAGGAAAGAAGAAAAAGGAGAAGAGAGGGGAATGAGTGCGGCTGAAAATGGCAGAGTGAGAGAGAAGAAGAGACGAGAGAAAGGGAGAGGATATATTAGTTTTCGAATTTTGAGTCTGTGAACAGTGCATCATCAAATCGTGATCTGCAGCTTGTTTGCCGTCCGATCGTTCTGATTTTTGGATATGTTGTTCATGAAACACAGCTCTACATTCTGAACGGTGGAGATCGAAATCCAAGCACTGTAATAGGCAGCCAATTATAGGATTAGAAGAGTGAGTGGATTAACCAAAAAGTGTTTTAAAAACTTAATTTCTGTTTGCATGTCAAGTTATTTATTTCTATTATAATGTTTTGAGTGGCAAAAATCAAACCCTTTTCTCCATATTTCAAGCGTGCATGTGTGATTTGTTGAGTTTTGTTTCTAAGATATGAAAGATTTTACATGCATGGAGATACATTGCATCCAAATGCTTGAATTCATGTCTGCATGTGTAAGTTGTGTTTTCCATTTTATTGTTTGATGTAAGTTCTGAGTTAATTGCAAAGTTTACTAAACATTGCTTTTTCCATGCTTCGTTGAGCCTTATGGAGAATTGTTTGATTGTGGTTGAGTGCTGAAATTTTTGGTTTCATGGGTGGAGATAGTTTGAGTTGTTGAAGGAAGTTTAGTTTGAGGGAACAACTTGAAATGTCCGAAATTTCTTTTTACTTTGAAAGTACCCGTGCAACCTATACTCCTAAGTTTCATGTATTCTGCTTATATGATGGTTTTAAGTGCATGCCAGTTAACAAAAGAAAGAATAGGTGTTCTCTGAAAAACCACATGTCAATTTGGGTGGATAATGGTTAGCACTTGTGTTATATTATATAGAATTAATGTGATGTTGAAATTGGAAACTTACAGATCTGATTAATTGGATGGTGTGCTGAGTTATGCATGTGAGGTTTTATTTATATACAGGATGTGGTACAAAAATCTTCTCGGTAAAAAGGGGAAATGGGGTGCTTTTCGTCAGTTTTGAAAGTATGTTTTAAAAACTTGCATTTTACCCCCCTATTTTCCATGAAATCTCATATGTTGGCATGATTTATCCTTATATGAAATTTTATTATTATTATTGTTATTATTATTGCTCTCGGGTTTAATTATCATTATAACGTGTTATATGAGTTTTGACTTTTAAAAGTGATATTTGCTTATGATTTGTATCGGTTATATGCTAAGATCATGTGATGTGGAAGTAATTTTTAATCTCGGTTAAATTGTCAGTTTTAAAACATGTTTGGAAATTTTCAATTTCACCCTTGGATGTGATTTTTGAATGTTATGTCATATATGCATGATTATTATTATGTTTGACTCCTCGGATTGGAAACCGTAACCGTCCCCCTCTAGACATCAGCTAGTATTTGATATTTATCCTCATGCGCGCATTGAGATGGTCCGTCCTACCGAACCATTGGTATATCCTACTAGAACAAGACGGATGCCTGACGAGCTCCAAGCGGGATTACACCAGGCGGTTATTGGCCGGTGTGGGATTTTGGATGCCCCGAGGGTAGACTGTGGGTGAGATTATATTTGATACCATATCATGACACCCCGAGGGTAGACTGTGGGCGAGATTATATTTGATACCATATCATGACACCCCGAGGGTAGACTGTGGGTTGAGCATGGTTATCCAATGATGTTCGTACCATCCCGAGGGTAGACTGCGGATGGTGCCACCCCGAGGGTAGACTGTGGGTGGTGTAGCTTCATGTCTGAGTTAGGGACTGGTTCAGATAGTTATAAGCTTGGCCCCTAAGGGCTAGTAGGATGGTGATAATTGATTTATTTAATATGATAGTGGTGTGTGATTTCATGGCATCCGAGAATAATATATATATATTGTTGTGGCCTTATCATGTAAGTACACTAGTGTTGTGTGGCATACAATTATTCATACATGTTTTCAAAGTTAAAGTTATTTTCGTATAAACTATATTATCCGCTCACTGGGCTTCCCAGCTCACTGTTTTATGTTTCCTCCCCCAGGACCGTAGATCGGGTTCGTGTGGAGCATACTCTACGCTCTAGGTTGGCCTTGACGCATGATGATTTGCATCTTTTACAAACTTTAGTGGACTCTGATACTATGTTTCTTTTGTAACTGGATTTCAGTTCCTGTTTTTAGAATAATTATTTGTGTATTTCCACCTTCTAAACCTTAAACATGCAAATGCACTACTTTTCACTTTCGTCTATAGACGAAATTGTTTTTATGAATATTTTTTTTTAAAAGAGTATTCACCTTCCTTTCGGGATCTTGAGTCTCCTGGAGCGCCCGGATCCGGTGGGATAGGGATACTCGGGAGGGGGCGTGACAGATTGGTATCAGAGCCTAGGTTTTGGATTTTGAGTGCATTTGCACAAGTATGCATACATGTTTTGTATTCTAACAAGTTAAATTGATTTTATAGATATCATCATGCGTAAACAAGGCCGATTGCGCACACGATCAATAAGAGCAATAAGTGATCCTCAAGGGCAAGAAGAGGATCAGAATGTGGGGTTAGAGGGTGAGGCTTCTGTGGCCCACGAACAAGGACCCCATATAGAAGCACCCAAAGGGGGTCAGGGGATGGAACAGGAGATGGAGCAAGAGATTCATTCTTCTAGTAATGAGTCTGGGATAGAGAGAGCCATTGGGAAACTGGCCCGGTTGTTTACTCGTGCCACGGGTGGTCAGGCACAAGAGAATCCGAGGAACAGGAATACCATAGAGAGGGCTAGGAAGTTAGGGGCAGAGAAATTTAATGGAGATGGTGATCCTATGGTAGCGATGAGATGGTTAGAGGGTACTGAGAAAGTATTCAGGGTTATGGCATGTACTGATGAGGAAAGGGTGAGATTTGTTGAATTTCTGTTAATAGGGGGAGCTGATTGTTGGTGGCAGTCTGTTCGAGGAAAGTACCACAACCCTACCTGGACTAATTTTAGACAGGAGTTCTTAGATCGTTACCAACCTAGGATTTATCGGGAAAACAAAAGGAGAGAGTTCTTGATGTTGACTCAGGGGAATATGACCGTCGAGGACTATAGAAACAGATTTATAGAACTTGCTAGGTTCGCTCAGGGTATTGTAGATAGTGAGGAAGATAAATGTAAAAAATTCGAGCATGGCCTTAGAGAGAGAATCAGAACAGCGGTGGTTGGATATGCTCATTCAGATTTTGTTAGATTGGTGGAATCCGCTATGAGGATAGAGCAGAGTCTAGCAGTGAGAGAGAGAGAGGAACCACGCAAATAGAAACGTGGTAATCGAGATTGGGGGATTGGTGGTTCGAGGAACCGTATGCCGAGACGAGAGGGTAGTTTCTCTGGTACATCCAATAGCCAGGGTTCCGGGAGTAACAAGAGGCAAGGACAATTTGGTGGCAAACAATCAATCAGTGGAAATTCTGGTGGAAACCAGCGACAGTTGTGTAACCAGTGTGGCCGATCTCATGCGGGGCAATGTTGGGGAGTGACCCCAGTTTGTTATCATTGTGGACAGCCTGGGCATTTTAAAAGGGAGTGCCCTAGTTTATCTCAGAGTGGGAGTGTATCGCAAAGGACCATACAACAGCGCTTTCAGGGAGAGGGTAGTCGTGTTCAGGGACAACAGAGGTCCCAACCTATAGGAAGGTCCACTACAGGCAGCAGAGGCGAGTCTAGTACTGATCGTGGTAGCAGAGGTAGACAGAGAGGATCTGAACAACCTTATACTCAGGCTCGAGTTTTTTCCATGACCCAACAAGAGGCCCAGGCTACCCCCGAGGTGGTGACTGATATGTTATTTATCTTTAGCCATGAAGCTCGTGTTTTGATTGACCCTGGTTCCACTCATTCTTTCATATCATATGCATTTGCGGAATATTCAGATCGTGTTTTAGAACCCTTGGAGTATAAATTAGTTGTGGCTACCCCAGTTGGCGAGACCTTATTAGCAGAGTATGGGTTTAATGGTTGTGGAGTAATGGTTGATGGGTATGTATTGGAGGCAGACCTGATTCTGTTGAACATACATGATTTTGATGTGATTTTAGGCATGGACTGGTTAGCCATCCATAGGGCTACAGTGNTGTACTGATGAGGAAAGAGTGAGATTTGTTGAATTTCTGTTAATAAGGGGAGCTGATTGCTGGTGGCAGTCTGCTCGAGAAAAGTACCACAACCCCACCTGGACTGATTTTAGACAGGAGTTCTTAGATCGTTACTAACCTAGGGTTTATCGGGAAAACAAAAAGAGAGAGTTCTTGATGTTGACTCAGGGGAATATGACCATCGAGGACTATAGAAACAGATTTATAGAACTTGCTAGGTTCGCTCCGGGTATTGTAGATAGTGAGGAAGATAAATGTAGAAAATTTGAGCATGGCCTTAGAGAGAGGATCAGAACAGCGGTGGTTGGATATGCTCATTCAGATTTTGTTAGATTGGTGGAATCCGCTATGAGGATAAAGTAAAGTCTAGCAGTGAGAGAGAGAGAGAGAGAGGAACCACGTAGACAGAAACGTGGTAATCGAGATTAGGGGATTGGCGGTTCTAGGAACTGTATGCTGAGACGAGAGGGTAGTTTCTCTAGTACTTCTAGTAGCCAGGGTTCCGGGAGCAACAGGAGGCAATGACAATTTGGTGGCAAACAATTAGTCAACGAAAATTCTGGTGGAAACCAGTGACAGTTGTCTAATCAGTGTGGTCGATTTCATACAGGGTAATGTTGGGGAGTGACCCCAGTTTGTTATCATTGCGGACAGCCTGGGCATTTTAAAAGGGAGTGCCCTAGTTTATCTCAGAGTGGGAGTGTATCGCAGAGGACCATCCAACAGCACTTTCAGGGAGAGGGTGGTCGTGTTCAGGGACAGCAGAGGTCCCAACCTATAGGAAGGTCCAATACAGGCAACAGAGGCGAGTCTAGTACCGATCATGGTAGCAGAGGTAGACAGAGAGGATCTAGACAACCTTATACTCAGGCTCGAGTTTTTGCCATGACCCAGCAAGAGGCCCAGGCTACCCCCGAGGTGGTGACTGGTATGTTATTTATCTTTAGCCATGAAGCCCGTGTTTTGATTGACCCTGGTTCCACTCATTTTTTCATATCATATGCATTTACGGAATATTCAGATCGTGTTTTAGAACCCTTGGAGTATAAATTAGTTGTGGCTACCCCCATTGGTGAGACCTTATTAGCAAAGTATGGGTTTAATGGTTGTGGAGTAATGGTTGATAGGTATGTATTGGAGGCAGACTTGATTCTGTTGAACATACATGATTTTGATGTAATTTTAGGCATGGACTGGTTAGCCATCCATAGGGCTACAGTGGATTGTTTTCGAAAGGAGATCACTTTTAGGAAGCCCGATATACTAGAGTTAGTGTTTTGCGGAGAACGACGAGTACTTCCCTCTTGTTTGATTTCAGCCATGACTGCTAGGAAATATCTCTGGAAGGGATGTCAGGCGTACTTGGCACATGTAATGGATACGTACGCAGATGGATGTAGATTGCAAGATATTCCGGTGGTTAATGACTTCCCAGATGTATTTCCTGAAGATCTTCCAGGACTACCTCCGGAAAGGGAGATCAATTTTACTATTGAGCTTGTGCCTGGTGCAATTCCAGTTTCTAAGGCCCCATATAGGATGGCACCCGTAGAGTTGAAGGAATTGAAGATTCAACTGCAAGAACTGGTGGACAAGGGGTTTATCCGACTAAGTGTGTCTCCGTGGGGAGCGCCGGTATTGTTTGTGAAAAAGAAGGATGGGACTTTGAGATTATGTATTGACTATAGGCAGTTGAATAAGATGACAGTGCGCAACAAATACCCACTGCCACCTATTGATGATTTATTTGACCAATTACAAGGTTCCAAGGTTTTCTCTAAGATAGATTTAAGGTCAGGGTATCATCAACTAAGGATCATGGAGTCTGATATCCCTAGGACAGCTTTTCGAACCCGTTATGGGCATTATGAATTTTTGGTGATGCCGTTCGTTTTGACAAATGCCTCAGTAGTTTTCATGGATCTGATGAATAGGGTGTTTCGTCCTTTTCTGGACTATTTTGTTGTAGTGTTTGTTGATGATATATTGGTTTATTCACGGAGTAAGAGCGAGCATGCAGAACACCTCAGGATGGTTTTACAGATGCTCCGTGATCAACGATTATATGCCAAGTTTAGTAAGTGTCAATTCTGGCTACGAGAGGTCACATTTCTGGGGCATGTTATTTCAGCTGAGGGTGTTTATGTAGACCCACAGAAAGTGGAAGCAGTTTTGAATTGGGAGAGACCTACCAGTGTTACCGAGATCAGGAGTTTTCTAGGATTGGCAGGGTACTATAGGAGGTTTGTGGAAGGGTTTTCCAAGATTGCCACCCCGCTGACCAGGTTAACTCGGAAAGGTGTGAAGTTTAATTGGTCCCATGAATGTGAGCAGAATTACCCAGTTCACGATTTATAGTTGGCAGCAGTGGTTTTTGCCTTAAAGATTTTGAGGCATTATTTGTATGGAGTAACCTGCCGGATCTATACTGATCACAAGAGTTTGAAGTACTTGTTCACTCAGAGGGAGTTAAATATGCGACAATGCCAATGGATTGAGTTGATTAAGGATTATGATTGTGTAATAAACTACCACCCCGGAAAAGCTAATGTGGTAGCTGATGCCCTCAGTAGGAAGTCCCAAGGTATGATAGCTCACCTAGGAGTGAACCGTTATGAATTACTACAAGAGTTGAGGACTTTGGGAGTTGATCTGTTTCTAGGTGAATCTGATAGGTTATTGGCCAATTTTCAAGTGAGGCCGAATATAGTCGATAAGATACGGGGGATGCAAGAATTAGACCCTCAATTGGAAAAGTTAAAATCTGAAGTTAGTAATGGGTCACGGACGGACTTTTGGATAGGAAGCGATGGGACCTTGATATTGGGAAATAGGATGTGTGTACCAAATCAAAAGGAGTTAAAACGAGAAATATTAGAGGAAGCTCATTCCTCAGCATATGCTCTGCACCCAGGGAGTACCAAGATGTATCGGACTCTCCGAGAGCATTATTGGTGGTCTGGTATGAAGAGAGAAATAGCAGAGTTTGTTTCCAGATGTTTGATATGTCAACAAGTTAAGGTCGAACATCAAAGACCAGCAAGACCCTTGCAACCCCTTTCTATTCCTGAGTGGAAGTGGGAACATATTACTGTGGATTTTGTGATAGGCCTCCCTCGCACCAGAAATGGCCATCACAGCATTTGCGTAATAGTGGATCGATTGACGAAGTCCGCTCATTTCTTGCCAATAAAAACGACGTATTCTCTGGACAGATTAGCAAGTCTTTATATGTCTGAAATAATTAGACTTCATGGTGCCCCAGTATCTATAGTATCAGACAGAGATCCAAGGTTTACATCCCGATTTTGGCCTAGCTTACAGAATGCTTTAGCAACAAGATTAAGTTTTAGTATGGCCTTCCATCCTCAAACTGATGGACAATCTGAGAGGACTATTCAGGCATTGGAAGATATGTTAAGGGTCATAGTGATGCAGTTTAAAAAGAGTTGGGATTCGTTTTTACCCTTAGCAGAGTTTGCTTATAATAATAGTTACCAAGCCAGGATTGGAATGCCACCATACGAGGCTCTATATGACAGGAAGTGCAGAACTCTGGTATGCTGGAGCGAGGCAGGTGAAGGGGAATTAGTAGGCCCAGAAATAGTCCAAACCACTAACAATTCAATCAAATTTATCAAGGAAAAGTTAAAGGTAGCCCAGGATCGGCATAAAAGCTATGTTGATAAGCGTAGGAGAGATTTGGAATTTCAAGTTGGGGACATGGTATTTTTACGAGTTTCACCATGGAAGGGTTCCTTAAGATTCGGGAAACGGGGCAAGTTAAGTCCGAGGTACATTGGTCCATATGAGATTATGGAGAGGATTGGAGCTGTAGCATATCGGTTGGCGTTGCCACTGGAGTTATCCAGGATCCATGATGTATTCCATGTCTCCATGCTTCGCAAATATATAACTGACCCATCCCATGTGTTACAGCAACAACCGATCCAAGTTAGGGGTGACTTGACTTATGAGGAGCGTCCAGAGGGGATTATAGATCGGAAGCGGCAAGAGTTGCACACCAGGACCATCCCTTGGGTAAAGGTTAAATGGAGTGATCATTCAGAAGAAGAAGCAACTTGGGAGCGCGAAGAAGATATGCGAGCACAATATCCCGAGTTTTTTTAACCAGGTGCGTAAAAAAAAAACANAAGAGTCTAAAGTACTTGTTCACTCAGAGGGAGTTAAATATGCGACAACGCCGATGGATTGAGTTGATTAAGGATTATGATTGTGTAATAGACTACCACCCCGGAAAAGCTAATGTGGTAGCTGATGCCCTCAGTAGGAAGTCCCAAGGTATGATAGCTCACCTAGGAGTGAACCGTTATGAATTACTACAAGAGTTAAGGACTTTGGGAGTTGATCTGTTTCTAGGCGAATCTGGTGGGTTATTGGCCAATTTTCAAGTGAGGCCGAATATAGTCGATAAGATACGGGGGATGCAAGAATAAGACCCTCAATTGGAAAAGTTAAAATCTGAAGTTAGTAATGGGTCACGGATGGACTTTTGGATAGGAAGCGATGGGACCTTGATGTTGGGAAATAGGATGTGTGTACCAAATCAAAAGGAGTTAAAGCGAGAAATATTAGAGGAAGCTCATTCCTCAGCATATGCTCTGCACCCAAGGAGTACCAAGATGTATCGGACTCTCCGAGAGCATTATTGGTGGTCGGGTATGAAGAGAGAAATAGCAAAGTTTGTTTCCAGATGTTTGATATGTCAACAAGTTAAGGCCGAACATCAAAGACCGGCAGGACCCTTGCAACCCCTTCCTATTCTTGAGTGGAAGTGGGAACATATTACTATGGATTTCGTGATAGGCCTCCCTCGCACCAGAAACGACCACGACAGCATTTGGGTAATAGTGGATCGATTGACAAAGTCCGCTCATTTCTTGCCAATAAAAATGACGTATTCTCTGGACAAATTAACGAGTCTTTATGTGTCTGAAATAATTAGACTTCATGGTGCCCCAGTATCTATAGTATCAGACAGAGATCCAAGGTTTACATCCCGATTTTGGCCTAGCTTACAAAATGCTTTGGGAACAAGATTAAGTTTTAGTACGGCCTTCCATCCTCAAACTGACGGACAATCTGAGAGGACTATTCAGACATTGGAAGATATGTTAAGGGCCGTGGTGATGCAGTTTAAAAAGAGTTGGGATTCGTTTTTACCCTTGGCAGAGTTTGTATATCCTAGTTCCCCCCCCCCCCCCCCACGCCAGGCCGTGCAGCCCCGCCCTCTGCGGTCATAGGCCGGCAGTGCCGAACTCCATCTGCTGGCGCCAGGTCGGTGCCCGGGGCCATTGTTCGGGCCTCGCACTCGTCCAACCCCGTACCCCTTCCATCCCACTTTCTCCGGCCCCCGTTCCCGGCCGCCCCGCTCGCCCGCCCCGCGATGGGTACGCCTCGGGAGGCTTTGGCATGTCCCGTGGGGACTGGTTTTACCGTAGTCCCACCGGACGGGTTCCTTAAGATTCGGGAATGGGGCAAGTTAAGTCGGTCTGGTCACTATGAGATTCTGGAGAGCTTGGAGCTGTGCGTTCCGTTGGCGGTGCCACCGCGTTCCGGATCCTGATGTATTCCATGTCTCCTGCTCACAAATTATACTTGACCCATCCCCTGTGTTTCACGCCCCCACCCGTCCGTAGGGTGACTTGCTTATGGAGCGGTCCCGGGGGTTTGTTGGGCGGCAGAGTTGGCCACCCCGCCCTCCCTTGGGTTAAGGTTGGAGTAATCTTCAGGAGGGACACTGGGAGCGCGAGCGTATGCGACGACCAATATCCCGATGTTTTTTAACCAGGCAGTTTTAAAACTTCGAGGATGATTTCCTAAGGGGGGGTGTTACTCCATATTTCTTTGTGGGTTTTACTTATTTTATTTATGTGAATCTAGGGGGTATATGTAAGAATTGAAACTTTTTAGGGATGTTTTAGTAAGATAAGGCATGGTGGGTTTTAGGTAGTTTTGCAAAGGTACTGTGCGAATTGGAAGTGTGGGATCTTTAACAACTCTTGAATTGTTAAGATGAGGGGTCTTTTTATTTGTGTCATGCCAGGGTACATGCATATTCTCCAGGTGTGAGATCATGTAAAACTTAACTTTATTTAAGGATTTTTTTGGGTGCAAGATGTAAGAATCAAAAGACTAAGGGTGCTGTATCATGGCCATTGCAAGATGGATTAAGGCAATTTCTTTAGGAGAATTAGCCACGGTTTTGGCACATTGTTTTGCGCATGATGGTTGTGAAATTTTATTAATTGAGATGGGAATGGTGGAGTGGGAGAAAGAGATAGCTGGAGAAAACAAAAGAATAAAGTGTGAGAAGAAGCTTTGTTTTCTTTGTTCTTTCACATTTCATTCTCTCTACGAACATTGAAAAAGAAAAAAAATACATTGAGTTATAAAGGAGAACCGAGTGGTGCTTGTAGGAGAAGATTTACGAGAATTTTCGGGTGGAATAGGTTCGGCTTCAATCCTTTTTCCACTCTTCACTTTCTTGTTTAGCTTATCTATCCTTAAAATTTTGGATCAAGGTGAAGAAGTAGGAGGCTGAGCACTTGAGTTAAAGCAAGGAGAAAGTGTGAGTGGAATATTATTAACTGCATTTAAATACATGTGTTGGTTGGAATGATCATATGCGTGTGAATACCCAATTGATTGGGTTTATTTTAGTTCTTTAGTTCTGAATTTCTAATAATTGAAGCTCTTGTGACATGCATGTGTTTGGAATTGAGAGTATGAATTATGTTTATGAAAATGTTGGGTAAATTGCTATTAAAGAGGTACTTAGTGTTGCATGTTACTTATAATTAGGATGGCTTTTACATGAATTGAACGGTATATTGCATGTGCATTTGGTTGCTGGAATGTAACGCCCACTTGAGGTCGTAGCTAAAATTTTCTTTTGCTTTTATTTGAGTTGGTTTATTAGTATTTTGTTTGGGGACCTTGTTTGAGTGGTGTGTTGAAACTTGCCCTGAAATTGGTTGAAATAGAAGAAGTTCAGTGTTCCATGCTTCGCCGGGGCGAAGAAGAATCTTCAACCGCGGCGAAGAGGTGTTGAAGCCACGGGAAGCTGCGGATAGTTTCACCGCGGCGACGGAAGCTTCCTCGCCGCGTGACGTGAACCAAAATATTTGTTAAGTTTTAGATATTTTCTTCCCTAAGGGCAATTTGACCATTCTACCGCTTTTAGAGAAAAGTAGGGAGTAAAATGTAAGGAATTTTCATGGAGATTGTTGTTATGGGGGGGTTGTAATGATCAAAGGATTATGTGGAATTCCTAAAGAAGAGTAAGGGCAAAAGGGAATGCTTGTGTATAAGTTCATTAAAAGGAATTAAGTCATTGCAAACCCTTCATTCTTCTTCTCCATCGCCACTCTCTCTCTTGCTCCTCTCAATTCTTTTTTTTTGTTTAAGGAGTTTTAAAGGGCTTTTTGGTGATTTGGGGTAGAAAATCAATCTAAGGCATCCTAAGGTAAGGATTCTTGCTTTGGTGTTCAAGTTGTTGAGTTTTTGAGTATATTGAATATTGGGGTTTTTGTTCATTTGTTTGAGAGTAGAGAGAAAGTCAAGCAACCAAGTGAAGGAAGAGTTAGTGAAATTCTCCATACAAGGTAAGTAAATCCCAACCCAAGTGAGATTGAGAATTTTATGATTAGGGTTTTGATGCAATAGTATGTTGTTATATACATGTTATATGCCATGTTAATTGAGTTAAATGGAGATTATTAGTGCTTTGTGATTGTTTATACATTTCAAGTATAAGAGTGAGATGGGGTTGGGAAGGTAGTTTGAGATGGTTAAGGATATGAGAAATCCTTTTTGGAAGTTGCTTTTTTGGCAGGATTAGGCTATGGAGGGAGTTTCTCCCCATTTTGGATGGTTAGAGAAAGACATAGAATTATGTGTTAGTAGAGGTTTGTTGCACTTGAGTTGTTTGATGAAATGCCTAATAGAGGTTTGGGTAGTGAATCCTATTCTTGCAACATTGCATGTTGGTTTCATAAGTGCATTAGTGAAGATGAAAATATCCATAGGGGAATTAAGTTGTTGCATACAGAAAGTGGACCTAAGAAAGAGTAGAAAACTTTGTGTATGCACTTGCTCTATGAGTAGAGAACTTTGTGGATGCAACTACTCTAGGGTAGAGAGAATGAGAAGTGCTAGAGTAGAGTGAATGAGAAGACTATTAGAAATGGGTCGATGCTTTGTGATCATCACCCGACAGTTATGAGGATCAGGTTGATGCTTTGTGATCATCACCCGAATAGCTATTAGAAATGAGTTGATGCTTTGTGATCATCACCCGAATAGCTATTAGAAATGAGTTGATGCTTTGTGATTATCACCCGAATAGCTATTAGAAATGAGTTGATGCTTTGTGATCATCACCCAAATAGCTATTAGAAATGAGTTGATGCTTTGTGATCATCACCCGATAGTTATTAGAAATGGGTGGATGCTTTGTGACCATCACCCGGTTAGTTATTAGAAAGGGGTTGATGCTTTGTGATCATCACCCGACATTTATTAGAAGTGGGTTGATGCTTTGTGATCATCACCTGACAGTGATTAGGAACAGGTTAGTGCTTTGTGATCGTCACCTGAAAGTCATGAGGAATGGGTAGGTGCTTTGTGGTCTCCACCCGATAGTTACGAAAACCGGGTAGGTGCTTCGTGATCCCCACTCAGTAGTCACTAAGAATGGGTTGGTGCTGTGTGAACTCCACCCGACAGTCATGAAGAGTGAGATGGTGCTGTGTGAACGCTATCCGGCCGTACCTCCGGTAAGATGAGGCCATGGCGTCTAGTAGAAACAGAAAACAAAAGTAGTGTAAGGAAAGAATTAAGAGTATTACATACGGAGACAAACAGATAGAGGGTTTACTTACTGAGCATTATTTTGTGCTCACCCCATTATTTTTCCTTTGTGGATGCAGGATCTAGGTGATGATGCAGCCGGAGGGGCGTGGGCAATCGAGGAGCAATAGTTACACTGTTTCCCTTGTTTTTGTCTTTTAAAACGGCTTTTGTAAATGATGCTCTTTGTGTATAAAAGACGTATTACTCATAATAAAAAGAAAAGTTTTGGGCCCATTTTCTATTGTTATTATGCATGCATTGTACTAGTTTACAGCAGTTGTTACATGTAAAGGTTTATTGATGATATAATTTTGTTTAATTGCATTGTAAAATGTAACTGCATGTGTGGGAAGTCAGCTAATTAAATTGTGTGGAATGAATTGGAAGGTTGTGGGTTAGTTATAAAATTGACTTGATTGGAAACATGAAGATGGGTGGATACTAAATAAATTTTAAATGTTATATTTGAATGTTTGTTAAGCTTTGTGATGAGTGGACGGCTAGAAATTTTGGGAAATAATGGGCATGAGACTGCTGGCCTATATTGTATAAAATGTGAATGTTTACTTTGCCTAAAAGGTTAGAGATTGGCTGGATTATTTTTTGTGGTAATGGGTATGAAATCATGACCTGGAGGTTTACTTAAAGTATATATATATTATATATTTTGCTGTATTGTTGTTGCATTGTTGGCTAGGTATTTTTGGAGTCATCAGTGTAGTAATTGCTGCATTTTCATAAACTGCAGACTTGATAAAACGTGAATGTTGAGTGGGAATAAGTGTAGGAAGTTGGTGAAAAGGTAGAATTGATATTAAGGTAGAATGGATATGAAGTTAATGAGATATTAAATACTATAAATGGTACATTTTTATTTTGGAAATTGCGGAAAGAGTGTTGAATAAAAATGTGAGATTTTTTCTTATGGGTAGTAGGCTCTTGGCAGCAGGGGGTTAATTGTCATGTTTAAAAGTTTTGGGACCCTAGAAATTGATGATAAATATAGGGTGTAAATAGAATTTTACATACTTTTGTATTTTGACGTGGTGAGCTTTGTATTCATGATTACATGCCTTTTATTGGAATTTATATCATATTATACTTTATATATGTATAAGGCATGCATGATGCATATTTGGAATGAAATTGTGGATGCATGATTATTGTTATGTTTGACTCCCGGATTGGAAACCGTACCCATCCCCCCTCCAGACATAAGCTAGTATTTGACATTATCCTTATGCGCGCATTGAGATGGTCCGTCCTACGGAACCATTGGGATATCCTACTAGAACAAGACGGACGCCTGACGAGCTCCGGGCGGGAATACACCAGGCGGTTATTGGCTGGTGTGGGATTTTGGACGCCCCGAGGGTAGACTGTGGGCGAGATTATATTTGATACCATGTCATGACGCCCCGAGGGTAGACTGTGGGTCGAGCATGGTTATCCAATGATATTCGTACCATCTTGAGGGTAGACTGTGGATGGTGCCACCCCGAGGGTAGACTGCGGGTGGTGTAGCTTCATGTCTCAGTTAGGGACTGGTTCAGATAGTTATGATCTTGGCCCCTAAGTGCTAGTAGGGTGGTGATAATTGATTTATTTTATATGATAGTGGTGTGTGATTTCATGGCATCCGAGAATAATATATATACTGTTTGTTGCCTTATCATGTAAGTGCATTAGTGTTGTATGGCATACAATTATTCATGCATGTTTTCAAAGCTAAAGTTATTTTCCATAAAACATATTATCCACTCACTGGGCTTCCCAGCTCACTGTTTTATGTTTCCTCCCCCAGGACCGTAGATCGGGTTCGTGTGGAGCATACTCTACACTTTAGGTTGGCCTTGACGCATGATGATTTGCATCTTTTACAAACTTTAGTGGACTCTGATACTACGTTTCTTTTGTAGCTAGATTTTAGTTCCTGTTTTAGAATAATTATTGTGTATTTCCACCTTCTAAACCTTAAACATGCAAATGCACTACTTTTCACTTTCACCTATAAACAGAATTGTTTTTATGAATGTTTTTTTTTTAAAGAGTATTCACCTTCCTTTCGGGATCTTGAGTCTCTTAGAGCGCCCGGATCTGGTGGGATAGGGATACTCGGGAGGGGGCGTGACATTTACAATATTTGCCAGTGCAATAATGTTTAAGATAAAGCTCGGTCATCGCATACACTGCCACAGATATGCATAGTTAGGCAAGTGTTATGTATCATAATGTCTCTAATTGTCTGTCTAGCTACTCTAGGATTATTCTAGTCAAAGTGCAAGTAGCATAGCATCAGAGCTTTGTGGGTTTATCACTTTGTTATTGGGAACTACTACATTGCATAGCACAAGAGAGCCAGATCCACATTTTATTGCAGGTAAATGTCTCATGCATATCAGTGGGCAAAACTTTGATGTTTGTTGTAAATATATAATTTAGCAACTTGAGCACATTATGTTTAAGTAATGTCTGATACATATGTCATCTGTATATACTGTTTCTATAAGCTTAAATATAAATGTAATGAAATTGTGGATGTACTAGTGGAAATATAATTGAACTACATGAAAGAAAAAATTGTAGTACGTAAATGGTGAATGTTTCTATAGGTAAAATTAGCATACAAAAGAAGAGTAATGGAAAAAAGAGAAGACGAAGATATGAAATTTTAAGAAAATGAAAAGCCGGTCTTTCATGACCTACTACTCTTTATATATATGTACGTATTTATAAACTTTGATGGACAGTAAAAATAATAAAATATAGCATGTTCATTTAACCCAATAAACCCAAACGCATAAACTATAAAAGTCATTGATAATAAATAAGAATTTGAAAAAAGTTAACTAGTAGTCCATCAATTAGAAAAAAAAAAAAAAGATTTTATGGGAGCAAGGGTGGGAGGTATTCAATCTGTGTTAGAAAAATCAAGTTGGGAGGAGGAATTCATAGTATAGAAGATTTCAATATTTCTTTTTCTCGCTAGAAAAACAAATTAATAGATCTAGTTCTACATGAAGCTTATTTTATGTGGAACTTAGGATATAATGTGAAACATAAACTGGATAGATATTCAAACTGAAGCTAATTTGCCTTGTTTTAGTAGGAAATTTTGGAATAGTTGTTTCTGATCATTGCCCAATAAGATTAGATTTCAACTCTGAGATGGTGTCCTTTTCCTTTCAAATTAGAAGCTTTATTCTATAAAATTGACCCTGAAGAAGCCTATGGCCATGTATATTGGAATTACTTGGGGCTTTGTCTTGGAAGTTGAAGGTTTTTTGTAGTTAATGGAGAAGGTGTATTAGAAAATACTTGTATCTATGAATTTTTCTGTCTTTTATAATGGCTTTCGTAATATAATTTGGGGCTTCAAGGTTATTCAAAAGACTTGACACGTTATCTTGGTCAACACTCGATTATAAAAATACTATAGGTAGGGATCAAATTATGGTGCCTCATTTCAATGTTTTGATGATACTATTCTTTTCTTTTGGGAAGGACTTTACTGTGTCTAGTTTCTTTGATTGTTGGAGTAGTTAGATTGGTTTTGGGCCTAAAGTTTTTAAGTTGTCCAAGAGTGTTATTACTGGTGTTAATTTGCAAGATCAGGAAGTTGTTTCTTTGGCAAAGAGATTGGGTTGTAGTGTTAGTGAGTGGCTATTGCACAAAGAAGTTCATCTGAAAAATAGATCAGGATGTAGTGTTGGTAAGTGCATATAAACTATTGGAGTCTTCTTTTCATCTCAAAAAATTGCATGGGTGGAGTGTAGAGTAGTTTTATATAAAATGGGTTTTCAGTTAATTCGGTATTTTTAGTCTTATTTATACCTTAATTTTTTTTTTAAAGGACAATTTATTATTTAATATTATCGTTATCATTATATTACAACTTACAGAATTAAAGAGTTTTCTAAATGATTTCTTGTGAGATGGGACTATGGAGTTGAGGGAAAATAACTACAGTTGGAAAAATGTTTTTTGGTCTTGGGGAGTAGGAATGGCAAACAAAATCCGCTAGGTTGTTTCAACTTCGTTTGGGTGGGTATTTATGACCACATTTTATTTTCTATAACGTTTTTTTTAATAAATCATAATTTTGATATACATATAATTTACGTGCACTTATTGAATATTATTAAAAACCTTCTATTATTATAGATTAGAATAAATGCTTTTTCATTTATACTAAAAGACTTCAAAAAATTTTATTAAAACAATGTGATAAGTTACTCCTCACTGGACAAACACACCAACCTAACCCACCTCTGAAATTTCAAGTGATGGTTTGTGCATTCAGATCAAACACTTTGCTATCGCTCCTCAGTGAAGAGAAGTACTATGGCTTTGTTGGGTAATGCCATTGGAGATTTCTGTTGGAATACAATTCTCCTTGGTCTGGGTTTACTAAAAGTACAATGTCTTCTTGGTAATGGGTGTGATTGTAGGGACGACTAATACATGTCGAGGTCCTTAGAAAGCTATAGTTCTTTGTTTTTCCCTTAATTGGGTTATGCTATTGGGAATTACTAGAAAATCTTTTTTGGGAGAATATTTTTGTTAGTTAATTCTCTGCTTTGTATGTTTTTCCTTGCTTACACATTATTGGCTTCTCAATGAGTTTCTAACAAAAGTTCTTTTTTTTTATGTTTACCTTGTATAGTGTAGAATTTTAATTTATAAGGACTTTGAGTGGTTTGAATTGATGATTGTCTTCTCTTTTTTGTGTTGCTTGACAACTTTACTTTAAAAACTTTGAAGAAGGATCCTAGAGTTTGGAGGCTTGATTCAGGCTGTTTTGTAGTATAAAACATTTTTTTGTATTGGCTTATTGTTGATTCACCACTGTATCTCTTTCAACTGGCTTCAATGATGTGAGCAGCTAAATTTTCGTCGAAAGTTCAATTTTTTACTTTTACTTTTCTTGTTTACTCCTTGGGGGGATTAATAATTGTGATGTTTTTTCAAAGACAATGGCCCAAGGTTTGATTATCCCTTAATTGATGTTTTATGTGTAAAACGAGGCTGAGAGTATTTGATCATTTGTTCCTTTAGTGCCCAATCGTTTTATATTTTTTTTTTTGTTTAAGCTATATAACAAAGGTAGATTTTCTTCAAGATTTTCGAACACTGAATTCTTGTGTCTTTGTTGAGGACCATTGAGCTTTCTGTAGTATATATAAATAGAACTATCACTTTCAGCTATTGAAATCTAATAGATCACATGCAATGCAGGTCTACAATAGGCAAAGGAAGCATAGTAGAGGATCACAAGCTGGGTTGGAAAAACAGTACAGGACAGATGGCAACAGGATAGAGGACAGTCAGCATAAGACAGATGGCAATATGGGAGAGGAGCAGTACAACATTCTGTTACTGGAATACTAAACAGATAGCAAAATGGGAGAGGAGTGGTACAACATTCTGTTATGCTGGGCATTACAAACAGAGAGCAGATCTGAGGGAAAGGCAGAAGAGAATAGACAAGGAATTTTAGGAGGCAGCTGGCCCTCGAAGCACAGCAGTGTTATCTTTGTTTTCTTTGAATTTGTTTAAGTATTTTGAGTCCTTGACTTTGAATACGTAGTAAGCTTTTATTCTGGTTTTTTGTTTGCATTTCCAAAAGTGTAATACACAGTCTGAATCATTCAAATACAAGCTTCAATTCTTGAACTTTCTGTTACATTTCTTTTTTAACTGTTACATTTCATTGTTGGGTTTGTTGAGTTGCTGAATCCTATCAAAATCCTACTAGATTGCTATTTTTGATAATGGTCTTGACGAAAGAATGAGAAAAGGAGACTCAAACATACAATAGCTTAAACATTTATTTAATCATCCTGAACATGTAGATCTTTATACTCCATTATCTCCACAAGTATCATGGTACATCCAAGGCAATGGGAAGGTCTGTAAGCAGAAGGATGAAGATGGGTCACCTCCTAGTTTTGTCACAATCCTCCAGCTAAACTATTTCAAGCAAATGAAATATGCATGGGCAGTGGCGGATCCAGGAATTTCACTCGATGGGGGCAAAAAATAAACAAAAAAAATTGAACCAATTATATATACTATACTTTTTTTTTTTTCATTAGGATGAACTTCAACAAAAAGTACAAAATACAAATACATATATTCAAAAAACACAATTTTTTTACAATTGTCCTCGACGAGTTTTCATATTCTGAAAACGTTGGATAATCATCTCATCTTCAATTGTATCAAATACATCTTTCTCAATATAGGTGACCAAACAATCATTTATCATTGATCTCCCATTCGATTGTGTAACCGACTTTTCACAATATTCATTGCAGAAAAAGCCCTTTCAACGGTCGCAGTTCAACTGGTAAAACCAATGCAAGTTTCACAAGCTTATACACCAATGGATACAAAATGTCTTTTTTAAAGCAAACTAAATTCTAGCCAAATCACCAATTCCTTGTAACTTAGAGAATTCCTCACAAGAACGATGTCAATAACATAAGTCTCGCCTAGTTTCAAGTACCATCAACTCAAATGCAGAAAAACTAGATGGATAAAACGGGCAAAACGAACAACTTATGTTTGTTCAAAGCAGAGAATGAATTACTTGGATAAACATGCCATACAAAGAAGCAGCTCAGTATAACCTCAGTGAACGAGTGTTAAGTTCTTGAAGTTGCATATCTATCACGTATAAAACAATCAACTCGATAGTGATGCAAATTTTTCATGTGCTCAACTCTCCGTCGTGGCTGCCCTCGAATTGCAAACATATCATCCATATCAAAATGGCAATATCATGCTTTTGGCAAATGAAGAAACTCACTCAACAAAGATTCCCATCCTTCATCTCTCAACAATTGTAACCATTGTTGTGAACTTTGACTAGAGCCATAGCATTTACAATGTCTTGATCTTTTCTCTGAATGCTTGTGACAAACTCATTAGTAATCGCAATATACTTTCATCATATGTAAGTTAAATGCAAAACTAAAGGAATAGATTAAATCTAATAGATTACATGCTTCACCCCTTGTGTTCAGGATTTAAACCATCTTCTTCAATAACCTCAAGCACATCGCCCACAGAAGATAACAAAAGGATTAAGTTGATCAATGTGTAATAATACGAGCCCAACGGTACACTAGGCGTTTTAGACTGTCTCTTGATTCAAACTCGTCCCTTGCTAACTTCACCAATTTCTAGTGCTTGAACAAGTTATTTAATTTGTCTCCCGAAGCATGTCTCGACGCTTGCATGAACCTCAACAACATTTATCAGATTAGTAACCAAGCTAAAAAATGAAGCAATAGAATGTGATTTTTTGCAATAGCTACAAGTGTAACTGAAGTTGGGAGAAAAAAGTGAACATAATAAGCATTTCATTCTCCCTCAAAATCAAACTTTTCAGACCATTAAATTCTCTTGCATATTACTTGCCCCATCATAACCTTGTCCACGTAATCTTGACAAACAATCCATGTTGACAGAATAATGACTCAAGAGCATCTTAAGTGATACTGCAGTTGTGTCACTAACATGTACAATGCCAAGAATCGCTCAAGTACATGACCCTTTTTATCTACTAACGTATAGCAATAGCCATTTGTCTTTAATTGACACATCAGAGACTCATCAATCAAAACTGAAATATGTCATCTCCAAGATCACTAATGATAGCTTTTGTGGTTTCATTTGCTGCAGCATTCACAATATCTTTCTGAATCACTGGTGCTATCAATTTAAGATTCCCAGGTGCATTCTTCAAAACAACACTCTAAAATGTTCATTATGCTGAGCTAGAAAATAAAGAAGTCCGAGAAAGTTACCTTGGTTCTTTGAGTCTTCAGTTTCATCTGACCACGAAATGCCAACCCTTGACGCAAAAGAAATCTAATGCAAACAATGGATGCAGTCAAGCGAGTTTGGTATTCAGTCCTAACTTGATCTGATTGCTTAGATAGAGCCACTTCAATATGCTACTTTTGATTCATTAAATTCACACAACTCTGTCGTGCTTGGTTATGAGCACTATTTGGCTGGCCAACATGAATTTGAAAGCGTTCTGGTTTCTTCCAATTACAAAATCCCTCACTAACGAAAGCGTCACTACCAGCTTGGCTTATAATGGAAGGTCTAAAAGATAACAATACAAACAGGCAGCATCTTGGTCACACTAACTCAAGCCAATCGCCATACACATCAAACCAAGCAGGATTAAATCGACGATATCCTTTTCCAATTTGTCAGTGGAAATGCATGATTTCGAGGCTGGCAAAACTCTTTTGCAAGTAAAATCTTCTAATTGCATCCCTATAATTAGGATGATATGATTGATTTTAGTCGTAGAGCTGGATCAGATGGAACATCTTTCAAGATGGCTTCAAGTTCTACAGACTTTCTTTTAATGGATCATTTCTTATCATTGGCTTTACTTTCTTGGACTGATAGGATGATTGATCTATTGCTGATTTCTTTTGAGAAATTTATCCATATTGCATACCTAATAAGAAGTTTAAACAATAAAAACAATAAGGATTGTACAAGATTAATAACCTATAGTATTTACATACATAGTATGAAAAGACATAAGACATACATAGTAACCCATAGTGATTTACATATATAGTAATGGAAAGACAATAAGAATGTGAATTTTGGGTTTGAATTCTTTGACTCATTTAACATGAATCATGCATATTTATAGAAAAAAGAAGTCAACTCTTTTTATAAAATTTGACTTAGTCAGTAATTTAATGAGGATGAAGAAAAGATACATATACAATGATTTCTCAAGCTAATCTTTACAAACATAAATAATTAGTGTTTATGTTTATAAAGTTTAAAAAGTTTTTGATATTGTCAACAAGAAACTATATATAGTGTAACTTTGA
This sequence comes from Pistacia vera, assembly GCF_008641045.1. NCBI lineage: Eukaryota > Viridiplantae > Streptophyta > Magnoliopsida > Sapindales > Anacardiaceae > Pistacia > Pistacia vera. The sequence goes on from NW_022196535.1 coordinate 486,784, forward strand.
CATTTATGAAGAGAAGACTCCTCTTGAATCATCCCTACTAGGACATGTAATGTGGCCATGGACCACCCTCTCCCTTTTTTAAAGAAACTTTTAAGCCACTCAAATTCTAACCCCACTTTATTTTTTCATTATCTTTTCTCATTTTTCTAATACAAATAGTATTGCTTTATTTTAAATGAAATAAAACCAAACTTTTCGTATGGAAATCTAAAAATTAACCAAGTCTCCTGTTCTTAAAAAGCAACACTGAAATAATACAGAAAATTGAACCATACTGAGAACTAAATGAAGAAGAATGGATGAATGGGTTCTGTACTGAAACTGAAATTCCGGAGGGTCCAGCTAAGCAGTGAGATAGAGCTATATATTGGTTACAATCATCTAATCTTCATTTCATTTACACTTTGAATCAATAAATAATAAGTGGGGCCGTGGGGTCATGCGTAGTTTCCAATTGAACAAAGTTACACTTTTGATAAACATGGCAAAAAGGAGACACAAATTCAAGTGGGGACCGTGGGGTTGATTCAATAAAGGCCATGCAGAGAGTTTCGAGAACTCTTTCATTTTGTTTTTTTTTTTTTTTTTTGCCTTTCCCAATTGAGTGGATTAAAATTAAAATACACCTACAAGTGACCAAGCCAAACTTTTTTCAACATAATTAAATTAAAAAAACAAACTGAAATATACATGTAACATGATCCAAGTTCCAAATCCAACCATCGCAGTAAATGAGGCATAATTCTGATGAATGAATAATTTATTTTTTGTCCTTTTTTTCATTGTGCTTGGGGACGTCTGGGCAATGGGCATTGCTGCATTGGCTAATGGTAGGGGCCCCTTCAATTTCAAAGACTCTGGTTGGCCATTAGGAGCAAGATTCAAGTTTAGTAAATCACAAATTCTAAATATATATACTCAATTTTATTGGAAACTACAATAAAAAAGTTCTAAAACTGTAAAACATGGAATGAATGGAGAAAATTAGGGATTTAGCCTTTAGGGAGTAGGGACATTACCTTTGATAAATGGATGAAAAGTATTGCTGGATGTTGGTTCAGCCGTTCAGCCTTGGAAGGAGAGTTTGGTGAGAGACTGAGAGTCAGAGTCTGAGAGAGACTGAGAGTTAGAGCACCTGCTGACCTGCACCATGAGAGAAAAAGGGAAGAGAGAAAGAGGAAAGAGAGGTTTTACTTTTTAGCGTGTGTTTTGTTCTGGAACTGTAAGAGTTCAAAAACCAAAAAAGCTCTTCTTTTCCCAAAATGTCAAATATATAGGGGGCAAAATGTCAAAGTCTTGTGGGGGCAAAATGTCAAAGTTTTATAGGAGGTAAAATGAAAATAAATAAAAATATTTATGGACTCTGAAATTTTTTAAAATTTGAGTGGGGGCCGTGGTCTCCACTCGTCATTAAGTAAATCCGCCACTGTGCATGGGACATGAAAATTTTGTGCTTGGGCAGTACAAAATACAGCTAGAGAATTCTTATATGATTGTGTAGGTGGGATATGTGGTAATATTTAGTCCATACTTTTTCTTATCCTTCTTCATATTCATCATCGTGTCAGATCAAATTATCTGAGTCATTTGGTGCAAAGTCGTGTAGCTATAGTGAGTTATTTGTTTAGCTTATTTATTTTCATTTTTACTGTTTAACACCTCTTGACACTCCATTTTTGCTATTTCCTTGGCTTGTAGCTACGTCTTATTTCTTTGTAGACTAATCCATGTAGGTCAGTGTTTGTAATTTCATTTTTTGCATCTTATCTGGAAGGAATTGGTGAAATACTATGTCTTTTTGGTAAATTCTGTATTGATTGATAAGATCTCTGTTAAGGTGAGACTGGTTCCCAAAGATGAAGAAAGTTGTTCAATTATGACTTGTATGTTATCAAGCTATTTTTTTCTCAACTGGGGCATGTCCTCATATTATGATATGAATTCAATACGTTATAATTGTGAGAGTTGTAAAATTGGAATTCCTATTAATTTTTTTTTTTTTTTAACTTTCATATTATATACTACTAAAGCTCGTTGTTCCGCAAAGTTGTAAGAATTTATATCTTGGTAGTATCGATGCGTGCAACGATGGCATGATGACATGCAATGGTTGTAGCTAAGGACCACCATGTGTGATGTCACTGTATCAATTTGGGTGGTTGGAATTGGTCTAGATCGACAGCCTCTGTTTCCTCGCATTGGTGGTGACGTGAGAATAGTGATAGAATGTTGTTAGGCAACGACTTTGATCGGTTTGAAATTTTAGTATAAAATAATTAATATTTTGATAAAACAATTATTAACTATAAAATGATTTAAAATTAAATAAATTGATTTACTTGAACTCTAAAACAAAATAATAAAGATTGGCTCACAATCCAATCTCACAAACTCTCTCGCATAATCTCGACGTGATAATTAGACTTGGCAAAACAGGTAGATGGGCTGGGTACGGGGCAAGTCTAAACGGGTGCGAGCCCAAAACGGGTCAATTTAAACGAGTCCAAAATATTGGACCCGCACACTACCCTATGCGGGTATGGGTGGCCCCGCTGGTGCTCATACTATTCACTCTAGTTTTAGATTTTTGCAGTTACACCTAGGGCTGCAAAAAAAAAAAAAAAAATGGGAAACTGAACCGAACCGAGAAATCGAACCTAAACCGGTCTGAAAAACCGGTTAACCAGTTTCGGTTTCCAAAAATTGCTAAACTGATTTTTTGGTTCGGTTTCCGGTTTATATTATTTCTATAAGCGGTTAACCCGAATCGGTTTTCCTATAATCCTAATATAATAATATTATTTTAATTTTTAAAAATCTTTATTATTTTTATTCTTTATTAGTTTGAATCCCTAACTTCACAGTTTACACATTACACTATACTCCTCTAAACTCCAGTAGCCGCCGCTGCCCTCTCAAAGACTCAAACTCATCTTCTTCTTCATTACATTTACAGATTTACTCGTCTCTCCTCCAGTCCTCTCCCGTCCTCTCCTCTCAAACTCGCTTGTTTTCTCTATCTTCTTCTTTATGCACGCGCCATGGTGTAACCTTAGCAGCCGGGGAAGTTGTTTTGGCTTTACAGCAACCTTATGCTCTTTCCACAGGTTGGTACTCATTCCTTCCTCTTGAATCTTATTTTAGCTGAATGGAAATGCATTTCGAGCATATATTATCATTTAGAATATAAATTATACATACCCAATTGGAGAGGCTTTGATTTGGGGCCCCAAGGTTGAAAGATTGGTGCGTGTAATGCACTAGTTGAAGTAGCATGTGGAAAGGAAATGGAGGTGCATTTAAGCTACTGGCTTTTTTAATAAACAGAGAAGAGTAATAGTTTGTCAGGGGTTAGGAGCAAGAGAACGTGCAGTATTTGAAGGGCACATAGATCTGGATCCACTCAAAACTCCCAACTCCCCACACTCTTCTCACTGCCACTCCGACCACTCTTTGCTTTTTCTTTTTATAAATTCAAGAAGAGAGAAGAGAGAGAGAGAGGGGTAATAAAAGAGTCTAGGGAGGGAGAGATATCTAGCTTTGACTGCCTACTCTTTACTCAGAGCCCAAAATACACAGTAGTGGCAACTGCAGCAATTGATGGTTCTTTAGCTGTAGTTCTGCTACCATCTGCAACTTGGTAGCCTCGACAGGAGGCGGTGGTTCCGCTATTATAGTAAATTTGGAATATGTATAATTTATATTTGTCTTGCAGTTATCGGTAGTAGGATCATATATTTGCATTAAGTTAGATATTAAGAATATTTATAAGAAATCTTATGAAACCACGTAAAAAGAAAAGTCTGAGCCACTATAATCAATTTTAACAAATCATAAAACATGCCAGCAAATGAGAAACCCTGTTAAGTCATTTCAGAATAAGAAATGACCACATTTTTCTATATGTTTAATCACAGAGAGGGATCAAAATCAAAGTCCAGGAACAAAACTGACCACAATCTGAATTCTTTGCTTATTTTTTTTTATCATGTCATGGACCTCATGTTCAAGAAGACAAATTGAACTCAACTGAACACAAAATGAATTCTCTTCATGTGTTTATTTTATTTTTCTGCAGTGACATTTGCTGAAAACAAAATGCATTCTCTTTATTTAGAAAATATTAAAGCTGATTTCATTTCTCTTGTAGGTGATTCCGTGATTGCACTTGGCCAATTGAAGAATGCTTGAGCCTTAAAGTTGAGGGGAGATGCCTGTTTACAACTTTCACTTGTTATTTCTTAATCACTTTTGTACTTGACCATTAAAATTTAAAGGAATAGTTTATATTTTATGATAATGTAATTGGTGATTATCAGTTATTATGCTTGGATGAGAAGAATTCAGTAGCATTAATCGGTGATTAATTGGTTAAATTGTTGTGGATCTTTTGGTTTTTTGGTTTCTTGAAATTGTCATCCAAAAATATGAATTTTTTTTATCATAACATATAAAAAAAAAGACAAAAAAAAATTTATTAATAAAAAACTTTATTAATAAAACCTGTTTGCAAACCGGTTAACCGGATTGCAAGCCGAAAATTCGGTTCGGTTTGCAAACCGGTTAATGCAAAAACTGGACCGGTTTCGGTTTGCCATATGGCTTGAACCGAAAAACCGGTTTGGTTACAAAATGCATGTATCTGGTTCGGTTAACCGGATTTTTGCAGCCCTAGTTACACCCTCAAATCTTCCTAAAATCTTGATTCTTGAGCAAAATTTGTCTTTCTCAAGTCCAAACAAAAATACTCTTATACCCAATATAGTTTTAGTTAAAAAAAAAACATATCTAAATTTCTATTATCATTCAAATTATTATCAGAACGAATAAGGAGAATCAGATTAAACCAAACAAAATCCTCTAATCCCCAATTTCAGATGTAAATTGGATCCTTTAACATAAAAGAAAATAACTAAAATTCTAAATAATCAATTTTGATGTACGCAAATTAACAGCTCGGCTAACACAAGATTTAGATAAATCAATATGATCTCTTCTCTTTTTCCCCACAATTTAGAATCCTTTTCCCTAGTTTTCTGAGCTGTCAATCACGAACCAAAACCATACACACAAACAAGCCCAATTAAAAAAAAAAAAAAAAAAAGTTCCCTTACATTGTCATTATTTTCTCCCAAGTTTTCTCACCAACCAAACAGAAACCCAGAACCTAACAAAGAAAAAGATAAAAACTTTAACGATTGTCCTCTCATTCATCATCAACCAAATAAACCCATATAAAAAAATTTGAAAAAAAGAAAAAATTTACACGAGAAAAGCAACAACGACACAAGCTAGAAAGTAGCTACTAAGTACAGGAAATGCTGACAAGACAAATTAGAAAAACTTCTAGATTTAGTTTGATTCATGTTACAGTGGTTTCTAAAAGAATACAAATGATTGACATCTGTTATCTGCAGAACAATAAGAATAAAGCAAGAAGAGCAACCTTCAATGTTGCACATACCTTGATGAGAAGGCTGAAGACGCCGGAGAATCGAATACAAGAATTGGAGCTGTTGAAGAGTAAAGAGTGAAGACGAAGGAGATGAGATCAAATTGGCAACGGTGATACACATACCTTGATGCGTCGACAGTGGAGACTGCAAACATGGTTGATGAGAAGCGGCGACGATGGAGTTAGGGATTTTGATGATGATGAGTTTGAGAGAAGGCTGATGAGAGAGTGAGTTTGAGTTAGGTTAGGGATTTCGTGATTTGGAGCAAAATGAAAAGAGGAAAGGGTTTTTTTTTAAAAAAAAAAAAAAAAACAAACAGGTACCCGCGGGTGTACCCGTTTCACCCATTGGCAAAACTGGCCGGGTCGGGTACGGGTCGAAGAAAAACGAGTCCGATATTAAAGACCCACACCCTATATTTTTTACCCGGGTTTAGGGTCGACCCGCGGGTCCTGGCCCGTTTTGCCAGTTCTAGTGATAGCTAACAATTGCTCAGATACGAAAATGCATTAGAAACCAATTGCAAACTGTTACGTCTGGGTGAAAGTTTGTGAGATTGGGTTGTAAGTGTAGTATTGCCCAAAACAATAATATTTAAAATAAAGGAAACAAAATAATAAAAAATATAAAAAATTTATACAAACTCAAACAAAGCTCTAAAATACCATAAACATAAAAACTAAAAGAACCAAATTGTTATATAATACTTAACTCAAAGGCAAGAGATTAATTTAACAAATAAAAGAAACAAGGGCCAAAACAAGAGAACTAAGAGATATAGGACTAATCTAATATTTACTACCTTTGTCTTACATAGGGGTGTTCAAAAAAATGCAAAAATCGAACCGAACCGACAACCAAATCGGAAACCAATTAACCGAAATCGGTTTTTTGAACTAGTTTATATATATATATATTAAAAATAATAATAATAATCTTAATCCCTAAATTTTCACAATTTCTTTTGCTGTTTTCCATTGGGACTTATTTAGTTATTTTATTATAGACATTTCATTACAGACTTTTATTTTTGTTTAATTTCGGACTTTTATTTGTATAAGTTTTTAATGTATTGTTAGTTGTGGTCAGTGGATATATATTAATGTTTAATTTTTATTTGGATATGTATTATTGATGTTTACTGTTGTGTGTGATTTTTCCACCAAGCTCGGGCTATCGCGAGGATGTAGCTCGACCTAGGATTAGTCCGACTCCACCGGTTGTCCGACTCAGCATAAACTCGTCAAAATATAGCCCAACCTAGCATAAGCTAGTCACAAACAACCTGAATGATCATTCAGTCAATTCCCTGATGCCTTCAGATCCCAAATATTGTGGGAATGACTAAATCAACATCAATCTCTATGCAATCACAGCGCCCAATCGCTAGAATATCGGAATTGCAGTTCAGATCAATAGTAATCCCTTTATTTTTGCTATTTCCCTTGTACAAACCTTGTATATAAACCCCCACAAATGATGAAGAAAGGGTTATGATTTTCACACAGAATTCTCATTGTAAGCTCTCACAACAAATACAAAAAATAGTGGACGTAGGCTAAAGAGTTGACCTCACCAAACCACTTTAAAAATTCTTATTGTCATTTATTTTATTGCACTCAATATTTGTCTATCGCTAATCACCCGTAATCACCCGCACATCCATTCTAATCCCATCAAGGTCGATCAGAATTCTCTAGTTGGTGTAGATTTCTATGTCAACATTTTGGCGCTAGAAGGAAGACACCACCAACATCACAGCAACTCCTATGAATAATCGTGACAATCTATCCAATCCAAGCCCACAATGGTGCACAGCAAATCAAAGACCACAACTGGAAACCTTGAGAATGTGGAAACCACCCATCAGGAGGTACAACAGGATGTCGCTAGACGTCGAACACCCATGCCGCCAACTCAACATGTTGTGAATAACCAAGGGGCAGGGACGTTAAACCCCGAAAATGGCTAGCTGGTGGAAATGATCCAAATGATGGTTGCACAGGCAGTGCAACAAAATGTGGCTAAGCTAAGGAATCAACAACCACCTGCCCAAAATCTTAACCAGCTGCACTTCACTAGCACCACCCCAACAGGTATGAATTCTGCAAGCGGCCTGTTTGGTTTATCGATGCCAAGAGGTGGCTAGCACCCCCGACATTGCAAGTTGCACTCCGCTCATGAGCGTGAGTCCCGAGGGCAAACTAACACATGAGGGTGGCCAGAGAAATAACTATTAGGTAGAGTGAAGACAACAGTCATCCTCGAGATGCTCGTTGATATCCCTAGCGTCAGCGTACCGGTATTAACCCATGCCCAAGACAAGATCGATCCTCGCTAGCTCACGAGACAAGCCATGTGCGCCAATCTGGCAATGACCAATGTTTCGATTGTAACTGACGTCGCGAGCAACAAACCGACCAGCATGATAACACTTATCAGCCCAGCCATCATGACTCAACTTCACGCATCAATGCGCACAATAGTGGAGGTTCACAAGCGACAGATCTATGAACTCATTTGCTCGAAGTGAGGCTGAACAGAGCCAGCCAAGGCAACCACAATGAAGACTTAGATTATGTGCCGAGAATACTCGACGATCTAAAAGCCTGTCAGAATGGCATAGCAGAGGAAATAGTAAGTTCCCCATTTACAGAGGAAGTTCAATAGGCCTAACTTCCGCAAGGATTCAAGGTGCCAAAAAGTAAGTTCGACGAGAGAGGGGACCCAAGAGATCATCTCGATAATTTCAATGACCTAATAAAGCTATAATAAGTCTCTGATTTGGCGAAGTGCCTGCTTCACAATCACACTAGTAGGGGATGCCAAGAGGTGGTATAAGAGGCTTAAGGTAAACTCCATCAACTCCTAACAACAATTCTCCTCACTATATTTACAACAATTTCAAGCAAGGAGGCAGTTCACAATGCCGCTTAGCTATTTGAGCAACTTCATTAGGAGAGGGACGAAACATTAATCTCATACTTGACGAGGTTCCAGAACGAATAGGCAAAGGTTGTAGATGCACCTGAGAAGTCCATTCGAACTTTGCTGATTGCAGGGATCAAGTTGAACACAAAGTTGTGAAAAGAGCTCCAAAGTGAAGATCATGTAAGCTTGGCCAAGTTCTACCAGATGGCTGCAAAACACCAATGGGTAGAAAGCTCACTGGCAACATTGGCTAGAATTTTGACACGATGGGCCTCAGACAAGCGACAAGATCACACATTGGATAAGCGTGGGGGCTAAGACCGCAATAGGTTTCAGAAAAGACAAAAAATAGATAATCGCGGAGATAGGCGACCCTTCCCGCAGTATGCAGAGTACACCCCCTTCACTCAAGACATCACCTACATCTACGAAGTCTCCCGTGAGGCGAAGAGACTACCAGCTCCAAAAAGAATGAGGGGGGGCTTCGGGCAGAAGAGATCGACAAAAGTATTACCGATACCACCGAGATGTTAGGCACAACACAAACAAGTGCAAGGCTTTGAAGGATATAATTGAAGACCTAATAGTAAGGGTTCGAATCGAATCTTCTGTTGTATTAGCCACCTTATGAAGCTCATTGTGGAACCTGTCGATATAGGATTGAAGGGACTCATTCCTCTCTTACCGTATGTTGCTCAGATAGCTCAACGACATTAAGAACTTCCTATTAGCCTAGAAGTGTCTCAAAAATAACAAACTCATCTACTGCCATGAGTTGATAGATCCTAGTAGAAGCAATCTAAACCAAATCTTAGCACGGGCAGTCAGAGTCACTGCTAAGCAGCAACATTTTGCCAAGTTTGAAACTTGGTGAAGCTCCATGAGGTTGTTAAACTCAGAGAGATGATCTTGCGGATCAGAATTCTCATCGAATGCTCGCATGTCGAGCATTCTAAATCTCGACGAGAAATAAGCAGTCAAGATTGCTGGAGAAAAGAAAGATGCCTCAACGACATGTCCTCGCTCATTTTGATGAGCTCTAAGCTGATCTAGAGCTCGCTATAACTCCTCAATCTGAAGAAGCAAAGCCACCTAAGGATTACTTTCCATAATGTGGATTCGTTCCCTAAGATTGCAATTAAGGAAAGACCGCAGATCAAACTCTTTCTCGCCTCGACTGGAGCCTTTGGCATACCTTGACACATTCTAGCTGGAGCCATATGAAGGCACTAAATGGCTAGGGGAGTTATGCCAACCTCTGCGGTGGTCAGAATCCACCCACGTCCAATGGGAATTTCCCTCGCTGTGATAGTCTGAACCATCATTCCGGCGATAGTGGGAATCTTCATGTCGCGCACTCTTATGGGGGTGCTCATGCGATGTGGCATGAGATGGCTCTTGATATGACATACCACCAAATCGCAAAGCTATAGGTATTCTACCTATTTCACAACTGGTATTCACTAGCCCTTTTGAACTTTTTGGCCTATCAACAACCATTGTTCACCCTTGTTTTTATGCGCTGTAGTACACGTAGTATGAGCTTTCTCTCATTTCCACGCTTTAGAGCGACTTACAAGCGTTTTTGGAGGTGGTACCGTCTTATCAGAGTTAGGCAGCACGAACTGCTCCAAACGATCTAGCCTTAGGCTATCCATTTGGATAGTATTATTAAACCTCTCCAGGTAACTCATCACAGCTGGATCGAACTAAGAGGTCGAGGGAATGTCCGTCGCAGCACCTTGGGGAGTTAAAGGTACTTCAGGGGAAGTAACATCCTATACTCGGGGGATTTCCTTGTTGTTGGTGCTAGTTCGCTCGGTTTCAAGGCCACGAGCCATTTGTTCACAAGCAGAACTGATTGATTAGAGGTTATGAATGAAGAGCAAATATCAAATCTACCCTCCTTCTAGCGCCAAACTGTTAATGCTTGATTTTGACACCAACGACTCGTACGTGCAAAGTGCTAAGCTATTCTTAGAAATTACACGTGAATGATTATGATTAGCTACAAAGACTGAAAAATAAACGAGATATATGGTTTTTAAAGTGGTTTAGATGCTTAAAGCGAATCCTATGTCCACTTTTTCTTTTATATACGAGAGATTACAAGAGGTCGCGTATAGCGAACAGCGAGCAGAGGTACAACAACTGAGTATTCAGAGAGAATATCAAGTCGGTCTCTTTCTCTTAGGTTATCTTTGCTTTGAAAGTAGAGATTACAATTAGATAGTGAGTTTAGTATCAAAATCTCAAAAATGAGAAAGGGAGTCCTCTATTTATAGTAGAGGAATTCAAGGTAATGATCACAAATCTGCAAGTGGGTAGGTGCCGTGCAAGTCCTTCCTTGCCTCTCATTGGCTAATAACTTAGGAAATATCCTCAAATTACCCGGGGCTAGGACATGTGTGCTGCCCTCAATCACTCATAGACAAAACCTGAATCTGCCAAGTTGATGACAACCATATTCTTTCTGTCATAGAGTGACGTGGTAGCTCCTAGGCGGCACAAAGCCTTCTAGAACTTTGATTGGTACTCACTGACATAGGCTAACGTTAGCCCTATTTTTTTAGGCATAACAAAACTGTTTCTGGCCATGAAGTCTTAGCTATCTAGTCATGGTGTTTTTTCTTGAATGGATTCTATGATAACATATATCTCAAGGGTGAATGAAATAGAGACAGCAGGAAGAACAAAATAACAATAAAACAAATCACAGACAATAAACACAGAGAAAATAACATGCGCGATTTACCCTGGTTCACCCAATATGGGCTACGGCCAGCCGAGTCAATATTATTGCAATACTTCCTCACCTCTCTCGTTTACAATGAATGAATTGCCCTATGATTTCTATCACCCTCATAACAAGAGAAAAATATGTTTATATACTAGGTTTGAAGTGACAAAACCTAGTTTTACAAGGATTCATATTCCTAAGTCCAAACCCAACTAGGAATTAATGACTTAAATATATCCCACAGCGGTTATACATGGAAAATGCCCAAACCGCCCACTCACCGAGGAGCAGGGCCCCCACCCACTCATGAAGGAGTAGGGCCCCGCCCGCTGACCGAGTAGTAGGACCCCCGAATGCATCTGCTTAACCCATTAATGCTGAAGTAGTTGACTACTCCAACAAAAGGAACTGGACATTTGCTGATCTTGACCGATAACATTATGGTTCTTGAAGTGAGGTTGTAAATAGACTATAATCTTATCGTTTTATGATCTAGTGATGACTTATTGAAATTTAATTTGTTTATAAGCTTGGCTGTGATCTCATCTATTTGTTGTCTATTTCAAATTAATAGGTTTGTACAACATTTGTTCAGCTAATTGAAGTCCGTCCATCTTTCTTGGAGTTGAGTTTCTTGCTTGTTTTATTTTATTATCACATGTTTTCTTTTTTATTACATATATTTCTTTTTGGTCTTATTTTGGTTGGATGTTATGCACTTTTATTTCATCTCTTGTATTCCAGTCTGGTTGAAGGGTTTGAATAGACCCTTTATTGTGATTTCTTTGTTTCTATATCATTATTTTGTATTGTTTGTTGTCTTTTTCTATGTGTGTCACCTTTCTCCTTTTGTTATTGATGATGACGTGCACTATTTCAGCCACATCTAAGGAATGTGATTGAATACATGCTACAAGTCAACAAGGATGCTGATGATGAAGTGGCTCTTGAAGCTTGTAAATTTTGGTAATCCTCTGCTTTACAAAAATAAATCTGAATATCTTGACTAGTAGTTTAATACTCATTATGTTCGCACACGTGGAAATTAAACATCAAGGCAATTCTTTGTTAATCGTGTATGTATCTAGGTTTCTATGTTATATACCATAGGATGTTGGTGGGAATATGAAAATTCTATTCTAGTGTGCAATACTATTTCTGAAAATATTTCATAATGATGCAGTGTAAATATGCCAAGAGCTGGTGTCAGTACTTGTTGAATTCCTGTGACATCAGTATTGTTATTCTCTTTTGTTGGATGATCTTGATTTTATAATCTGATTGCAAATGGCTTGTATGTAATTGGTGCAAATACAATGCTTAAATCATTTTTTTTTTTAAAGAAAATTAGAGCTATGCTTAATACCAATTTGTTACATTTATATTCCTTTTTTGATATTGCTTCTGCAGTATTCCTTAATTTTTTTGTCTTTTTAATCCATAATTCTTCTTGAAGAAGCCTTTATGTTAAATCTTATGTCTCTTTCCATGGGTGTTTATTTCTCTATTTACTCATGATTTAATCTGCATATTTGAATTATAATACATGTTGCGCTGCTAATTATAAATTATTCATATTTTCTTAGTTTCTCTCCACCCTCTAATGAGTGGTGAGTATTACCTTTGTGCACAAATTGTCCCACATAATGAAGAATTTTTATTTTCTGGGTCTGGCTACTCATTCGCTGACTCAGAATGTTGAGTTCTGCTGGTTTCAGCTGGAGAACACCAGAGAGAAAGAAAAATAGAGCACAAATAAATATACAGCAAAAAGGCTTATCATATTCATTGAAGAAAGACAACATATAACACTTAACAACTCTCTGCTAATTACACCAACTATAGCAGACATTACAGCTTTCAAAATTCAAATATCACCACACATTTTACTTCAATACAGTTTACTTAAATACCCTTAATTTTCTAAATAAGATATTACTCGAAAACACTCCCATGCACGTCAAAAACATAGCTGCATGTAACCTTCTGCATCTTCCACGCACAACCTGCAGACATGAGCATTTGACACATTTCCAGCAAAGCATCACTACATCAACACTCCCCCTTGATGCACATGCTAGAAACACCAAGTTTGAGTCTAAGTTCTTCAAACTTGGTTTTAGGCAGACTCTTAGTCATAATGTCTGCAATCTGGTCCACACCCCGGCAGTGCAGCAAGGTTACTTCCCCATCATTTTCAGCTTCTCTAACTGCATGAAATTTGATTTTGATATGTTTGGTTCTGCCGTGGAGGACAGGATTCTTTGCAATTGCCACTGCTGATTGGTTATCACACCATATAGAGGTTGGCTTATCTTGATCTTGCTTCAAATCAAACAAAATTTTTCTGAACCAAACAGCTTGGTTCACAGCTGCTGCGGCAGAAATGTCTCTGCTGTGGACTGAGCCACCGTGTCTTGCTTCTTCGACAACTAACTAATGGCTCCCTCATTAATGTAAAACACATACCCTAAGGTACTTTTCAAGTCATCTATAGAACCTCCCCAATCACTGTCTGTGTATCCCTGCAAAACAAGTTTTTCTGCCCTCTTAAACCAAATGCCAAGGTTTGAGGTTCCTTTCACATACCGTAACACCCTCTTTGCTGCTCTATGATGTGATTCACTTGGACAACTCATAAATCTGGAGAGATAGCTTGCTTCAAACATCAAGTCTAGACGTGTGGCTGTTAAGTACAGCAGGCAGCCTACCAAGACTCTAAACATACTCTTAGCCACTTCTTTTTCACCATCATTTTTACTCAGCTTCAGGTTAGAAACCAAGGTGTATCTGCAGGTTTACAATTCTCCATTCCAAACTTTGTGAGAATTTCATTTGCATACTTTTCTTGATGCACAAATATTCCAGTTTTGGACTGAAAATTTTGCATACCAAGAAAGTATGACATCTCACCCAAATCTGTCATCTCAAATTCAGATTGCATGGATTGTTTAAACATTTTCAACTGGTCTGAATTGCTCCCTATCATCAGTAGATCATCCACATACAATGACACCACAATTAGATCACCTTCAGCTTCTTTAACATAAAGGGTATGTTCGTTTGGACTTCGTACATATCCTAGGCTGATAAGGTGCTCATTTATCCGGCTGTACCAGGCCCTAGGTGCCTGTTTTAGACCATACAAAGCCTTCTCTAGCAGGTACACCTTCCCTTCTTCACCCTTAACCTGATAACCTTCAGGTTGGTCTACAAAAATTTCCTCATCTAAGCAGCCATTTAGGAACGCATATTTGACATCAAGTTGGAAAATTTTCCAACCAAATTGAGCTGCCATGGCAAGGATCAACCTTATAGTATCATGTCTAGCTACCGACGCAAATGTGTCAGTGTAATCCACCCCTTATTGTTGTGCAAATCCTTTTGCTACAAGTCTAGCCTTGTGTTTGTGAATTGTGCCATCAAGATTTAACTTTAGTTTGTAAATCCACTTTACCTGAATTATTCTTCTGTTTTCAGGTCTTTCAACTAGCCTTCATGTATTGTTCTTCTCAATCATAGAGATCTCTTCTTGCATAGCATTCTTCCAGGCATCTGATCCAGCAGCTTCAACATATGTTCTTGGTTCCAACACAGCCACATTGTACCTTGCATAAACATCAGCCAAGGTCCTGGTCCCCCGAATTGATGATTCCTCATCTGCTTCAATTTCACTTTCATCAAACACATTTTCAATCGGCTGCTGCACGTTTCTGTCAACCTCAATCTGTTTACTCTCCCAATTCCACATTGTATTTTCATCTATCCTCATATCCCTAGTTATCACAATCTTCTTTGTTTCAGGAATATACATTCTGTAACCCTTTGATTTACTGCTGTAGCAGATGAGAATGACAACTTCAGCTTTATCATCAAGTTTAGTTCTCTTCACTACAGGAACCATGACATAACTCACACTTCCGAACACTTTTAAATACCCCACTGCAGGTTTAATTCTAGTCCAAGCTTCAACTGGAGTTTGTGCCTTGACTGACTTTGTTGGCAGCCTATTCAGAAGATGAACTCCAGTGTTTATAGCTTCAGCCCAAAAACACTTAGGAAGTTGTTTTTCTGCCAACAGGCACCTAGCCATCTCCATGATGGTCCTATTTCTTCTCTCACTAACCCCATTTTGCTGTGGGGTGTATGGTGTAGTAAATTGATGCCTGATTCCTGCTTCAAGACAAATAGAACTGAATTCTTTTGAAGTAAATTAAGTTCCATTGTCACTTCTAAATAGTTTGATCCTTGCTCCAGCCTCATTTTCCACCATCAGTTTATACTTTCTAAACACTGTAGGAACATCACTTTTTAGCTTCAAAAAGTACACCCATGTCATCCGTGTATAATCATCTATGAAGAGTATTAAATACTTGCTTCCACTCAATGATGCTGCCTGCATAGGACCACAAACATCTGAATGGATTAGCTGAAGTTTTGTTGTTGTTCTCCAGGACTGATCCGAAGGAAATGAAGGTCTACTTAATTTGCCAATTTGACAAACACTGGAGAGGGTACTCTTTTCTTCAATCTCTGGTAAATCCTGGACCATGTTTCCTTTCTTCAACTCTTTGAGGGCATTATAATGGTAATGTCCAAGCCGTTTGTGCCAAGTTTCTAACTCCTCCTGTCTAGTTAACAAGGCTGATTCACTGGTGGTTTTCCACTCAACCGGAAAACTTTTCTTTAGCATTTTTACCCTCATCAATTTGACTCCTTTAGGATCAAGTATGGTACATGCTTGATTCACAAAATGGAAGGAACAACCTCTCTCTATCATCTGCCCAACACTCAATAAATTTTGGCTAATTCTAGGAACATACAACACATGAGAGATTATTTTTGTACCTGACCAAGTTTGGACAGCAACATCCCCTATGCCTTTGACCTCCATGAACTCACAATTTCCTATCTTTGCTCAGGAGCAATATGATCGATCTAGGTTCACAAAATTTTGCAGGTTTGCAGCCATGTGATTTGTGCAGCTGCTATCAATTAGCCAAGCTTCACTGCTGGTTTGTGCCATGTAACAAGTGGCCACAAAAAGTTGTTCAGCCTCCTGACATTGTTGCTGATCCTCTCCAACTTTTGCTTGTTGTATTGGTTGGTTTGCCTTGTTCTTGCACACCCTTTCAATATGCCCAAATTGCTTACAACTCCTGCACTGTACGCTAGGCCTGAACCAGCATCTTCTCTCTGGATGCCCTTTCCTTTTACAGTGAGTGCAGGCTGGAAATTCCTTGACACTACCAGGTCTTTCCCACTAATTGCTACTCTTCTCTTTCCCTTTCCTATCTCCAGCATACTTCTTTGTCTGTGCTTGTGCAGGTTTGCCTTTGTAGCTTGCAACTAAAGCACCCTCACTAGTGTCTTCTTGCCTCAAGAGCCTTCTTTGCTCTTGAGCTTGGAGAGCATGGACAAGCTCAGTCAAGGTGATCTGAGTCATGTCTTTAGAGTCCTCTAAGGAGGAGATTTTGGACTCAAATCTCTCTGGAAGACTCACCAAAACCTTTTCTACAACCCTAAGATCAGTCAACTCCACTCCCAAAAGTTTGATTTTGTTGACAACATTCATTAGTCTATCAACATAATCCTTTACTTTTTCAGTTTCCTGCATTCTTTGCATCTCAAATTCCCTTCTTAGATTAAGAATCTGCATATTCCTTGTTGTAGTGCTCCCCATGTACTCTTCTCTCAATTTATCCCATGCTTTTTTGGGATTTTCGTATGCCATGATTCTTGTAAAAACAAGATCAGTCACAGCAGCATGTACGTGAGAAAGAGCTCTCGGAGCTTTGGCTATTTCTTCCTCATGCGTCCTCAGCTGGTTCAACGTGGGATTCTGTCCAAGTGGTGGTGGCTACCGGTTTTCTTCTACATACTGCCACAGTCCCTGTCCACGAAGGAAAGCTTTCATCTTTACTGCCCAAATGTGGTAATGATCTTCGTTGAACACTGGTGGAGCCATCAACGCAGATTGTGTTGCCATGTCCCTGTTTTTCGCATTTGTTGCAAGAAGAAAAAACGCACAACTACAGGTCTATCTTTTTGAGATGAAGAAGGTTTTTTTTTTTTTTTTTTTTGAAGATGTGATCGAAGGTTTACAAAGCTAAGTTTCTAGATTTTGTGGAAGCTCTGATACCATTTGTTGGTTTCAGCCGGAGAACACCAGAGAGAAAGAAAAACAGAGGACAAATAAATATACAGCAACAAGGCTTATCATATTCATTGAAGAAAGACAGTATATAACAGTTAACAACTCTCTGCTAATTACACCAACTGCAGCGGACATTACAGCTTTCAAAATTCAAATATCACCACACATTTTACTTCTAATACAGTTTACTTAAATACCCTTAATTTTCTAAACAAGATATTACTCAAAAAACATTCCCATGCACGTCAAAAAACACAGCTGCATGTAACCTTCTGCATCTTCCACGCACAACCTGCAGACATGAGCATTTGACACATTTCCAGCAAAGCATCACTACATCAACAAGTTCATCAAAAGCAATACAATTTTGATGTTTGCAGATTGTGGCGTTTCTTATCCCACTTTTAGATGATAAGTTTCCACTAATACGGAGTATTTCTTGTTGGACACTTTCTCGATTCAGCAAATTTATTGTTTAGGTGCATTTTTTCAACTACTACTCCTAAGAATTTCTAATTTCCTCTAGTTGTATACATTGTCACTGTTAGTGACCTGTTTAGGATGAACAGTAAATTAAATTGGCAGTTCCTACAAGATCTTGGAATCAATAGTTCTAGAATATGCAAGATTCATAATAAGTGGATATTATTATCCATAGCGGGGAAGAAAATGAGGAAAAGGTGATTATTGATGGCTAAGGGAAACCAAATTATGGTTATATTTTTACCATGTTCAACCATAGGTAAATGGATGAAATGGAGTTGTTTTGGATGGAAAAGAATGTATACTTGTCCTAAGTGTTGCAATTCCTGATGTCCAGATAGTAACTACTCTCAAGGGTTTATCTGTTATTCCTTAAGTCAATGGCATTCAGTGTTTGCTGAACATATATCATGTAGCTAAAACGTTTTTCCTTAGTGAAACTTCGGTTTGGGTGTTTGACTTGCCACCCATGATGTGGCCTGTGGGTGCAATAGCTTAGTTGTTTACTGAGTTTTTATAGAGGATAATGTTGTATACTTGTCATACATTCTTGTTACAATTACTGATGTCCAGGAGACAATTTCATTAAAGGATTTATTTACTACTCCTTAAGTCGATTTTATTGGCGTTTCTTGAATTTCAGACATGTAGCTAATATCAGTTGAAGTTGTGTGCTGATGAAATTTTCTTTGCAGGGTTCATTAACGAGACTCACCATGACTACCATTGCAATCTAGGTCCAGATGATTGGTGTAGCTGCATACGAATGCTGATGAGAGCCTTGAAACGTGTAAAGGAACTGTGTAATTGGTCGCTCCAAAGGAATACATGGTAAGTTACAACAGGTTTTAGGTTTTAATTGTGACCTTTTTCTGGTCATATGATTTTTCTCCTCTTTATCATTTGGGACAGCTCCTTTTTTGTCGGGTCCTTGTTTCCAATGTCTTTCAGGGCACCTATATAAAGCACTTCCATACGTTACTTTCTGGACTTTTACGTATTTGTCCTCTTATTATTATTTTTTTAATATGTATTCATCTATTTCTTCTATAACGTTATCTTCCTTTTTCTTCCCCTCTTTTGTACTAGAACTTATGAATCTTATTTGCTTTATTTATTTAGTGTGTTTATATACAGTGTATTAAATTTGTGTAAGAGAATATAAAGAACAAATAGAATTTAGATCTAAAATTGTTTGGATTTCATCAATGGAGCACATATTGATCTTCTGTTGGCGATAGAGTGTTCAACTTGAAAACTTTTCTCTTGTGATTTGTTCTACTTATGAGAAATATATATTATGGTCTAGATTTGCTCGCAAGATTTTGTCACTAAAACTGCATCCTTTGGCTAATCTTCGCCTCCTACTGTCTGAAGTGATTACTTAATTTTAGCCAAACATTTTGGGGGTTTAAATATCAAGATACTTAACTTTAAGTTTTGAAAATAACCATTTTTTCTTTATTTGTAGAGTTTAGAATGTTGTTTTAGTTTAAATGATGTGGTTTTTTGAAATTTTGAGGTGGTTTGTGGGTTTGCTATCTTTTCAAATATTTTTGTCACCATAACAAATTTTTAATTTAGAGACGTATTCAGTTTCGTCTCAAAATGGTCATTTTAGGGGATAAAATTGTAATTTCATCACAAAATGCTTAACACTCAATTTCCACTTTGTGCCAATAATGCCATTTGGAGAGAAGGATGAAATAATATGGAGGGAAATCATCTTGGGATAAAATTTATTATTTTTTTAAGAAAAATTATGTGGCTAAAAACCTTTTTTCTGGGACAAAATTTTTTATCTCTAATTGTACAAAGTTTGAAAAACTTTTTAGGGATGAAATATGATTTTATCGATTGTGAAAATACATTTTTAGGGACAAAATTTATTTATTTTTGGACGAAAAAAACTTTTTTTTGGGAATGAAATGTTTGTCTTTAATTGCACAAAGTTTGGAAAACTTATTGTGAAAAATGCATTTTTAGGGATGAAATTTGGAACTGCAACAAATTTTTAATTTAGGGACAAATTTGGTTTCGTCCCAACGTTGTCAATTTAGGGGACGAAATTGTAATTTCATCAAAAAATGCTTAGCAAACTATTTGGAAACCCTGCCAACAATGCTATTTGGAGGGAATGATGAAATAATATGAAGGGAAATCATTTTGGGATGAAAAATTTTGTAGCTAAAATCCTATTTTTTTCTAGGACGAAATTTTTTGTCTCTAATTGTACAAAATTTGGAAACTTATTAGGGACGAAATATGATTTTGTCCTCAACTATGAAAAATGCATTTTTGGGGATGAAATTTGGAAAACTAATTATGGAGGAAATATTATTAGTTTAAAAACACCCAATTCTTTTTCTATTTAATTTGAAACAAAACCCAGATTTGCTTGCTGGTAAATCTCAATCTCCTGCTTTGAAATTCATTAAAACCCAAGATAAAAAGTTGAAAATTAAGTGCAAGTGGCAAATGAGGATCGGCTGAAAATGGTAGGAAGGCGTGATAGGTACCTTTGAGGATTCCGACATGCTTTAACGGGTTGTCGTTTTCCTCTTTCTCTTTAATTTTGCTCTTTGCTTCACCCATTACAAAAAAATTGACTTATAATAATACTGGATAGGAGCACTTTTTGAAAATATGTTACTAATATGTATCTATGGTAGCATTTTTTCTGAAAATGTTATGAATATAATTTTGATAAGTAAAACTTCATATTTTTATAACTCATTATCTATCAATTGTTGGATATGATTTCATATTTTAAGTTAACCTAAACTAGTTAAAACTTTTGTAACAACTGTTGTAACTAGTACAATGCATGCATAATATATAGAAAATGGGCCCAAAACTTTTCTTTTTATTATATGTAATAAGTCTTTATACACAAAGAGCATCATTTACAAAAAGCCATTTACAAAGACAAAAACAGGGGAAATAGTGTAGTTACTGCTCCTCGTTGCCGATGCCCCTCCTACTGCATCATCACCTGATCCTGCATCCACAAAGGAAACGGGGTGGGCACAAAATAATGCTCATAAGTAAACCCTCTATCAGTTTATCCCTGTATGTATTTCTCTTAATTCTTTCCTCACACTTTCTGTTGTTTTTACTAAACGTCATGGCCTCATCTTCCCGAGGTACGGCCGATGGCTTTCACATAGCACCATCTCACTCTCTCTGACTGTGGGTGGAGTTCACATAGCACCAACCCGTTCTTAGTGACTACCGAGTGGGGATCACGAAGCACCTACCCGGTTTTCGTAACTATCAAGTGGAGACCACAAAGCACCTACCCATCTCTCATGACTTTCGGTGACAATCACAAAGCATCAACCTTTTTCTAATAATTGTCGGTGATGATCACAAACTCAACCCATTTCTAATACTCTTCTCATTCACTCTATTCTAGCACTTCTCATTCTCTCCACCCTTAGAGTAGTTGCATGCACAAGGTTCTCTACTCATAGAGCAAGTGCATACACAAAGTTTCCTACTCTTTCTTAAGTCACTTCTCAATGCACAACTAATGCTTATGGTGGTTCTCTTCACTAATGCACTTATGAAATGCCAACATGCAATGTTGCAAGAATTAAGGTTCACTACTCTACTCAAACCTCGATTATGCATTCATCAAACAACTCAGTGCATAACAAAACTCTACTATAACAATAATTCTATGTCTTTCTCTAACCATCCAAAATGGGGGAAAACTCCCTCACATAGCCATAATTCCTGCCTAGAATAGCACTTCCAAAAGGATTTCTCAATATCCTTCAATTCCATCTCAAACTACATTTCCAACCCATATCTCACTTCTCACAATTGAAGTGTATGAACAACCACAAGCAATAATAATCTCCATTTAAAACTCAATAACATAGCTATAACATGTATATACATACATACATAATTGCTATTAAAACCCTAATCAAGAAAATTCTCAAATCTCAACTTGGGTTGGGATTTACTTACTTTGTTATGGAGAGATCTCACTAGCTCTTCCTTTCTCTGGTTTGCTTGACTTTTCTCTACCCTTTAAACAATTCAACCAAAAGCCCTCAATATTCAAATATACTCAAAATCTCACAAAACTTCAACATCCAAAGCAAGAATCCTTACCTTAGGATGCCTTAGATTGATTTTCTACCCCAAATCACTTCAAAAGCCCTCTAAAATCCTTGACCCAAAATGAAAGAGAATTTGAGAGGAAGTAAGAAAGGAGAGTGGCGATGGAGAAGAAGAATGAAGGGTTTGCAATGACTTAATTCCTTTTAATAAAATTTATGCACAAGCATTCCCATTTTGCCCTTACTCTTCCTTAGGAATTACATCTAAATCCTTTGATTCATTACAAACACAACCCAATATAAACATATTCTCCATGAAAATTCCTTACATTTTACTCCCCACTTTTCCTACTAATTAGGGGTAGAATGGTCAAATTTCCCTTAGAGAAGAAAATATCTAAAACTTAACAAACATTTTGGTCGGCCCGTCGCCGCGGCGAAGAATATTATGTCGCCGCGGTGAAACTGTCCAGCAGTTTCCCATGGCTTCAACACCACTTTGCCGCGGCGAAGATTCTTCTTTGCCCCGGCGAAGCCTAGAACACTGAACTTCTTCTATTTCAACCAATTTCAGGGCAAGTATTCAACATATCACTCAATCAAAGGTCAACCAAACAATAATACTAATAAACCAACTCAAATAAGAGCAAAAGAAGAAACATTAGCTACGTACCTCAAGTGGGGCGTTACAACTTTCATCTAAACTCTTTTGGTATACACACCAAATCTAATGTTGCTTGTACCCAACAAAGGAATTGAAAGGATAAAACAGCCAATGAGGAAATTGAAAGGGTACCATTATTTCTTGTTTCACCAATATTGTAATTTTTACAAATCCTATAATATTACACGTAAAACTTGTATATATGATGAATTTTTATAAATATATTGCTATTACCAATATCAACGTAACGTTTTCCTTTCTCGAAAACTCTTAAATCATAATCTAA
Source organism: Pistacia vera (assembly GCF_008641045.1). NCBI lineage: Eukaryota > Viridiplantae > Streptophyta > Magnoliopsida > Sapindales > Anacardiaceae > Pistacia > Pistacia vera. The sequence continues at coordinate 509,577 of NW_022196535.1, forward strand.
AATCATGTACTGTTCGATAACATTATCAAGATTTATACCTACATGATAATGCTAAGGTTGCGTTTGGTTCGGGGTGATATAAGATTAATCCTATTACCTTTGTTTAATTTTCAGGATTCCCTCATTTGGTTGTCAAGTAATAAAATATTATGTAATCTTTTATTGCAAATAGTGTTTATTGGGGGTAATCAGATTACATTCCCAAGGGGTGTTAATATAAGATTATCGAGGTAATCCTAATTTTGACCCTATTTTGCCCTTAATCTTTTATCATTTCGGACACATTTGCCCTTATATGTCTGCCAAATAATAGTTACCCAGACCCCCTGCATTTGAAAATATAGCTAAAACACCTTAGCCACAAAAGGTTTAAACCCCAGCCACCCAAGACCACCGTCGGTCGCTAGCCACCACCGTTGGCTATCGGCGAAACTCATCATATCCAAGCAAGATCGACAAGATCTTGCCGGTTGTGTGCTGGTAAAGATGTTTTTGACTATGGATTTGTGATCCATGGCCGGAAATGACCAGATCTGGTCGTTTCACTGCCAAAGATGTGCCCGTGAAAAGTTTCACGACCACACCTTTGGCCATGAAACTACCATATTCACGGCTAGATCTAGCCCTTTTTGGCAATGAATCTTTGATCCATGGCCGGATTAGGCCTTACCGGTGCATGACCAGCCAGATCTGGCAAGTCACGCACCATTACGACAGCTTCTGACAGTGGTGGTTGGCTGCCAGCAGTGGCTTGGGGTGGGTGGGGGTGATTTTGCTACAAATTAAAGTTTTATATGGTTGGGGTGTTTTAACAAAATTTCAAATATTGGGGGTTAAAAGAAGTAATTTAAAAAATAATAGAATAAAATAATAATAAAAATAATATTATATTATATTATTATTTAAAAAGGAGGGCAATTTAGTAATCTACATAACATACCCACTCATTTATCCATCCAACCAAACATATGATTATAACATACCCACCAATTTATTTCAACAAACCAAACACATTTCTCTAAAGATTCCCTGGTAATCTATCTTTCCAATAATACAACATTCTCCTGTAATACAACATTCATTGAACCAAACGCACGCTAGGTAATATTATTCACAAAAATGTTCACAAGAAGTTTTGAAATTATTGTTTTGATTGGCTAAATTTGTGTATAATTAATTAACCCAAGTAACTAAATTAAAATCTATATCAAAACCCACAAATCCAATTAATTAATTAATTATGACCACAAACAAGACTACAAATAAACGTAAACCCTTTTGTGTACATGTATTTATATATTCTCTCTCTCAATCTATCTCCTTTTAGTTTTACATAGAGCTGGGCATTTGGGACTTGGTCCAAAAACCTAGTCCTTGAGAGGATTGGTCCTAGCAGGCCTGGTCCCAAAATCGAACTAGGCCTAAGGAAGAGGGCTCGGTCCCCCCTCCAAGGCCCGGGCTCAAACCCTTTTGGTTTATTTATTTTAGTCCCCTGGACAATTATTAAAATCCCTTGTAAATTTTGAAATGGACAGAAATTGTAGGGGTTAAAATAAAATTTTACAAAATTAAAAAAATTTGAATTTAATAACCGTTGGCTGCTGCACTATAAATATCCCCTAAATTTCTCATCTTTCCATGCCACTCAATCTCTCTACTCTCTACTCCAGATCTCTAATCAAATTCTCATTCAATTTATATTTATATTTATAATTTATTTTTTATATTATTCAATATCATCTCTTATTCATATTATTATTTAATTTTTTTCATTTTAATTATTTATTATTTTATCATAAATTCATAATGGATTCCCAAAATGATGCATTCGGAGGATCATCCCCAAATGAGTTTTACATTCCATCCACCGAAGAAATGGTGCAACCAAACACAAGCGAGCTGCAACTTAATGCCCCCGCCCCCAGTCGTAAAAAAGGGTCGTGTCCAATGTGTGGCTGATAATCCGAGGATTATACTGTTTTATTTAGGCTTTTAGGTCGGATTTTAGATACTTCTTAGTTCATTTATGCCTGAATTGCTACTTAATTCTTTACATTTTGTGTTTCCGACCCAAAATGGACATTTTGAGCAAATAATGAGTGAATTGGAGTTTCTGGACTCAGAAGTAAGCGGATCTCAGAAGGGGGGAGAGTTCTGAAGCAGAGTAAAGCACTATGAAGCTTGTTCCCATAGGAGAGCATCGAAGATTGAAGATTCAAGCAAAGAAGCAAGCGGAGGGCAATTCTGTAAATTCAGAATTCTTCATGAAGATTCGCCACGGCGAAGTTTGTTTTTCGCCGCGGCGAAATGAGTTACGCACAAGATTTAAGTTTACTTCGCCGTCGTGACGAGATTTCTTCTTCGCCGCGGCGAAGTCTGCAAATTCCAGTTTCTTTAAAACGTACAGTTTCATTTTTAGGCAAAGTCTTAGGTTTTTGGGCGAAGTATAAAAGCAAAACTTTGCCATTTTGAGGAAGGTGTGTTTTTCTTAGTAGGGAGCAGCTTATTTTCATCTTCCTCAAGTTAGATTTGACGAATTTTGGATTGAAAAGTGAGAAGCTTTGGGATTGAATCTGGTGGATTCTTCAACTAGGGGAGATCTCGTGTTTTCTCTTTTTTCAATATGTTGAACCTCGAGTTTATTGTTTTTCTTGCTTGTTGTGTTGAATTAGCTATGAACTAACCCATTTTGGGTTTGGGTTTTGATGTAATTCGGATTTCCATGGATTAAGTAATTGATTTTTGTTATTTTCATATGCTATTGGATGGTTTGTGTGGTTATTTTGATTTTATTGCTTTTATTTGATGAACATGATGAGATTGAGAAATGAGTCATGTTAAGCCTCTTGGGTAATCACCATTACAGTATTGAATGCTAGAGATAGATTTAAGAATCAATGAAATCAATTTAGGATTCCATGTACTTAATGACCTTAGAACTATTAATCTTCAAATTGTTGGGTACGGAAGTTTAATAGGGAAAAGTAGGAAAACATAGCCTAAGAAGGTATGTTTTACAATTTAGAGAATTCGATTTACAATCAATGCATGTGAGTATGGAAATAGCTTAATCGAAGGTTTAATCCATAGGGTTCGAATGAAGTCAAAACCCTACCCATTTGTTTAAATTGATATTACCTTGTTTTTAAATCTTGCTTTCATAATTTAGCTTTGAATATTTAGCAATTTTTCTTTTAGTTTTAAGTTTAATTTTATCCCATTAATCCAAACAAATTCGATTGCTCCAACTTGAAAACAATAGAAAACTTAGTGCTTAGCAACCAATCCTCATGGGAACGATACTCACTCATCACTTTATTACTTTGTGCGACTAGTGTACTTGCTATTTATGCATATTGTAGTAACAATGCATCAAGTTTTTGGCGCTGTTGTCGGGGATTGAGTTTTATGTTAACATTAAATTTTTCTTGTGTTAGCTAGATTGGAGCTTTATTTTTGCTCAATTATTGTTTGTTTAATTTTTGTTATTCTTTTAGGTTGGTTTGTGATGTCACTCGTTCTATTTTTCTGTGTAGTTTATGCAAAGAGCAAGGCGTCAGCTAGTGGTTCCTGTTGATCTTGAGATTGAAAGAACCACGGGAAGACTGAACAGAGAAAGAAGAGAAAGAGAGGCTCCAGTGGAACCAGAGGTCATAGTTGTAGAGATGGTAAAAAAATAGAACACTAAGGGAGTTTTCAGTTCCCACAGTTGATGGTAGTGGTTCAAGCATTACGAGACCAGCGATCCAAGCCAACATTTTTGAAATAAAGCCGGTTATCATCCAGATGATCCAGCAATTGGTATAGTTTAGGGGAGATTTGAAGGAAGATCCAAATCTACACATTGCCAATTTTTTGGAGATTTGTGATACTTTCAAGTGAAACGGAGTGTCAGATGACGCCATCAGATTGAGACTATTCCTATTTTCATTGAAAGATAAAGCTAAGGGATGGTTAATGGCATTAACAACAGGAACGATCACAACATGGAACGATTTAGCACAGAAGTTCCTGACCAAATTCTTTCTTCCAGCAAAATCGGCAAAGCTAAGAAATGATATCACATCGTTTCTACAGGAAGAGTCGGAATCATTGTATGAGGCTTGGGAGAGATACAAAGAATTACTGAGAAGGTGTCCACATCATGGGTTGCCAATTTGGATGCAAGTCCAAACATTTTATAACGGATTAATGGTGAATGTGCAAACTATGGTGGATGCAACATCGGGAGGAGCACTGCAAAATAAGACTCCGGAAGAAGCTCACGAGTTGCTTGAAGTTCTGGCAAGCAACAATTATCAAAGACCTAATGAAAGGGTGCAACCGAAGAAATCTATGGGTCTTCATTAAGTTGATGCATATACAACCATTTCAGCCCAACTCACAACACTTCAGAAATAGTTGGGAAATATGCAGGTAAACTCTATTCAACCTCCTCCACTAACTTGTGATTTTTGTGCAGGTAGTCACGTGAGTAGTGAGTGTCAAGTGGGGAACACATTTACTTCATCATCGTCATCATCGGAGCAGGTTAACTACTTGGCAGGAAATCAGAGGCAACCAAACAATCCCTATTCCAACACATATAATCCGGGTTGGACGAATCATCCAAATCTGTCTTGGGGCAATCAGAACCAGCAAAACAATCAATGGAACCAAAAAGCATTGCCAACTAACCAAACAGGGGTGAATAATCAACCAGGAGACCTAAGAGTGACAAAATTGGAGGACATGTTCAGGAAATTTATGCAAGAGACCACAGGTTTTATGAATGAGACGAGAACGAATTTTAGAAATCAAGGGACGTCTATCTGGAATCTAGAGGTACAGATAGGGCAATTGGCTGAAAAGCTAAATGAGAGACCAAAGGGGTCTTTACCAAGCAACACAATGACTAACCCATGTGAGCAAGTGAATGCAATAACTTTGAGAAGTGGGACAGTTTTAGAAGAGGTGGAATGATCAGGGAAAGAGAAAACCCCATCAAAGAAAAGTGAAGAATCTGATGAGGAAGTTGATGAAGAAATCATTGTTGAAGAGAAACCACCTAGCCCTAGGGAAGATGAGTGGAAGCGGGAAGAGAGGCAAAAGAAAAGGAAAGAGAAATTGCCATTCCCTGAGATACCACCAGAGTTGGCACATCACACTCCACCCGTGCCTTTTCCTCAGAGACTCAGAAAAGAAATTCAGGATAAGCAGTTCATTAAATTTCTTGATGTTTTTAAGAAACTGCATATTAACATTCCTTTTGCAGATGCATTACAACAGATGCCTAGCTATGTGAAATTTCTCAAGGAAATTTTATCAAACAAAAGGAAGTTGGATAATGAGGAAACAGTGATGCTCACGGAAGAATGCAGTGCCATTCTACAAAAGAAGCTGCCTCTGAAACTCAAAGACCTAGGGAGTTTCATTATCCCTTGTGTTATAGAAAATTTCACATTCGATAGGGTTTTGTGTGATCTGGGTGCAAGCATAAACCTTATGCCTTTTTCTGTTTTCAGGAAATTAGGAATTGGAGAAGTGAAGTCGACAACCATATGCTTGCAGGTTCCAGATAGATCCATAAAGCATCCGAGGGGCATTGTAGAGGATGTGTTGGTTAAGGTGGACAAGTTTATCTTTCCTGCAGACTTCTTTGTGTTAGATATGGAAGAAGACAAGGAGATTCCTCTTATCTTGGGATGACCATTCTTGGCTACTGGAAGAGCCTTAATTGACGTACAAGAAGGGAAGTTGATCACAAGGATGCAAGATGAAGAAGTAACATTTAATGTCCTTGAGTCGATGAAAGTTCCACCGAAGCAAGAGTCATGTTTAAAAATCGACTTGGTGGATCAGTCAAAAATTGAAACTCCCTAACTAAACAATCCTAATTTGAAAATTAAGGGATGCATGGTCAAGCCGAATCAGTTCGAGAATGAGGACCATAACATAAAAGGTTGCACAACATCCTAGGATGAGCCACACTCGAGATTGTGTCTTCACAAGAAACGGATTTCTCAGCTCAAAAAAGGTGAGGGAAAGTCAAGAAAACAGAAAGCGGTAGGTGAGAAGAGTCGAACCACCAAATTAATGACCAAGGGATGGAAATGGGTGGCTAAGCTCTCAACAAAGACCCTGAGTGAAAAAGATCATCAACAACTGAAGCTCCAGCGCAAGGGAAATTTTCAGGATGTGATGTACTTGGATAGTTCAGACTGACGTGAAGATTTGAGAAAGTCGAGCTTGCTGACTATAAACAAGCACTCCTTGGGAGGCAACCCAAGTGTTTTCATTTGTTGTTGTTTATTTATTATTTTGAAATTGTTTAGTTTCTTATTATTTTTAGATGAAGTCTAATATGTGTGTTTTTGGGTGTTTCAGGTGAATTATCGAATCAAGGCGGAAAATGGAATTTGTCCAGTTTTCACTACGGCGAAGCACATTTTGAAAAATTGGGAATTCAAAAAGTCCCAGACTTCGCCACGGCGAAGTATCTATTTCATCGAGGTGATGCGCCTCTGTATTTTTCCGCCGCAGCGAAAAATTTTGTTTCGCCACGGCGAAGCAAGTTGGGCAAAAATCATTAAGGGAAATTTTGCCACGGTGAAGAAAGTTCTTTGCCAAGGCACTTTCTTCACCATGGCGATGAGCTTCTGTAATTTTTCACCACGGCGAAGAATTTTTCTTTGCCGCGGCATCGACTGGGTTTGGTTTTTAGGGTTTTCAAGTGAAGAACTTTGCCGTGGCGAAACCTGGTTTTTATAAATACCCACACGACTTTTCATTTTCAACGCAAAAACTTCAAACCCATTTGAGAGAAAATTTTCCTACTTCAATCCAGAGCCTTCCCAGTGATTTCCCAGCAAAGTTTCTCACTCCTTAACCGTTCTAAACACCAAAACAACTTGTTCTAACAAAGATCTTTGCGAAAAATTGAAGAAATTTGTGGTTTCAAGAATTTGGGGGTTTTGCAATCTCGGATGATTTTGACTAAATTGGTGGTAAATACTTCCTAGATTTGGTAAGATTTCAAGTTCCCTAAGCTTTTAATCGCATAATTTAGAGTTTATAGTTGTGGATCTGAAAATATTGATTGTTGGTTGAGTTGTGAAATTTTTGTGATATTGTGCATTGATTTTGCTTGAGGAAGTGTTGATTGTACATTGTGTGGTATTGAGGAGTGTGGATTTTGAATTTTGGAGTGTTTGGTTGAGTTTGGAAAAATTGTAGTTTAGGGGTCTAGGTGCGAATTTTGGAAGTGTTGTTTTACTGTAGGATTGATTGTGGTTATTCATAGGGCGCTTAGGGTTGAATGTGTTTGAGTGAATTGTTGAGTTGATTGGTAGTTTTGGGAAAATGCTGCTCAAGGTACCATCAAAGGGTAAAGGAAAAGGAAAGAAAGTGGACAACCGGTTTGTAAATGACAAGGTTCGGACATGCTATGAAGGGGCAGCCCAAAGGAAAGATAAAGGATTTATTCCTGAGCGTGGATTGACCGCGAGCTAGGCTATGGATTGGAGTCGAGGGAGACATTTGGAACTATTTATTAGTGCACCTACACAAGCGGTTGTAGAACAGCTAGTGAGAGAGTTTTATGCCAACCTCCCGGAGTGTGAATCTGGTACTGTGTTTGTGAGGGGCACTGATGTGGCATTTACTGCGAAGTTCATCAATGAATTTTATAACCTGCCTAAGATTGACCGATATGATTATGCGGATTTTAAAAAGACACAGTTTGAGGATGATATCATTCTTCCGGTTATTACAAAACCGAACACCATTTGGGAGGTTTCAAAAAAGGGCAAGAAGAGCATCAAGGGAACTAATTTGACACCGATGGCTCGGTTGTGGTAGTATTTTATTAGTGCAAGGATGATGCCGGAAACGCACTATAGTACGATGACTTATGAGAAGGCATTATTGCTCTATTCTATTGCCACAGGAAAGAGAATGGATGTGGGACAAATTATCCTGAACAACATTCAACATGCAGCCAAACTAGGGCGAGGGAGTTACCCTTTGCCACATCTCATTACAGCTTTGTGCACTCAAGCAGGAATTGAGGTACATGATGATGAGCCATTTATCCACGCTGCCTCAGTTCTCGACTCAGACTATTATCATAGGCATCTTGAACGTCCAGACGATGAGCAACCAAGCGTAGGGACAAAACAACAGAGAACCACACAAGGCACTGCCACATCATCCAGTTCCATAGCCATATCATCCACATCGTCCAGACGATGATGCATTAGATGATGGGTCAAATGAGACGTATGGCAAAACGTCAGGATTGGCTGGCAGAGCAGACCCATATGATGTATGAAATGCAGAAGAGTAGCTTCAACAAGCTCAACGTTGATACTGCAGAATTCCAATGGGCTGATTGGGATTCAGATGAGTGGATGGGCTCCGGATCAGAAGAGGACGACGTCGAGGGAGACGAGGATGCCGAAGAATGAGTACCTGAGCACCTGTTTTTGTTTGTTATTTTTGTTTGTTTTAGTTGTTTCTGTATTTCATTTCGAACATTGAACTCAGTTGATACTTTTTGTTTTGGATTGTTTTAGTTGTTTCATTTTTGTTTTAATTTTGTAGTTGATGTAAAGACAAGATTAGGGTTGTAATATTTTTATATTAGTCAGTGAATTTTTCTAACACAGTGGACACCACAGTTTTCAATTGTTTTTACAGATTTTGGAGATGAAAAAGTCAAGGACCGGGTGTGCACACTATTGAGCGAAACTTCAACTTCACGGATTAATTAGCGAACTATCTCGTACCTTTGTCAATTTTGTTTTTCTATTGCTAATTTGTGCATAATGTGACATTGGAGACAATGTCATCTTTAGTTTAGGGGTGGGAAAAATTTGACAAATTTTTTATTTTTGTTTAGTTAATTTTGTGTTTTTGTTGTGCATGCTAATGATGAATTGTATAAATTGATGATGAGAATAGGGTTGTTGGGATTTTATTGTTGAAAAATGTTAAGCATTGTTTCAAGTTTATGTTTATTGACTGAATTTTGATTGAAGTTGTTGAGTGGTTCAACCACCATTTTCATTTATTTCGGCATGCTTAGACTCATTTTATGTGGTTAGGTAAAGTTTGATAATGTTGGTGGACTCTAGAACCTAGAAGAGAAGTGCTTGAGGCGGAATTCTACAAATAGACACCGTTGAGGAAATGATTTAGGCATTTTTTGGAACGTTTGAGCCTTTCCAGCCAACCCACGAATGAATTTTTCCCTAGTCACCCATTTAAGCCTTATGAGATTATCATTGCTTTTTATTTCCTTGCAAACAAAAAAATTGTCCAATCCAATTACCCTAAACACTTAATCATACCCTTTAGGAGAATTTTGGACCTAATGCAAACACAAGGAACTTGAAGAGTTGTGTGAATGAACTAAAAGAATAGTTTGGGGGTTGTGAGAAGGGCAAGAAGAATAAGAGAGGTAATTAACCTCAATTTGAGATTTTTGTTATTTTAAAAAAAAAAAAAAAAATTCTATTTCAAGAATTGCATTACATTAGCAACAATAAGAATTGTTCATGGTTGAAGGTTGTTAAATGGTTGAAAAGTGATGGTTGAGAAAGGAAGTGGGAGTTGGATTAAGTCTTAGTGTTTGCTTTAAGGAAACCAAGTTCTCTTGTTTGTTTATCCTTTCCTTTGGAACCTACTACCCGAGCCTAATGTTACAAGCTTGCAAAGACCTTTTGATTCTTAGCGATGTCTAATCTCATTAGTGGAGAGTAGTTCGATATTTAGGCTTATGGAGTCTGCCGCCATTTGATAAACTTTGCATTTCTGCATAAAATAATCCGGGAAGTCAAAAGGTGGATTGAAGTGGGGATCACCTACACGGGGGACCAATAGAGAAAGTTAGTCGATGCAACTTATAACTTCTTGGAGTGTTGAACATTTTTCTAGCAATAATTTTGCAACAACCTTTGAGACTTGTATAAATTCTAGGCAGTTCGTTGTGTTGAGTTGAGTCTTATGTTTTTTTCTTTTTAAATTCTTGTTAATTTTGCTGTTTTGCGTTTGTTTAGGTGTTTGTTGTTTTTCTTTCATTTTCTTTTGTACCTGATGCTTGGGGACGAGCATGTCTTTAGTTTGGGGGTATTTGATAATCCGAGGATTATACAGTTTTATTTAGGCTTTTAGGCCGGATTTTAGATACTTCTTAGTTCATTTATGCCTGAATTGCTACTTAATTCTTTACATTTTGTGTTTCAGGCCAAAATGGACATTTTGAGCAAATATAGATATGTACATTGAAGAATTATAAGGGTTTATAGTTCTAAACTTTAGACCTCTCTGATGGAATCAAATACAGTTATTCAAGCCCTACTACCAGTTGTCTTTTTAATAGTAGTTATAGAATATATTTGTAAAAGTAATGCCCGCTTGGTGGATTTTAGCCTTGAGTTAGCCTTAGGAATTCCGATTTATTTATTTCTCCATAGTTTGGTTGTGTGGTAGTTCACTCACCATAATGTCTAAATTATATCTTTGATTATTAGCTATACATGTTCATTTGAAGGTGCTACATAATAAAGATTAATCATTCTAATTACATATAAATTCCTCTTTAACTTTACAGCTTAGTGGTGTTTAATAAATCATTTTCACATATTCTTCGTGTTGATGTTATAGATGTCAAATTTCATGGCTATAGTCTTGAGACATCGACTAGTCGGAATCCAACTCCAAACCCAATGGTAGCCCCAAAGCCTTCTACGGATCCACGACCACGACCACCACAAGTCCCCAAACGTGTAAATTCTAATACCCGAAAGAATACTTCTGATATGTGGGATCACTTTACTGTAAATCCTTGTGAGAATATGGATGATAGGACAGCAACGTGTAATTATTGTGGGAATGTGCTTGCATGTCCTAGTAAAAGTGGTACTAGTTGTCTAGCGAATCACTTGAGTCAATGTAAAAAGTATCATTTGAATGTGACGGATAAGAAACAAAGGAACTTAGTTTTTCAACAGACACAATCACATGACTAATCAAGCGGTATTGCTGCCACCTCCACACAATCTTCAATTACAGCTTGGAAATTCAATCCAAATAGGCTTAGATAGTCTCTAGCTAGAATGATCATTATTGATGAGTTTCCCTTTAGGCATGTAGTGCGTGAGGGGTTCCGCAATATGATGAGGGATGCACAACCTCTATTTTAAGTTCCCTCTCGTATTATTGTGGCTAGAGATTGTTTTAATGTTTATGTTGATGAGAGAAATAAGTTAAAGGCCTTTTTGGTAAGTTTAGTCAGAGAGTAAGTCTTACTATAGATACATGGACATCTTGCAAAAACCTTAACTGTATGTGTTTGACAGCTCACTTCATTAATGATGATTGGAAACTATACAAAAGGATCTTAAAACTTTTGTCTAATTGCTAGTCACAAAAGTTTATTGATTGGCAAGGCAATTGAGAGGCGTTTCCTTAATTAGGGTATTTCTAAAATTTTTATTGTTACTGTTAAGAAACGATCCATTAACGCAGCGGAAAGCAAAAAATTAATAACAACACGGATCGTTCCATAGAACCAAGTTCGGGGCACAACTTTACAGTTTAAATCAAAATAAGAATATGCAGAAAATTAATTTAGAGTTTAAGAAATCATACGCACATTTGGAGGCTCCTCCAACTTTGTCTCTAAACGTACTTTGCTACTGATCCAAGTGTAGGATTGAACCGATGTAGTCCACACGAAGATAATCGCAAGTAACTAAAGAGAGATTTGCTAGATCCTCTTTAGTCTTAAGAAACAAGAAAAGAAAACAAAGGAATTTTGATTTTAGGCAAAAACCAATCTGACATTAGAGAGTGCTTTGGGGCTGTGGCTTTTCTCTTTTCAATGAAAAGAATGAAATGAGAACCTTTTTTTTTTTTTTTTTTTTCTCTCAATTAAACTTTTCCTTATATAGTATAAGTTTAATTGCTATTCCTTGGGCTCCAACCCAAACATCCATTGTTTCCAAACACTCCCAATTAGATATTCTAGTTTTAGTTTATCATTATCTCAATTAAAATCAATTAATGTATATATTTAATATATTAACATTTAACAATAATGATAACTTATTTAAATATATGCGAACACATATTTAAACATAATCTCACTTATTTAATTTTTCTAACAAATTAAATAAAGGGTACGACCTCAGCAAATTTAATTGCACTGTAAAATTACCAAAATACCCTTTCGCCTAGAAAGACAAAAACGCCCTTCTTACTTTCTGAGTCTTAAATTATCTTCTATGTGTGTGACTCATAGGCTCCTCATCATAC